>NC_089254.1:44628737-44928737 GCF_963930625.1 Muntiacus reevesi
TCTATTCCATACTCTGTAGCGGCCTATATGGGAAAGGAATCTAAAAAACATTTTTAAAAAGAGTGGATATATGTTTATAGATAACTGACTCACTTTACTGCACACTTGAAACTAGCACAACATTGTAAATCAACCATACTCCAATAAAAACTTTTAAAAAGAGGATGTCCCTCAAAAAGAAAGCATGTGATGTTATATAACTGAATGTAAAGTTCTTACTTTCGTTTTCATGTGGTACTGGACAAGGAGCATACATTTACTTTACCATTAACATTACTAAACCTAATATTACTAAAAATTGCTTCTTCAGTAACTTCATCCAGGAGACAAAATATCTGGGAAGTTTTGTTTTGTTTTTTAAATAGTCTCACAAGTATGTCTGCCCTTTGATGTCCAATATACTTCATGGTGCAGGTTATTGAGAGCAGCTTTAAAATGTCAACATTAAGGGAAACTCCATGGAGTCAGGGACAAAAGCCAAGGTGAAGTGCTCCTTTACCTTTGAAGAGTTCTGGCACCCAGACCCACACCTACAATCCAGCTCTTCAATCAGGATGTCAGAGAGGCAGGAGGCCAAGTGGGAATGCACATGAATTCTGTGCTTTGGGGGACTTGAATCTTCAGAAAATGGATTCTCTCTGCCAAAAAATGACTTCCCTTCTCCTCCATTGGCTCAGCTTTTCTTCTGTTCTCTTCCCTTCCATTTCCTTTTCTTTGCTCCTCTTTCCCTTCCTTCCTCCCTCTCTCCCTTCTTTCTTTCCTTCCTTCCTTCCTTGCTTCTTTCCCTTCTTTCTTTTCTCCTTTTAAACCACTGCTACCACCACAAAAAACTGTAGCATGTTCATCTGAGACCTCATAGAGTTGTAAAGATTAAGACACAAATGTGGGAGAAAAGGGGAAATTTTAAATTAATTAGAATAAATTTATCATTATAATCATAATAATTTTAAAATTATGGACACTTTCAAACATATAAACACTTGTCTGACTAATATATTAAACCCCTTGTACCTATTACCCAGCTTCAAGCCTTGTTCAAAGGTGGCCAGTCTCCTTTAATCTGTCCCCCATCCCATTCCCAACATCCCCCATCCCACTCCAAATTACTTTAAAACAAGTTCAAGGCAACATTAAGTTTTATCTGTAAATACTTAAGTAGTATCTCTAAGAGATAAGGTCTCTTTCTTTTTTCTAGTATAAACATAATGCCCTCATCACATCTAAACAGAGCAGTAATTTGTTAATATTATAAAATATTCAGGCATACTCAGATTTCCCTGATTATCTCATGATTTCTTTTAATTCTTGGTTTGCTCAAATCAGCATCCAAATAAGATCCACATATTGAATTCTGTTGAAATGTCTCTTGTATTTTCTAATATAAAGGTTCTTTGCCCTCTTTTCCCCATAGCCGCTTATTGAAGAAACTGAACTGTCTTATAGAATGTTCAGTATTCTGGATTATGCTCATTGCATCCTCATGGTATTGCTTAACATGTTCCTTGATTACCTGTAACTTCTGTAAACTGAGAATTATAACTTGGATATTAGTAATATAGAAAAGTTCACTTCCTAGACTGACAATTTATTTTTTAAATTTAATTTTATTTTATATTGGTGTATAGTGGATTTACAATGTTTAGTTTCAGGTGTATAGCAAAGTGATTTGGTTATATATATATATACACACACATACATATATCCACTCTTTCAGACTGTTTTCCCATATAGATTATTACAGACTATTGAGTAGAGTTCCCTGTGCTATACAGTAGATCTTTGTTGGTTATCTAATGTATATATAGTAGTGTGATCAAGACTCAGAATTTCTATGTATGACATCTCCCCACAGTGAGTAAGGCAAGTCCCAAACTCTCCTGAGGCAATAGAAAAGAAGATAACTATTTTGCAATAATGCCAATTCTAGTCTCTGTTGACTTCACCAAAAATATCTGGCCAGAATTCATCATTAGCTTCACAATGATTATCAACTAGAACGTGCTGGGCCTTCTCTCTGTGCAGAAAACAAGCATAGACAGGTGGAAGGAATGTGAACTTGGGAAACTGACAGCCCTAGATTTGAACTCTGACTTTGCCTTTTATTAAATCTATTCCTTGTCTAATTAACTTAATATTTTTTCACCTCAGATTCCTGTATATGAGAGTCATGTCTATCTCACCAGGATGCTGAACTGTACCTGCCATGTAGTATATATGTTCAATAATCACTTGTTTCTTTTCTAATGTAGGTTAAAAAGAATATGTGTTGAAAATGACAAATCTATAGAGTTTGTTTAGATCCAAATGCAAATATGACATTTACCAGTTCCCAGAAAACAGAGGAGGTTTTCAGCTAAACCTTAAGAAAGGACATGCAGGTGGGGGAAGAGCTATGAGAATAGGAAATATTGCTCTCCTTCCCTCCTACTTGCACTGAAGAAAAATTCAGGAAATTCTTCCCAAAGAAAGCATGACCTGTTTCAGCCTGAAAAATTTGCTGTTCTCTAGACTGTGCTGGCTTGGGAACATATTTCTTTTACCAAAAGATGAGTTCACAGTAAATGACTCAGAAACATATGGATGAAATTTCCCTTAAGCCACTCAGGGGATTAGAAATTAAGGGAAAGAGTGCTTGGCAAAATGCACTTGGGGTTTTGCCAAACCTAAACCAACTGAGAAATAGTTAAGACACAAGGCAGATCTCATATGCTGCCAAGTTTACCCATCTTAGCGGGACAGGGATTTATAATTAGAGCTGCTCAGAAAAGCACTGCCTCACGGGTGGCAAAGGACAAAAAAGCCTTTGTCCTTAATGTCTCAACGTGGCCGCTATTTCCCAGATGGGCCCTTTACACACCCTCTTAATCACCAGGATCCTCAAAGCCATCTCCACTGGCCTCTGCGTTCCTCTTCTACTGTCAAGCCCCTGACACCCTCTCCAGGCCTCCTTTGTTTCCAGGCCAGGCTGAATGTTTTTCACAGTGAATTCCTGGATGTGGGAGAGCAGATCTTATATGGGTGTTCTTGAATTACAGTGAAGAACTGTCAAGGAAAATATGACCAAGTAGATTCTTTCTCTGACATACACTTTTTGCTTTTTTTGGTCTTCTGTGTCTTACCTTTGACACCTTTCCACTTTTCTCTGCTTTCCATGGGTTTCTTTCTCTGTAAAATGAAGGGACTGAGTCCGTTGCTTTCAAACTGCGCTTCCTGGTGCCTTTTGGAGGCTTGGCTGGGCCCAGTGGAAGGGGGCAGGAGATAGTGAACAATGCTGGCTTCCAGAAGGAGGAGGGAGCTCCAGCTTAAGACTTCAGGTGAATCAGGGGCTCAGGGTTAAACGATCTGAGAACCATGAGGCTGCATCCCTTCTGACCAGGCAGTGCCGGGGTCATAGGCCCCGCTTCTCAGTCTCCACTCACTTCCCTGAATATCACTCCAGAGGCTTTCCTCCCCAGCACTCGTCAGAGTGCTCTATGTGCCAGGCACTGTACTAAACTCTGAGCACTTAGCAGTAAACAAAACAGACCTGGCCCCCGTCCCAGTGGAGCTCAGAGAAGAGCTGGGGTGGCTGGTGTTAGATATGCAAATGAAGACGTAAATTTAAGTCGGTATACACACACCATGAAAGACAGGCCCGGGGAGGGAGGGAGAGCTCCTATAGATGCCTCCTGGTAAAGCATCTCCCCCACCAGCCTGGCCGACCACTTGCCACTCTGTGGAATAGCAAATTATCATTGACATTGAAAGTTTCCATTAAAAATATACCTCTTTTACCTGACAGGAGGGGGCAAGAAACAAGGGCAGAAGCAGCTGATGGATTTAGCTACTGTCACTGCCACCTGATGCGAAGAACTGACTCATTAGAAAAGACCCTGATGCTGGGAAAGACTGAAGGCAGGAGGAGAAGGGGACGGCAGAGGCTGAGACGGTTGGATGGCATCACCGACTCAAGGGACATGAGTTTGAGCAAGCTCCGGGAGTTGGTGATGGACAGGGAAGCCTGGCGTGCTGCAGTCCATGGGGTTGCAGAGTCAGACACGACTAAGTGACTGAACTGAACTGCAGAACGAAGGTCTTCCCTAGCGGCTCAGTTGGTCAAGAATCTGCCTGCAATGAAGGAGACTCAGGTTCGATCCCTGGGTCAGGAAGTTCCCCTGAAGTAGGAAATGGAAACCCACCCCCGTATTCTTGCCTGGAAAATCCCATGGACAGAGGGGCCTCGTGGACTATAGTCCATGGGGTCGCAAGAGTCAGACATGACTTAGCAACTAAACTATCACCACTGCAGAAAGAAAGAATATGATCTTGAGAGAACAGATGAGGGGCTTTAGGTGGGTGAGGGTAGGAAGGTTTATAGGTAGGTGAGCCTGGAAAAATCTGAGAGGTTCAGAAGGGAGGAGACCCAAAGAAAAGGGAAAGCCAGACCAATGACTCCCTTGACTTATTTCACTGTTGTATCTAGAACTCTCCTAATATCTTTCCCCTATTCCTCACTGAATTTAATATGCTATACATGGTAAAATTAGCTCAATATTCATTTTAATTCTCTTGTTGTCCCTTTGCCTCTGCCCAGCTCTTATTCTGTACATTTTATACAGGAAAAGTGATTTTTTAAAAAAAATGCTGGAAACATTCCCATGGTTCCTACTATAGCTATGGGGGCAATGCTCACCAGGACTGGGGTGTACCTGACCTCTTAATTGGGAGGGTGGGTGGAATGAGGCAGAGGGAGGCTGCTTTATTGGCTTAAAGAGTTAAGACTCCCGTGGGGCACTAGATGGCAACATTTCTCCAAATCTAAACTTCACAAAGATGAAGACCTGACGGTCAGTCCTCACAGCTGCCAGTCCCAACACACTCAACAGTCCCGAACTTGTGGAGACAAGAAGACTAAAGCTATGTCTGGTGGGAGGGAGATCCTCAACAGTTCATTTCTCAGGGCTGTGGTCCATAGTAAAGGCCCAGTGGTATTAGCTGTTACTGCTACCACCATCACTACCATCACTATCACCATCACCACCTCCATCACTACTATAATACCACTATCACCATTATCACTGTCATCACCACCACCATCACCATTACTACCATCACCACCACCACCTCCATCACTACTATAATACCACCATCACCATTATCACTATCATCACCACCACCATCACCATTACCACTACCATCACCACCACCATCACCATTACTACCATCACCACCACCACCTCCATCACTACTATAATACCACCATCACCATTATCACGATCATCACCACCACCACCTCCATCACTACTATAATACCACCATCACCATTATCACTACCATCACCACCAACACCACCATTACTACCATCACCACCACCACCTCCATCACTTCTATAATACCACCATCACCATTATCACTATCATCACCACCAACACCACCATTACTACCATCACCACCACCACGTCCATCACTTCTATAATACCACCATCACCATTGTCACTATCATCACCACCATCACCATCACCACCACCACCTCCATCACTACTATAATACCACCATCACCATTATCATGATCATCACCACCACCACCTCCATCACTACTATAATACCACCATCACCATTATCACTATCATCACCACCAACATCACCATTACTACCATCACCACTATAATACCACCATCACATTATCACTACCATCACCACCAACATCACCATTACTACCATCACCATTATAATACCACCGTCACCATTATCACTACCATCACCATTACTACCATCACCATTATCACTACCATCACCACCAACATCACCATCACCACCACCACCTCCATCACTATAATACCACCATCATTATCACTACCATCACCACCAACATCACCATTACTACCATCACCACTATAATACCACCATCACCATTATCACTACCATCACCACCACCATCACCATTACTACCATCACCATTATAATACCACCATCACCATTATCACTATCATCACCACCACCATCACCATTACTACCATCACCACCACCACCACCTCCATCACTACCACCATCATCACTACTCCTCTGTCCATGGGATTACCCAGGCAAGAATACAGGAGTGGGTTGCCCTCTCTTTCTCCAGGGGATCTTCCCAACCTAGGGATTGACCCCGCCTCTCCTGTTTGACAGGTGGATTCTTTACCACTGAGCCACCTGGGAAGCTCAGTTGGGTTACATATGTTGCTATTTTTGTTGGTGCTGAAAATGAAAACTTTATTCAAACCATTTCTGGAAGGAGTGATCTAGTTAGACATACATCTTTTCTTTTATTTGCAAATATGTGCTACAACCTGACTAGCAACCTGCTGCCTGCTGCCTGGTAAAGAAACTTACGAGAATTGCTTTAATGAAGAATGATTTGTATTTGACATATCAAGTTTTGGCTAGATAAATAGTTGCTTCTTATCTACTTAAGCAATATTTGAAAACAGTGTCCTTCCCTGTGGACTGAAAATGTCCTCCTGAGTTTAGTTTGCATTATCAATTTATTTATCACATTCTTTCGACTTAGCAACCAGCCCCACCCCCAGGCCCTCTCCTTCTAATTAGCAACCTGTCCCTGTATTTCAGTGTCTCTGCTGAGGCACATGAGCTGACCCATGAAGAGTCAAAACACATCACTTGACGTAGAAACATCATTTGCTGAGTTTTTCATATAGTTGGACTGGTCAGATGAATAGTTTCTTAGGGACTAGAAATTGAATTGAGGTGAGCTTATGTAAAAGACTGGATATCCAGGTGCTCAAGAGCATGAGAATGACTAGGGAAGAGGGTGGCAAGGCAGAGTTACAGGACTGATAGCCAGTCGCTTGTTTTAAATGATTCATTTTGTGCCTTAAAGCCCCCAGGACTCCATGGCTGCCACTTTCCAATGGTAGATTTTTTTTTTCCAAAGGTCCATTCATGTGTTTAACCAACACCTAATGATTAACTTCTAACATATGCCCATGTGGTTCCATGCTCTAGGTTTACAGCAGTGAGCATGGTATCTGCCCTAGTGAATCTTACATACTGGAGGAGGAGAAAAACAAATAAACAAATAAACACATTGCTAAATATAATTCAGGTTTGATAAGTGCTAATAAGAACAGCAAGGCAGAATTTGTAGTGACAGACATGTGTGAGAGTGTGTATGTTTGTTTCCACTGACTGATGGAGTTTGATTCATCAAGGAAGGCTGCTAGGAAGGACTGACATTTTAACAGACAGACGTGAACGAAATGAGGGGTGAGTCACGTGAGAGGCCCCGAGCTAAAAGGAAACCACGTGTTTCCATTATTATGAACTGGTCTGAGTCAGTCAGGTCAGGATGCACAGCTCTTGGGGTCTTACTAGTTGACAATAGCTATTAAAAGAAGATTGATGCAAATGAGAGTAAACTATTTACCCTACAACTAAGCTCCCAGTTGGGAAAGGAAGCAAATCTTACACCAAATTTGGTCATGCATACAGAAATTTATTGAGCAATTTCTATTCACAGGTTCAAATAGTTTCAAAAACTGTTTGGTAAGCTCAGTGGAGGCCCAGCCCTCTGTCCTCGGAGCTCTTACGGCCACCTCGCGTGTGAAGGTCACTTGAGACAGAGGCATAACCTCACCAGAGGCAGGCTTCTGTTACACTGGCAGCAGGTGGCCAGAGCTCCTCTTCACAAGACCCAGTAGCTGGGTTGCCTGGGATCAAGCCTCAGTTACCATCCCTAAGGGTACATTATGGTGGTTAATTTTATGTATTGGCCTGGCTGGGTATGGTGCCCAGCTGCTTGGTCAAACACCAGTCTGGATGTTATTATGAAGGCATTTTTTAAAAAAAAGATGTGATTAACACTTATATTAGTAAACTTTGAATAAAGCCAATTACCCTCCACAATGGGGGTGGGCCTCATCCAATCAGCTGAAGGCCTTAAGAGCAAAGACTGAGACACACCACTGAAGAAGAAATTCTGACTCCAGAGATTCTGCCTGAGTTTCCAGCCCTCAGATTCACCAGTTAACTCAATAGTTGCAACGATAATTCTTATTTGAATTACTAGTCTGCCAACCAGTCCTCTGGGCTTTGGACTTGTTATTCTCCCCAGTCAAGTGAGTCAATTCCTTAAAATAAATCTCAATCTCTCTCTCTTTTTCTCTATCTATATGATACATCTATCTATCAGTTCAGTTCAGTTCAGTCACTCAGGCATGTCCGACTCTTTGTGACCCCATGAATCACAGCACGCCAAGCCTCCCTGTCCATCACCAACTCCCAGAATTTACTCAAACTCATGCCCATCGAGTCGGTGATGCCATCCAGCCATCTCATCCTCTGTTGTCCCCTTCTCCTCCTGCCCTCAATCCCTCCCAGCATCAGGGTCTTTTCCAATGAGTCAACTCTTCGCATGAGGTGGCCAAAGTATTGGAGTTTCAGCTTCAGCATCAGTCCTTCCAGTGAACACCCAGGACTGATCTCCTTTACGATGGACTGGTTGGATCTCCTTGCAGTCCAAGGAACTCTCAAAGAGTCTTCTCCGACACCACAGTTCAAAAGCATCAATTCTTTGGCGCTCAGCTTTCTTCACAGTCCAATTCTCACAACCATACATGACCACTGGAAAAACCATAGCCTTGACTAGACAGACCTTTGTTGGCAAAGTAATGTCTCTGCTAGATATGCTATCTAGGTTGTATATCTATATCTATATCTATATCTATATATGATATCTATATGCATAGATATATCTCCTATTAGGATCTTCCCTGTATCTCAGTTGGTAAAGAGTCTGCCTGCAATGCAGGAGACCTGGGCTTGACCCCTGGGTCTGGAAGATCTTCTGGACAAGGGAATGGCAATCCCCTCCAGTATTCTTTGCTGGAGAATCCCATGGACAGTGGAGCCTCGCAGGCTACAGTCTGTGGGGTTGCAAAGAGTCGGGCATGACTGAGAGACTAACACTACCACTATATCTCCTATTAATTCTGTTTCTCTGGAGAGCCCTGGCTAATAGAGATTTTGGTACTAGGAACTGGGGTAAAGAATACCTAAAAACGTGGAAGTGACTTTGGAATTGGGTAAAAGTAGGGGTTGGACAGATTTGAAGTGCATGATACAAAAAGCCTAGGGATTTTTGTATCCCTTGAAGGGATTGCCAATAGAAACATGGACATTAAAAGAGATTCTGGTTAAGAACTCAAAGAGAAGAGCTGTAGGGAAAGTTCCTGTTGTCTTAGAAAATACATACATCATCATGAATAGAATGTTGCCAGAAGTATGAATGCTAATGATGTTCCTGGTAAGGTCGCAGACAGAATTTTGGATATGGACACAAATATGCATTGAGGAAAGATAGTGTGAAGAGACACAGGGAGAAGACAGCCTTCTACAAGCCAGGGAGAGGCCTGGAACAGATCTCCTCCTCACAGGCCTCAGAAGGGCCAGCCTTGCCAACATCTTCATTTTTGGATTTCTAGCTTCCAGAAACCTGAGACAGTAAATATGTATCACTGAAGCTGTCCAGTCTCTGGTGCTTTGTTCTGGCAGCCCAGCACCCTAACGCAGGCTATCCATCTCGGTGGTGTCCTCTTCCCTACTCGTCATCAGTCAGGTTCTCTGGGAGCAGGGGCCGAGACAGACTTCAGGGTGCCAAGTGTTTGTTAGGGATCAAACCCTATAAAAGGAACGGGAAGGATCCATCATCAGAAATGAATGCGACCAGTTAATATATATGACCAGCTCATTCTGCTTAGAAAAAAGTTTAAAATAATTGGATGTCAATTCAAGCTTCACTGACCCTTGCTTTCTCTTACTATTTATCAAAAGTATGATACAATTAGGTATTTATTTCCAAATTGGTGGAGATTTATAAGCTACAAACCAAAAGGTTATTAGCCTTAAGTCAATGCTAATAACTTAATATACTATAAACCTAATAATTAATATCTACTTATTAATAATAACTTCTCTGTTCGAATCTGCTTCAGTTACAAGAATTTGAGTAAAAAAGTTTTTAAAAAGGAGGGGGAACAGGGTGGATAAATTGGGACATTGGGATTGATGTGTATATGCTACTATATATAAAATAAATAACTAATAAGGACCTACTGCATAGCACAGGGAACTCTACTCAGTACTCTGTAATGGCCTAGATGGGGAAAAAAAACTAAAAAAGAGTGGATATATGTATATGATAATTGATTTACTTTGCTATACAGCAGAAACTGCATATCACTTCACACAACATTGTAAAGCAATTAAGATTTTAAAAAATAAATAATTTTTCCAAAAAAAAGGAAGACTAGGCAGAGGGAAAAGTTGAACAACAATGCACATCCCATGGGGCCTCAACCAACCAGTGCTGAGCTCAGGACTGACGATTGCCCGTCAGGGCTCTCTGGCATTTGGTCAGAATGGTTGGGGCTTTATCCCCCACCTGTCTCGGTCACTGGATCAGGGCTGCCCCAGGAAGAGTGGCTTTGGGCAAGACGGCTCTCCACAAGTGAGGGCGTGGATGGCTGACAGAATCTGCTGACTGTACCACCTACAGTCAGGCAGTGAGCCCTTCCTGGGCCACATATCTCTGTGGCCATGAGCCATGCTGCTCACAAAACAGGGAAGAATGGTACATAGCAATATTATTTTAGCCAATCCACCCATCTTGAATATCTTTAATTTCACCAACAGGAGTCCACTTCTAATGAATGTTCATCTTACTAACAATGAAGTAATTTCAACAGTAAAAATCCATTCCTCACATTCACTATGCTAATGAACAAAGCCATAAGTAGTCAGTGAGACACGATCACAGAAGCATTCAAGGTAGTGGCTTCTGGAATGTGGCTTTTCTGATAAAAATCCTAGCTGATTATTCTGGAGTGGAATTTTCCATTAGAGCAACTGATGGTCCTTAGAGTAGAAACTTAAAGCTTAAACGAACCAGCACACACACAATATGACTGACCCTACTTGTTGAAGTATTTCAAATTAAATCACAGACATCTTGACAACTCTCTTTGCAATATGCTTATCTTTGGGGGTCTTAGACATCTATTCCCTCATCTTGCCCAATCACAATGTCTTAGGGACAATTTAGTTGCAAGGAACAGAAGCTACTCAGACTAGTTGAGTTTAACAGGGGTTCAGATGGTAAAGCGTCTGCCTACAATTGAACCCAGGGGTTCAATCCCTGGGTTGGGAAGATCTCCTGGAGAAGGAAATGGCAACCCACTCCAGTATTCTTGCCTGGAAAATCCCATGGACAGAGGAATCTGGTAGGCTACAGTCCATGGGGTCGCAGAGTTGGACATGACTGAGCAACTTCACTTTCACTTTCACTGTCAGGACATAAGAATTCGGCATACAACCTCCAGATAACTGAGGCTGGCAATGAAGACTCTCTAGACCCCTTGGAGTGGAGCTGGGGTGCTGGCATCTCAGGCTGTCCCTGCCTCTCTCCTGGGGCTTCCGGCTCTCCTCTGTGTGTCTGCTGTTGTCTCCAGCTTCTCTTTGCCTTTCCACCTACTCATTGGCACACTTCCCCTGTCTTGATTTGACATAACCATCGTCACTGGACCACCTCCATGTCTCTTAGGTCAATGTTTTGAGAAAGGGGAAAAAAAGAGAAAATATGACAGGCAAAGCCCCAACAATGACCTAGTGTCCCCTGAGTTGGTTGAACACTGTGGTCCAGTCACCTATATAAACAAGGTAGATTGACTCCTCCTTCTAGGGTCCATGGAAGGACAAATTCCTCAAGAAGAGGATAGAAATGGGGAGTCTCTGGCAGGTCCACCCTAGTCGTACTTACACATACACACACACACACAGGTACACACACGCACACCATAGGTAACTGATTAAGCCAATCCAACAGTTACTGCAAAAGGCCATGTATTCAGATTACAGTATTTAAACACACATACAATGTGTCTTCCTCAATCTGTCTCAAAAAGAAATGTCTTCTTGTTATCATTCTCTGAAACCTCATCTGCCACAAATACCACCTTCCTGGTTAGAACCCAAGGAGCTCTGAATTGACTCTTCCTCGGTGATGGCCACTTTCTACTTGGGTTGCTGCCATGGCTAGAATGGTGCAGTCCATCCCCCGAAGATACGTATCGTCAAAGGCTGTGAGTCAAGTAGCTCACAACCAACCCTATTCTATAGAAGACTCTCCAAGGAAACTCTGGCTTTGGCCTCCGCTCTAACAAGACCCCAGCATTAATTACCAACCCAAGGGAACTGATGCATGAAAGCAGAGCTGTCCTCTAGCCTGGGTACATAGAAACCTCAGCTTGTTCTGTGTTTCCTTTCATGCTTGTTTGCATCACTTAGAATTTCCCAGGGACACTAGTGTGTCAACTAATCAAATCAGCCAATCATCCTTAAGCAGGCAAAGCCATGACGCAAAGAGAGCCCTGGGTCCAGCTTGGTGGAAGCAGGCACTTCTGCCAAGGGCAGAGACAGGGCACCCCCTGAGTGGGCTCAGTGGGCTCCCTCATCCCCCACATCTTTTTCCCTTGCTTCATATCCCCTTAATGGGGGCAGAGTCTTTATCCCCATGAAGAGGAAATGCAGAAAAAGTGCATACAACTCAGGCAGAGAGGACCCTGCCAAATTCAAAACCTCAGAAACACTTAAAGAGAAAAAGCTATTGTTCTTTCTCAGACCACTTTGCTAGGATAGGAATAGAGAAAATCTGAGTAAAAACCTTTATTGGCCTGATCCTCCTCCTCCTCCTCTCTCAATTTCATATGGCTGGAGAACTCACTGACTTCCAGGAATAATTGTTTGCTGGAATATTCTCTCCTGCATGCACTGGGATGACCCAGAGGGATGGGATGGGGAGGGAGGTGGGAGGGGTGTTCAGGATGGGGAACACATGTGAAAAAAAAAAAAAGAAAAGAAATATTCTCTCCTGGAAATCTGTTGGAGAAACATCCAAAACTGAGGGCATTGAATAAAACCTTTCTTCTTTTCAGTTTTACCAGAGTCTAGCTGCACTGGTAAGTGTCAAGGGGTCCAGACCTGTGTGATGGGACCCCTTGCCATGAAGCCCAGGAGACCTCCACCCACGAGAGGCCAGGACCTCTGAGCTCTCAGGCTGCTGCCCCAGGCCTCAGTCTAGGTCTGTGGGTGGTTCCATGGGCCAGCTTTGCCCTAGAGCTCTTCACTGGGAAAGGGGCCCTGTTGGTCTCGGGTTACCCATTGTCTTTAGGGGGGCTCTCGTTGCAGAAACCTGGTGCTGGCCCACTCAGTGTCACAGGCCCTCTTCTCAGGCCTTTACCCTAGGGATCCATCAAGGGTTGGGGCTCTTCTTCTCGCCCCCAAACAAAGCACAGAGCATTCATTCATCCCGTCCTTTTTTCTCCCCACAGGCAAGCTGACTGCTTCGCTGGCAGGTGCTGGTGCCCATTAGGGAGATGAAAACACCCTGAGCTGAAAATACTGAAGAGCCTGTCCCCCGCTGAGAGTCATAGGCACCCAGATCCCAGAAACACCTTCCTTTCCTTCCCCACGGTGGAGCCCCTCCCTGCCCCCCCCCCCCCCCAGTTCAGTGAGTTCTGAAGTGAGTCCAGCAGGACTTCTTGCTATAGCAGCAAACAACAAATAAACAAAAGAAAGAACCAAACCAAACCAGATATAATCCTCAGGTCTGTAGGTTCTTCCCATACACCCCTCCCACACAGCTGTTTTTTTTTCCAATGAATACAGGGATAGGATTAATAGAGAAGTGCTAGGAGCAAGGGGCACTGATCTATTTGTGTGTTTTCTGTCTGTGTGAGTGTTCTCTGTAGTCCAATAATCGGAGACAGACAGGCTGGGAGACAGTACAGTGACTGGGGACCCAGACTCTGGAGCAGAATTGCCTGGGCTTGAATCCTGGCTCCATCACTTCCCGGATTTGTAACATTGGGCTCCTTACTGAACTTCTCTGTGCCTTGGTTTCCTCATCGAGTAAAAAGGAGGATAATATTAGTACAGCTGTCCCACAGTGGTGTTGTAGGGACTAAATGAGTTAATATATAGTAAATATGTCGAGCATTGTCTAGCACATAGAAGGCACTGTATGAATGCTCACTTTTGTTATGGAGATAGCTGTGATATAAGGTTTCTGTTTCCATCACTATAAATTTGGTTACTGCAACTTATAAGTGCAGTGCAAGTCTCATTTATAATTTTTTGATAATGTATACCCTGCTACTTCAAAAAAAGATTTAAAGTACGTGAACAATGACAGTAGCTGGAAAATTTATCAATGAAGGCCTTGTTTATAGTGATTTTGTAAAGGGTAGTAATTTTTAACCTGAAGGAAAAACTTCCTGCCTGCCTGCCTGCCTTCCTTTCCTCTCCTCTTCTCTTTCTTTCTTTCCTTCTTTCCTTCCTTTATGATGGGGGTGTAGTGGAAAGCATCAGTAAGTGGAGAGATCTTCCTAAAAATCTTGGCAACAATGTAGTACTCAGTGCCTCTCTGTGGGATGCAATACTGTGTCTAAGCAGCTGCAATGTGCCCAGAATTTGATGCTTCACACAGATGCACCATTTGATTCTTACAATGAGCACTGCAAGGGAGAAAGTACTATTATTTTTACCTTGCAGATGAGGAAGCAGAGTCAGGGGTTTAAGTGACCTGCCCAGTCACAAACCACGTAAATAGAGGAGCAGAGTTCCAGGTTAAGTCCAATTCGATGGGCCTCCTGCTCTGCCCCCACCTATCTTGTGATGGGAAAAGATGCAGAACTTCTCTGGATGCTACAGGGCAAACCTGACAGGGACCAGTACCTCCTAGTTCTTCACATTTGGATAAGGAAGGCTAGGCCCTCCGTCTGGGAATCAAGCAACTGAAGCTTGTAGAATCCATATCAATTTTTGACATTCAGTTGAGGCTGTAACCAATGAGCCTGACCTTAATTCAAACACTAGGTGATTATGTTTGACAAAGAAATGTAAACAGGGCTTTAATTGATTCCTTTGCTTACAATGGGTGGTTCATTTATGACTGTCTTCTCTGTAATAGCCTCTGTCTGGGATCTAGGGATTGGATTGATACACAGAATCCTGCCACTTGTTTGAGCTCAGGTCCAACATTCCTGTGTTGATTCATTCATTTGTTTAACAAGTTAATGGTGCTGTGACCCGTACTGGACTGCAGCCAGAAACAAAACAGATGTGGGCCCTGCTTCATGACACTCACAGTCTGATTGGCTGTAAATAAATAGCCTCATGAAGAAATACACAGTGAAAACTTGGTCAGCCCCATGGATGAATGGGATGAGGGGGCTTGGAGGGAGAGTGATCAGGAGTGGGTGGTCAAGGAAGGTCTCTTAGAAGAGGGACATTTAACTGGAGACTTGCATATTGACAAGGAGTCAGTCACGGGGCCAGCAGAGGAGATGATTGTTCCAGACAGAGGAAAGAGTGAGTGCAAAGGCCCTGGGACAGGAAGGGCTTGATGTTCTTGTGGGGGTACAAGGCCAGAGTGCAGTTGGGGGTGCATTGCCTGGGATGGGATAGTTAACAGGAAATACAGCAAAAACATAAACATTTTAAACAATGCATGGGAAAATAATCATTAGAATATAGAGTGTGGGAATACCCATAAGAAATCTGACCCAGTTTAATAAACAAATAATGACTTACAAGAGTCAAAAGAGGCAGAGGGGAAACCTATAGATTAAGAAAATGGAGGATGTGGAGAAATTGGAACCCTCACACATGGCTGGTGGGAATGTAAAGTAGTGCCGTTGGCAACGACAGCAGACCTGGAGTACAGCGCATATATAATATTAATGCAATATGCCCCTCAACCCAGTCCTACACACCCTTCACTTGTACCCTGAATAGTTTCTATTCCAGTGTTCCTCCAAAAGGTGTGTTGAAATTCTAATCCCTGGTACTGTGTTAGTATTAGTCAAGTTTCTTTAGAGAACTGCGTGTGAGGATTTTCCTGGAGCAGGATGGGACCCGTGTCCCCTGTGCTGCCAGCCGCCAGGTGGATTCTTAACCTCTGGACCACCAGGGAAGTCCCTGGCATTCTCACGAAAAGGAAAATTTGGATACAGAGACAGACATGCACAGAGAAACCATGCTATAAAAAGATGAAGACAGATATTAGGGTGATGCCAACAAACCACCAGGAGCCAGGAGAGAAACATGGAACCAATTCTTCCTCAGGGAACCAATTGTGCTGGCATCTTGACCTCAGACTTCCAGTCTCTGGGATGAGAGATAAATTTCTGTTGTTAAAGCCACCTGGTTTGTGGTACTTTGTCATGGCAGCCCTAGTTTCCAATAATCCAAACAGTGCAGAAATAGAAAACAAAGACACAAACTCCTTGGCTTCAGAATCCATTATCTAGGTAGGCAGGCATGTGTGCTTAGTCACTTCAGTTGTGCTCGACTCCTTGAGACCCTAAGGACTGTAGCCTATGAGGCTCCTCTGCCCATGGGATTATCCAGGTGAGAATACTAGAGTGGGATGCCCTCCCACTGGAGAACCATGCCCTCCTCCAGGGGATCTTCCTGACCCAGGTATTGAACCCATGTCTCCTGCATCTCCACCTCCTCCATTGCAGGTAGATTCTTTACCCACTGAACCACCTGGGAAGCCCATCCAAATATAGACAGAAGAAAACTGAAGTAAAAGATGAGCAAGCAGCACCCATTTCTCCCTACTTTCTCTCCAGCCACATTCTCCCCACTTCCAAGGCAAGAAATAAAGCCATCAACCCAAATAGAGGAGGGTTGAGGAGTTAAAAAGAGTTAGATGCAGCACGGAAATCGTGCATCCTTTCAATCCTCCCTACATCAGCCAGCTCACAGGTGTAGGTGTGTCTGCTGGAGATATGCAAGGAAATCCTTGTAAGTTTGGAGATCTGAGAGTGGAAGGGACCTGTGCTCTGTTTGATGGAGGAAGTGCAGGGCAATTGTAAGCTTGCTTCCACTGTTCTGTATCAACAATGGGGTAGAAATGACGGCATGACATATAAGGCCAGAGGCTGTCCTGAGTTCCCTGTGTTCTTAAAGGGGTGTGGGTGGTCATCAGAAAATACACAAGACTCCTGAGACAGAAAAGATATCCGGAGGAGAGCAGACCCATGGGGCCTTGAGACGAGAACAAGAAGATACCACTTCCATCCAAAGGATGCAGCCCATAGACAGGACTGCAGGAGATCTGGGAGGTTGTTGTGGAGACTGGAAAGGATGGGGTTCACCTGAAGCAGCAGGCCATCAGAGCACCAAAAAAGTAGGGATCCAGCCGCCACCCCCTTCCCAAGCTCTCAGCACCATGTTGACAAATGTGAAAGCAGCCAGACATTGGTGTCAGCCTCAGGGATAAGGAGAAAGAAGGAGAAGGAAATCTTGACTGTGACTCGCCTATCAAACCAGACTGGCTCGGAAGGCAGTGAAGTTGACTGGGTGTATCTGAAAATAGCTAGATTAAATTTTCTAACTCAGTTTAAATGAAAATTCTAGACAGAAATTCTCATTTGCTGGTAACACCTTCATACACATGTAGAGTCCTGCATATGTGCATTTGGCATCTCTTGGCAGAAGCTGCTCTTTCTTCCTGACCATGATCTTCTGGATCAGAGCTCCCCAAGGCATTTTCTTGACTTAATAATTCTGTCTCAAGCATCAGCACCCTTTGGAGGTGTAGGAAAAAAGTATTCCATTGTCCTCAAATTGTGGAACCAACCAGGAGGGCTCTGGCTCAGCTGGTTAAAGAGAACTCTGAGACAGCTGCTGGACAGGGAAGTTCCCACTGGATCCCACCTCACACCTGAAGGAATGACTCCAAATAGATCAGAGGCCTCCAGTGGAAAATAAAATGATAAATGTATGCTTTCGTCCATGCAGGCTGCTATAACAAAATGCCACAAACCAGATGGCTTATAAACAACAAAAATGTATTTCTCACAGTTCTGGAGGCTGAAAGTCGGAGATCAGGGTGCCAGCATGGCCAGGTGATGACCCTCTTTCCAGTGTATCTTCACTTGGAGGAAGGGGGAGCTAGTCCTCTGGGGCCACTGTGGGGTCTCATTGATAAGGCCACTAATGCCTTCCATGGGAGCTCCATCCTCATGAGTGAATCACCTCCCAAAGGCACCATCTCCTAATATTATCACATTGAGCATCAGGATGTCAGCATATGAATTTTAGGGAGACACAAACATCCAGACCATAGCAAAGCACTAGAAGAACACATGAAATTTAAAAAATTATCTCAGAGAGATTTTGTGTGCTACTTAGCCATGGAACACAAGTGATAAATCTGACTATCTTTAAGAATGAAAATTTTTTTACATGGCCTAAATTCCTATAAACAAAGTCAAAAATCAAATAGTAAACTGGGGAAATATGTGCAATGCCTAGTACAGACAAAGTGTTAATTTCCTTAACATAGCAAGACTTCCCATAAGCCAGCAAAAGATGTATCAAAAATTCAGTAGAAAAATGGTAGAAATGAACAGA
Source organism: Muntiacus reevesi (assembly GCF_963930625.1). Taxonomy (NCBI): domain Eukaryota; kingdom Metazoa; phylum Chordata; class Mammalia; order Artiodactyla; family Cervidae; genus Muntiacus; species Muntiacus reevesi. The sequence goes on from NC_089254.1 coordinate 44,647,200, forward strand.
AAATTTACAGAAAAGGAAGCAGTATTGATTCCTTAATATTGGGGAAAGATGCTCAACCTCACTCATGAGATGAGAAATGAAAATTGAAAACAGATGTGGTGTTTTGCCTAGAGGTGGACACCACATCCAGACAAACTCTGTCAAAAACCATCATACCTTCTCTATTCTTCTAAGGGCCCTAAAAATCTTTCCTAAAAATAATTTTCTTCCCCCTAAGATCATGTACCCCTCCTCCTATTTCCCTATTAAGATGGTGTTTAATCTTGAATTCTAAGCTACCCTGAAAAAATCACTAATTTTTTCCTGTGTATCCATGTTGTTGTTTAGTTGCTCAGTTGTGTCTGACTCTTTGTGACCTTATGGACTCTAGCCACCAGGCTCCTCTGTCCATGGAATTGGAGTGGGTTGCCATTTCCTTCTCCAGGGGATCTTCCCAACCCAGGGATTGAACCCACAATGTCTCCTGCATTGGCAGGCAGGTGCTTTACTGCTGAGCCACCAAGGGAGGCCCGTGTATCGATGAAGTATACGTATTCAAACTTCTGTTTGTTTTTTTCTTGCTAATCTGTCTTTTATTACTGGGGTCTCAGCTGAGGACTCAGAGGGCAGAGGGAAATTATTTTTCCTTTGCTACTGAGGCTCAGCTTCAGAGGCACCCCCCCTCCCCTGGGATCCTCATGGCCAGTCTGGGAGTGAGTGCCCCTGAGGTTCCAGAAGTAGGGAAGGATGCACAATTTAATTTCCTTCCCCACCAGAGCTGAGGGGCTCTCACTGGATGGGTGTTCTGGGTAGGGGAGAGAAAGGCACAGGGCAAGGGAGTAGAAAGTAAATTCAGTAAGTCCACAATATTTTGAGCACCAGCCATGTATCTGGCTCAGTGTTACATGTGAAGCAATCGGGATGTAATAAAGTTTAAGAGCTTCTCTGGCCTGGAAAGGCATGCTAGGACTGATGGGAGACAGATGTGTGAGATGCCCCTGGGAGTGGGGTGCCGGGGCTCTGTGCATGCTGGTACGGCAGCTACACAGGGAAGCCCCTGCCAAGGACTGCTTCCCGCTCCTGCCATCAGCATGGCCGCTGCTGCTGGGAGTGTGTGCTGGGCCCTGAGAACTCTCTGCCCAAGAGGGGCCTGTGATGCAGGGGCACCTGAATGCTGTGATCTGGGGGTCCTGTCCCAGGGTTTGGATCCTGGAAGTCCCCAGTTTTCCAGCACTGGGTGAATGGGAACCACGGACAGAGCTTCCCTGCAGACATAAAGGTGGCCACGCTTGCTGGCTTCTCTACCCACAGACCTACTGAAGGAGCTGGACTTTTCAAACATTCACAGCAGTGCTTCCACTTCTGGTCTGAAGTCTATAGCGTTTTGTGTATCAAGTACATTATAGATAATGTAAAGGTTTGTAGGTGGCAAGTCATCCATCTGCAGGAAAGTATGTTCCAAGTTCCAGTTTGACGAATCTTTAGAACACAACGCCTTTGCTGGCAAATTAGACACTTGCAGTAGCTGGATCCCAGGAAACTCCCTTCAGGGACTTAATGGGTCTGAACCATTGCTGGGCCAGACATGATGTGGAAGTCTCCCCAGGTCTTCCATGTGACCCCAGAGGGGTGCCTGCCCAATTTATCTCACCAGACTGAGACCTGGGTGGAACCAGGACTTAGGATCTCAGAGGTCAGAACAAGAGAGCAGGGGGCCTCAGGGTCCTGTTCAGGCTCTGTGTGATTCTGGCCCAGTTGGGTCATAGATGCCTGGACCATACGATTTCAGGAGACGTGAGCTGACAAATGGACAATATAACATGATGATGGCAGAAACAACCTTAAGGGCTAGAAATAGATGCTGTCATTACAGGAGGAAAAAAAACCCATAGCAAATTCCAAAATCTGACCCTTATGATCCCAGGACCAGGGAGGGGAGGGAACGGGAGATTCCCCTATTCCTGGTGAAAACAAGGCAACATGAAGAACGCTGTGCAGTCAGGCTGAAAATTAAACAGATGTGAGTTTCTTTCATTCAAAGCCTTAATTATTCTGACGTCTTCCATAACTTAATCTGAGGCATCACTTCAGCTTTAATTATGCATAATGAAATGGATTATTTACAGTAACTAATATGACAGGAAAAACTGAGAGGTGAGAACTGGTAACTTGGCAACTGTTTAGTCATCTTTTTTTTTCAGCCCACGTTTATTGCCTACCTACTATGTTGCAGCTTTTACTACAGCCCTATTAGGAAAAATACAGTATTGCTAGAACACATGCTATGGGCCAGTTTCTTTCACTTCATTAGCTCATGGACTATTCACAATAATACTACATCACAGGTATTATTCTTCCTGATTTGTAGAAGCAGGACTGAGATTCTGAAAGGGTAGGTAATTTGCCTAAGCTCACACAACAAAACCTATGTTTTCCTTGCCATTTAACTATTTTAGACAGAAACTTACCTACAGACTGACATTATATTCCAAATCTCACTTCCTGCTTTATATGGGAAAAGTCGACTTTTCTCAAGGGAAAAATGAGGGATCAAAATTGTACTTTTGGGAAAAAAACCTGAGGGTTTCCTACAGCATGCATTGGATGCTATGGAGACAATCCCAGTCAGAGGCCAGGACCTGAGTAGGCCCCGGTGAAAGTGAAAGTCACTCAGTCGTGTCTGACTCTTTGTGACCCCATGGACTATACAGTCCATGGAACTCTCTAGGCCAGAATACTGGAGTGGATGGCCTTTCCCTTCTCCAGTGGATCTTCCCAACTCAGGGATCGAACCGCATTGCAGATGGATTCTTTACCAGCTGAGCCACAAAGGAAGCCCCTAAGCCCCAGTGGAGGCAGCCAAACTGGAAAAAAGAGGCTGCAGGCGGCACTGAGGAGGCTAGAAAGGGCTTGGCGAAGATTTGGACATAATGGGCAAGTTACACATCCTCTCTGAGCCTTACTTTCCTTGTGCCTAGGAGCAGCTGTAACTGGTTTATCTAGAAGTCTCAATGCAGGGGCATATAAACAGAAATGGTTTTGTTTCCTCCAGTCATTGTTTTTCATCTGCCTCTGTTACATCTCCTTTTCTTATTTCTTAACAGCTTATTTCCTGTTCACTTTCAGTTAGTCATCGTCCTTGTTAGCTTTCACAGCTTCCGTCTCAAACGCAACTTCAATTTTGTTTTCAGCCTCTCCCCTGCTGCAGTATTGGCCCCTGGGTGTGGGGTGTTGTCTGGTTTCTCTGCCTGGGGAGGAGGGAGAGGACAGGGGACAGGCATGGCTCCTGAGCTGGCCTTCTGTGCTCTCTCTCTCAGTCTGTTGTGGCAGTTTTTGGGGCTCTCACAGACTAACTGGCCAAGGCTGACCTCTGTGCATCCAGATGCTGGTTCACTAGTGGGGCACATGTAGTCTTCAGAGCTCCTGAGGGTCTCCCAGCGGCTCATGTCCCTGGTGCCCCCACCCGTCTCTTGCCACCAACCTTGGGCTGCTGGGTGGGCACCCCTCTCCCAGCAGGCATTTCTTGAGTGAAAGGAACAGAAGAGAGGGTCCAAGTCCCGCTTCCTTCCACTGTGTTCACGGTCTTTCTACTGCACCATGTTGAGGGAACAGGCTGCTCCACCCCCACCCCCCCTCTGCATGGCCACTGCTCCTTGTCTGAGTGGATGCTGGACTCAGTTGCATCTCACTCACCAGGGCTTGTAGCCTCCCACAGGGCTGTACAGGGCAAGGAAGCATGGCGCAGGGCAATGCAGCCCAGGGACGGGCCACATCACTTCCCTGTGCATTCAAGCTTCCACCAAAATCTTCCTCCACAGACATCTTTGAGGGCTGCCGGGGTGGGAGGGGGAGTTGGGGGGTGGGGCGTGGATGGAGTCTGCCTTGAGGAGGGGTCTGGCCCCAGCTCTTGGCTCCTCTCTTTGGAATGAATGCTTTAGTCTCCAAACCTGAGTCTGACTCATCAATTCAAAACAGCAGAAAAATTCTTACTTCCTACCCGTTTCTGTGGATGGCAAGGTGCCTGGTGACAGGACAACTGAGCCTGTCAGGGATGACACTGCTGTGTTCAGCTCTTCACATGACCTCAGTGTCTCTGCTCTTCCGTTGCTCTTTTGACTTCTCTTCTGGGACTCTCTGTGCAGATGCACCTTGGACGTGGATTTTCAAGATGGGCTCTGAGCTGACCCCATCAGCTGGTTGGTTGACCTCTTGGTACCATGCCATCACAGAAGCAGGTAATCAGAGAACAAACAGTCCTGTGGTGTTTGGAGTCTCCCTTAGTGACACCAAAGCCTCTGTTTGATTTCTCGAGTGGCAACAAAGCCAGGAGCAGAAGGTGAGCAGCACCTAGAATAGACCCCAGGTGTAATAATGTGAGGTTCAGGCCCTGGAAGATGCGCTAGAAGTGTACGCAGAAGTGAACTATCAAAGATGCAGGAGGTCGTCTTCTTCCCGCTTCTCCTGGGTGCCCTGTCAGGTAGGAGCTCCGTTTCACCACCTGACTTGGCCCACTCAGTTTGCTCAATATCATTGTGTGATAAAGTCCCCGAAGGAAGAACTTGCCCCTGAGGGGCCCTGTTCAAGTGTGGGACTGTTAGCATCAGGGAGACTTGTGAAGCTGGGGTGGGATATCTGGAGAAGAGGGTTCCCCAGAAGCCCCATCTAATTGATGTTCATATAGACTGTTTCACTTCCCCTCTTGGTCTGTGTAGTCCTTTCAAGACCAAAATCTGGGGAAAGAACTTTCCTGGCAGAGCTTTGTGTGTATGTCAGCTAGTCTTTGCGCAGATTCCGGCCTTACTCTGGAGCTCTCTAGCAGCAAGCTGAGGTTGCCAAGTCACCCTGTGCGGAAACTGAGGTACAGAGGGGCTAGCGTCTTAGTCCTGAGAGGAGAAAATTTCTGATAGAAGGCAAAGATTCACCTCATATTCCTGGCACTCCCTCCTCCTTATTCAAGAGCTTCAGGAACCTTGGATGATTTTTCAATGTTGTCAGCTTGGATTATTGAAATTGAGCTTTTTAAATTAAATCTTATTTTTGAATAGGTAGTATATGCATAATGTATGGAATTCAATCATATTAAATTTGCAGATTAATTTAGGGGTAATTTACATCTTTGATGAGTTATACAGTAAAACGCTTAGAGGGAGTGTCTGTTATCTAGTAAATGCTTAGTAAATGTTACTGATTATGTACGACACTGAGTCTTCCTAGTCAAGAACAGGGTTCTAGAAACAAGTCCAGCTCTTCATTTTCTCATGAGTATTTTGAGATTTCCTTCATATGGATCTTGCACATTTTGATTATATTTCTAGTTCTTTTTATTTTTTAGCATTTGCAAATGAAATCTTCTTTTGACTTTTAACTTTTAATTGATCCTTATATAATGTATGGAATTCTGTTAATGAATTATGTTATTTGTAATGATGTTTCTGTTGATTTTCATGGATTCTCCAGGTTTGAAAATAATAAATGTTTATAGTTTTCCTTCATTATTTTCTTATATCTCTTTTCTTTCTCTTATTCAAGAGAATAAGGGCCCTATACCTTCAGACTGTTGTTAAATAATGATAAGAATGTACACTCTTGTCTTGTTCTCCATAAAGCATCATGTTAACTTTTGGTATGAAATAGAAATGTTTTATATGTTAAGGAGATAGCTTTTATTCTTATTTAGGCTATTTGCTTATAAATAAAAATGGATTTTTATTTTTTTAATTTAGCTACTTGGCATATAGGATCTTAGTTCCCTGACCAGGGATCAAACCCATGATCCCTGCATTGGAAACTCAGAGTGTTAACCACTGGACCACCAGAGAAATTCCAAAATGGATTTTATTTTTAATGAATCTATTAATATTTATTCAACATTTTAACAAATTAAAAAATATCCAATTTTACCCTTTATAGTCCATTTTTCCATATACTTAAAAGGGAACCTTCCCTGCTTTTAGGTAGGAAAGTAGTTATTCAAGGATAATTGGACATCTCTTTAAAGCAGTTTGGTAAACTGAACTATAGTACAGTAGTATTTACAAGAGCAAAATAGCTTGTTTTGATTTCTAATTGCTACAGTATGGTATCAGTGAGATCAAAGTTAGGCAAAACAGACCCAATTAATGTTTACATGTGGAAACCATACAATTTAAGTGGTTAATCTACTGAAAGTTTGGCATTCGGTTCACATCACTGAGAAGCTTAGCTAAGATCTACTCTATGCTGCAGCATCCTGTGGTATTCTTGCACTGCCCACAAAAATTCTTTGGGGGGAGAAAAATCATCAAAACTGTGATATAGCCAATGAAATCTTTAATCTTTGATAACCTTTAAAGCTTGGGAGTACTTAACAGCAGGTAAACATGGAACATCTTCCTTGAATACCAACTTTACATTAAACATGTAACATCAAAAAACAAAAAAGTAAACGCACAATTATATTCACTTTTAACAAATGAGATGTCCCTCAAGTTCCTGTAACCATCTGTGTGAATTCATTGGACTTTGACAAGTTCTACATTAGAAAATGGTCACTTTTGCCATAAAATGCAAAGATAATTCTTACCTGTTCGAAACATCTGAAGCAAATGTCACCTTTGACAGGTAACATAAATCTCATCTCTAGGTGACACTACCTAAGCCCAAAGGCAGGTGGGGTAGGTGTTATTTAGCCTAGCTATTGATATTATTTACACCTTTTAACAACTTATCAAATACAATGCTGTTGACTTGTTATTACATTTGTGAAATAATTCATGTATACAGAAAATTAGGAGCATTTAACCTAACTGACTTCAAATTAAGTGGTAATAAGCAAAGGCAATTCAAGTAGTAACATGGTGCAACTTTCCCTGTTAGTGGTTTTAAAATGCTCATTTAAATAAAAGATGAGTTCACTTGCTTAGATATTTGAAATACAACTTTATTCTGATTTTAAACGAAAAGGAATGGGAATGACAGTAACAAGCAAGATTCCACATCTCAATATTGTCATGTGACTATAGCAGTCTTATATTTGAAACTCAAGGAGGAAACAACTGTGTTCCAAAACACCTAAATATGCAGGTCCAAAAAATGAGGGTATTTTTTTTTTAAACTGCCACATTCACTCCAAAGCCCATCCATCTCCTTCAGCATCCAGAGATTAAGCACATGTTCTGCTTAGCTATGTAATAAAGTGGCAAGCACGCTGCACCACTGACGTCACAGGACAGCTGCCTATAAAACCAGACTTCCGACGCTGGGCCCCAGCTTCACCTCTCACAGGTCGTCATCTTCATCCGGGAGAGCAGTTGTCTGAGCAACCTCTAAATCGGCTCATGCTGTGCTGCCAAGGCTGGGTCCATGACCACTTCTGGCGGGGCAAGAGCAGGCATGGCGACAAACTCCAAGTTAGGGTCTCCAATCAGTTTCCTAGCAAGTCAAAGGAAGGGCTTTTCAAAGTTGTAGCTACTTTTGGCAGAAATGTCATAGTACTGAAGCTTCTTCTTTCGGTGGAAGACAATTGACTTTGCCTTAACCTTTCTGTCCTTAACATCCACTTTGCTGCCACACAACACAATTGGGATGTTCTCACACACTCATACCAGATCTGTATGCCAGTTAGGCACATTCTTGTAAGTAACTCTTGATGTTACATCAAACATTATAATGGCACATTGAGCTTGTATATAATAGACATCTCTCAGCCCACCAAATCTCTCCTGACCAGCTGTATCCCATACACTGAACTTAATAGGTCCTCTGTTGGTATGGAACACAAGAGGATGGACCTCAACATTCAAGGTAGCTACATACTTCTCAAATTCACCAGTCAGATGACATTTCACAAATGTAGTTTTTCCAGTACCACCATCGCCAACCAATACAAGTTTGAACTGAACTTGGGGCTCTCCTTGGGCAGCCATTGTGATGTTACTTCCAGAAGCGTCTCTGCGCCCATCTGACTCAGCCCAAAATGGATTTTTAAATCAGATTTTTTCTCAAGATCTATAAAGAAGACTATTTGATTTTTCCCCTTTGATCTGTTAATAGACAAATAAATCACGAGTCTCCTAATATTGAACTCTCTTTAACCTTGAACTTTTAGAGGGCAGGAGGAACTGTGAGTGTGAAGTTGGGCCTTGAGCTGCGCACACTCTTACTTGAGTTAAACATTGGAGATTTTCCCAGAAATAGAGGCTTTTAGGACCATAATCATTTGAGTTAAGAGGTGACATTTATTGTCATTAGGGGTAGAGTGAGGTTAGAAAAACCCAGCATCTCATACTGAAACATTATCATTTGGAATGGTCTCATCAGATGTGTGAAAGAAACAGATCACAAAAATCTGCAAGAAATACTTGAGATTTTAAAATAAAAACCACATTCTAATCCCCCCCCCCGCAAAAGACCACACACTGTACTGCACTTTTGCTTCCAAAGGTCAAATACAATTTTTTGGAAGGCCTGCTGTGATGCAGACTGCTCCTCTCTCACCTTCTTAGGTGAGTCTGAAAACCTACTCCTTACCCTTGATCTCAAAAACACCAGGGTCACAGAGGACTGGAGGAGGGGAGCAGTCACAGTACCTGCCTTCAGCAGATTGGAAACAGGCATCACCAAAGTAATCACAGACAAAGTAACATTTTCCAGTATTCTGTTCCTCTCCTTTGGTCTAACCAGTGTGTATCCTCCAGGTCCAGGCAAGCCCAACCTCCTCCACGGAGCCTTCTCAGATTGCCCTAGCTCTTAGTGGGTGCTTTTTCTGTTAAACCCTTGAGCTTCTCTTGCCTACACGTGGAATGGGTGTCAAGGGTTTCGTACAGTACCTAACACAGAATAAGTGCTCAATGAAAAGTAGCAGGAGTTATAATTCATCCATTATGTGTCTGTCCTGGAATCCTCAACCAGAATGCCAGCCCTACAATAACAGTTTTCATATTTCTTACTCCTCTGTGGTCCCTGAGTACCAATACATCCAGGGTATCTAACAAATTTTTGTTGTTGTTGATCATTATCCCTTTGGGGGCCTGTTTTTTTTTTCCCTCCACATTTACTGATATCCCCTAAATGCAGAAATTTAGATCCTCTGCCTGCTTAATATTGGCAGTGAGGTTGACTTCTGTCTTTTTCACCTCCTATTAAGATGAGGGAAAGAAAATATTTTCTCTTTGGGATGCTAAAGTGTCCCTTTCCAGCAACAACTTAGAAAGCAAGGCCCTTAAAAAACGTAAACTCCACAAGACTCTCAGCTGTAGCACAAGAAAGACTTGGGGTGAAACAGCCTCTGGCTCCATCAGTACCAAAGGAACATGTGTCACTCCTGGGAGATGGAAGACTTAGCAAAGGCCCCTCCGTGTATTTAAATCCACTGTATACTGAGGCTGTCTCCACTTTGAGAAAGTTTCCGGGGAACTAGCTTTTGTCTGAGTCTCATGGAAATGAAAAATGCCAGGGTGTTTAAAGAGAGAAGGCTCTCCTTGGTAGTTAGAAGATCCACAGGAACACAAAAAAGGTATCAGGCCCGTTGACCTGAGTTTTGTCCACCGAGCACCACATGTGAGGTCATCTTGATCACTCTAGGGTGATCCACAAGTCTGCCATCTGGGCCTGGCCACCAGTTAAGTGAGTCAGGAAATCAAAAGAGGCCCAAGGCTCAGTGTCTTACACTCCTTGAGGACCAGGTGTACATCCTTCTTAATGCTCTCATCATTTGAAAAGGCAGGAAGATATAGTCCATTTCCAGAAAGTCTTTCTGTGGGTGATTAATCCTATACATGGGATCCAAAGAATGTTACAAAAAGTTTCCTGTTTTCTACCATGTCTCTTTCCTATTAAGACAACCTCAGAAAAGCAAAGGCCATCCCTCCTCTCAGCCCCACTTCCCTCTTCCTTTTCCAAGGGAACCTGGTTGTCATTCCCTCACTCCCGCTGAAGCACTCAAGTTACTGGAATCTGTCTGCTTTTCCATCTCCATAGAGTTAGATGTTGGCAAGAAACCCACCCTCCTTAGGCCTGAACCAGAGTGATGCTCCAAGACAAACACCTCCCTCTCTTGTTAATGATGGTGTAGTGTCATTTACAGAATCATTAGAAGACTCGCCACCTTTTCTTCTGTGTCCTACCTTCCATTAACCTTCGGGGGGCGTGAATCAGCCCCCCAAAGTGGGTGGGTGAGCATCCCATCCAGGAAGGTATAACATTGTGAAAATGAAAGACACAGGAAGATGTTGCATACACTAAAACAACATCATTCTATAATGTTTTATAGTAAACTGAGCGTATGCGTTTTCTTATATGGTACCCATGAGAGTGAATTCCAGTAGGACGGGAATTAGTCTGAGTGGCTTTGCTAAAGTTCCTGCACACAACGAACTCTTGTTCAAGGCATGGAGCCCGCTGACTAATAGCACTGCATTGTAACCATGGGTTCCTGGAGGTTGGGGATGATCTGCAGCAGCCTAAAAGCAATGTTCATTGGTGAGGGTGAGATTGATGATTTGCCCCTGGTCCTGGTGAGCCCCTCAGAGGGCTCTGCTGTTGGGGCTAGTTATGTAACAGGATGGTGGCTACAGGACCAGCGAAATATTCAATACAAACAGTTCCAGCCTAGACTCTAATTTGAATTCACTGTTTCCAAGTTATCAGTGACGTAGCTGGTGTTTTCTGGTCTGAGCAAGTGCACTTAGCTATGGCCTTAGGAAAAGAAGATAGCAGGAGGCTGCTGGCTCTGGGCCTCTCCTGTCCTCTTGCTATGAGACAGCATTCAGTTGGGATGCACATCTTTACTTTAACGTAACTGCTATACCATCTCTATTTTCTGTAATCAACTGTGGATGTGGAAACATTCTCGTTCGGGTCCTGTGCATCTCCTTGAACAATTGAGCAACTGGAAGTGCTTCATGGCCACTGCAGGGTAGCCCCACAGCCCTGAGAGACAGAGTGGACATAAGGCCCAAAGAACTTGAGGGACCAGCCCAAGGCCACACAGTCAAGTAGTAGCAAAACTCAGATTGGCTCTGACTCCAATTCTCTTGTCCTTTTCACAACATTCCTCTGGATTCTTTAACTACGATTTTGATTAGCTACTAGAAGGAAGAGGCATGTATTGAGTGACAGTCTCAGATGAGTACTGCCCTGTGTACTGAAAACAGTAGTAAGTCAGAGCAGCTGCATCCCTGAGGGAGAAGAAGGAATCTCCCCACACTTCCTGAACCACCTCCTCACCTTTGGTGTCAGAGACCCAGGTGACCAGCTTCCTCCCCTGGAACGGAGGCTACGGAGGCCTTCATTATCCCAATATGGGCTCCACAGAGGGGGCCTCCTTGGACCCTTTCTGGCAAGGCAGTGAATTCACTTATTTGGAAACAAGCAAACCCATCATCCATCCAAGCTCTCAGCCATAGGTGAGATGTTTCAGTGGGCTCAGTGACTGATAATCATTTTGTGTGCCTTTTCTTTTTCAAAGTGTACCCATCAAGCACTTCTAATTTGCTTCTTAATTAAGATGCATGTGTAAGTCAAATTCTATTAAAGCCTCTTTCTTGATCTCTAGCACTCAGACCACCAGAGAAAGTTTGGAAGGAAAGTGTGTCATGTCTTAGGGAGAGATGGCCCCTGGTTCCTGGCCATTTCTCTGCCAGGGAAGACCTGACTAGCAGAGTGCATTTGGACACATCCTTAAAGCTTATCTGTAGAATGAAAAAAATTGAATATTTGGTGAATTCCATACCATATTAATTGCTCTATTTTTAGAGTGTGAACCCTTGCCAGATTATTACTATTAATACTGTTAACACAATCAAATTTCCAACATCCGCTTATCATCGAAAAAGAGAGTTCCAGAAAAACATCTATTTCTACTTTATTGACTATGCCAAAGCCTTTGACTGTGTGGATCACAACAAACTGTGGAAAATTCTGAAACAGATGGGAATACCAGACCACCTGACCTGCCTCTTGAGAAACCTCCATGCAGGTCAGGAAGCAACAATTAGAATTGGACATGGAACAAGAGACTGGTTCCAAATAGGAAAAGGAGTACGTCAAGGCTGTATATTGTCACCCTGCTTATTTAACTTATATGCAGAGTACACATTGAGAAAAGCTGGGCTGGAAGAAGCACGAGCTGGAATCAAGATTGCCGGGAGAAATATCAAGAACCTCAGATATGCAGATGACACCACCCTTATGGCAGAAAGTGAAGAGGAACTAAAAAGCCTCTTGATGAAAGTGAAAGAGGAGAGTGAAAAAGTTGGCTTAAAGCTCAACATTCAGAAAACTAAGATCATGGCATCCAGTTCCATCACTTCATGGCAAATAGATGGGGAAACAGTGAAAACAGTGGCTGACTTTATCCTTCTGGGCTCCAAAATCACTGCAGATGGTGACTGCAGCCATGACATTAAAAGATGCTTACTCTTTGGAAGGAAAGTTATGACCAACCTAGACAGAATATTAAAACACAGAGACATTACTTTGTCAACAAAGGTCCGTCTAGTCAAGGTTACGGTTTTTCCAGTGGTCATGTATAGATGTGAGAGTTGGACTATGAAGAAAGATAACTGCTGAAGAATTGATGCTTTTGAACTGTGGTGTTGGAGAAGACTCTAGAGAGTCCCTTGGACTGCAAGGAGATCCAATCAGTCCATCGTAAAGGAGATCAGTCCTGGGTGTTCATTGGAAGGACTGATGTTGAAGCTGAAACTCCAATACTTTGGCCACCTGATGCAAAGAGCTGATTCACTTGAAAAGATCCTGATATTGGGAAAGATTGGGGGGCAGGAAGAGAAGGGGACAACAGAGGATGAGATGGTTGGATGGCATCACCGACGCAATGGACATGGGTTTGGGTGGACTCTGGGAGTTGGTGATGGACAGGGAGACCTGGCATGCTGTGGTTCATGGGGTGGCAAAGAGTAGGACATGACTGAGTGACTGAACTGAACTGAACTGAACCACTGCTTTTAATAGCAAAGAAACTGGAAGAACTGGGTGTTGGACTAACACTCGGGATATCCCAGCTTGGCCACTTGCCTCATCAATGTCCCTGGAGTGTCTGACTCAAAGTTTTTAGGATTCAACTATACAACCCTGGCACACATAACCTTTTCCTGGGAGGAAAGACCACCAGATGAAGAGCAGAAGAGGTCCGGCAAGAATGTCCGAAGAAATACTCACAGACACAGTCTGGCTTTATCAAGACAGTTTCCAACACAAAGTGCCTGAGGTTCACTGGATAGATCCACTTTTCCCTCCCCAATACTTCCCTCACCACCGTGAGGAAGTGGGACCACTCGAGGAAGACCAGGGCAAGCCCTGTAAGTGTAAGGAGGCAGCATGGAACCATGAAAAGGAGACCTGCCCTTGGAGTCAGATGCCTTGGATTGGAAGACTGGTTCTTCTCTAGAAATAGCCTCTCAAACCCAGAGTTTATCAAAGTTATGATTAATGCAACAAGATCAAGGGATACACTTCCCACAAAGCAAAGTAGAGGCTATCTGCTGGGGATATTTGGTGAGTAATCTCTCCAGTTTACCACAGCAAGGTTGGTGGCTGTGGTAGTCTCCCTGTTGAGGTTGAGGTTGTGGGAACCCCTGAGTACGGCTTAGCAAAGCCTCTCATAGCTGAGACCGTACCAAGCTAATACTCCAGCACTGTTCCTTATGCTGTTCTCCTAAAAGGCCTCTTAGATGTCACATCACCCAAATCTAACATCTGGGTGGAAAGTCCAATCTCTTACCAGCCCCAGCACCGTCTTGCTATACTGTTACCAGGTTACAGAATATCCACAATTCATCTCATGTGCAGGGTCATCTGACAAGCATGGATCAAAAGCCTATAGTAGAGACACGCAGTCTGCTATCTACAGACACAGATGAGTGAACCAGGGCCCTCATGGCCACTTACTGGGTGTGTAGTCTCAGGGGTGTGAAGTGGTGGCAGTAATATCTACTTCCAGGGACCATGGTTAAGTTAGAGCAGGTGAAATCAGGCATACTAGCACGATGCCTGGTGCATAGGTGCTCAGTGAAGGTGAGTGGTTACTAGGCTTAGTCTGTTCCTTTGGGCTGTGCACTACTTACCCTGGGCTTTCTTTCTCTCTCTCTTTAAAATATTTATTATCAAGCTCTTTACAGAGAAAGCTTGCCAATTTTTTCCAAAATTTTATTTATTTTTGACTGTGCTGGGTTTTTGTTGCTGCGCAGGCTTTTCTCTAGTTTCAGCAAGCAGGGCTATTCTCTACCTGCAGGGTGCGGTCTTCTCATTGCAGGAGCGTCTCTTGTTGCAGAGTACAGGCTCTTGGGCACATGGACTTCAGCAGTGGTGGCTCCTGGACTCTAGAGCACAGACTCAACAGGTGTGGTGCACAGGCGTAGTTGCTCCCATGGCATGTGGGATCTTCCTGGATCAGGGATTGAACCTGAGTCTCCTGCACTGGCAAAAGGATTCTTTACCACTGAGCCACCAGGGAAGCCCTAACCTGGGCTGTTCATGAGAAAAATCTAGTGAGCTACATCTTTGCTTAAACTTACATAGAAGCCTCCTTCCTTGTTGGTTAGAGAGGCACAAATCACTGCAGCAAGATCAAGTAGGGTCCTTGGAAACAAACTGCCAGTCTTTCCTTTTGCTCATGACTGTCTTTCCCTGCTGAGCTGGAAGGGAACACTCTTGTGAACAATTTGGCTGGGCAGGGCGGTGTACTGGAGACTCCAATGGTGGGAAAAGAGAGCTTGAGTGAATTATAACCACAAAACCCAACCCACCACAGCAATTGATTATTTTGCTCATTTTGAAAAAACTATTTCAGGGAAATTTTTGCCTCTAAATACTCTAGACATACTATGTTGCTGCTGGGTTTTTTTTTAATGACAAGAATACTATAATATTAAAGCCAATTTTAATAGATTAAAAAAATCCATTTGTTTTCACATCACCCTAAACCTCAGCTGTTTTGATTTTTCTGAGTCCTTGCATAGTCCTTGTCCATAAAACCAGATAATTCTGCCAGCAAAAAATAACTTATGCATAATGCATTTTAGTCTCTAAACGAAATCAAATGATTTTAGCTTTAGGAATGCTTGTATCAATGAATGTGTTTATATTTCAATTTTTCCTGCATTTCCACCTGCTCCTCTGCCTCCCCTCCCTCAAATCTGAAGTAAAACATTCTCTTATAAAAGCCAATATTTTACCATGGCTTGTTTGCTTCTAGAAATTCTGCACCTTTCAGATTTTTCCACCCTGTAGATCTGTCCCGCCTGTACCTCCTCCCAATCTAGGGACTCTGTTCCCAAAGGTTAATGGTGGCCAAGGTTGGAAGCTGGCTTAGAAGGTGACCTTGGTGTAAATTTTGACTTTGTTACTTATTATTCTTATTATACTTATTATATACATTGAATAAGTGGTAATTGTATTAGTTTTCTAGGGCTACTATAACAAATTACCACAATCTGAATAGTTTAACGCAGCAGAAATTTATTCTCTCACAATTCAGGAACCCAGAAATCTGAAATCAAGGTATCAATAGGGTTGGTTCCTTCTAGAGTCTCTGAGAGAGATGCTTCTCCACACCTACATCCTGACTCCTGGGGGTTTTTTGCAATGCCTTGCTTTGTAGCTGCATCACTATGGTTTTTCAGTTCAGTTCAGTTCAGTTCAGTCCCTCACTCATGTCTGACTCTTTGTGACCCTATGCACTGCAGCACGCCAGGCCTCCCTGTCCATCACCAACTCCCAGAGCTTACTCAAACTCATGTCCATTGAGTCAGTGATGCCATCCAACCATCTGATCCTCTGTTGTCCCCTTCTCTTCCCGTCTTCATCTTTCCCAGCATCAGGGTCTTTTCAAATGAGTCAGCTCTTCACATCAGGTGGCCAAAGTATTGGAGTTTCAGCTTCAACATCAGTCCTTCCAATGAATATTCAGGACTGATTTCCTCTAGGATGGGCTGGTTGGATATCCATGCTGTCCAAAGGACTCAAGAATCTTCTCCAACACCACAGTTCAAAAGCATCAATTCTTCAGCACTCAGCTTTCTTTATAGTCCAACTCTCACATCCATACATGACTACTAGAAAAAACATAGCCTTGACTCGATGGACCTTTGTTGACAAAGTAATGTCTCTGTGTTTTAATAAGCTGTCTAGGTAGGTCATAACTTTTCTTCCAAGGAGTAATTTCATGGCTGCAGTCACCATCTGCAGTGATTTTGGAGCCCAGAAAAATAAAGTCAGCCACTGTTTCCGCATCTATTTGCCATGAAGTGATGGAACTGGATGCCATGATCTTAGTTTTCTGAATGTTGAGCTTTAAGCCAACTTTTTCACTCTCCTCTTTCACTTTCATCAAGAGGCTTTTAGTACTTCTTCAGTTTCTGCCATAAGGGTGGTGTCATCTGCATATCTGAGGTTATTGGTATTTCTCCCAGCAATCTTGATTCCAGCTTGTGCTTCATCCAGCCCAGCGTTTCTCATGATGTACTCTCCATGTAAGTTAAATAAGCAGGGTGACAATATACAGTCTTGAGGTACTTCTTTCCCCATTAGGAACCAGTCTGTTGTTCTGTGTCCAATTCTAACTGTTGCTTCCTGACCTGCACACAGATTTCTCAAGAGGCAGGTCAGGTGGTATTTCCATCTCTTTCAAAATTTTCCACAGTTTGTTGTGATCCACATAGTCAAAGGCTTTGGCATAGTCAATAAAGTAGAAATAGATGTTTTTCTGGAACTCTCTTGCTTTTTCGATGATCCAATGAATGTTGGCAATTTGCTCTCTGTTTCCTCTACCTTTTCTAAATCCAGCTTGAACATCTGGAAGCTCATGGTTCACATATTGTTGAAGCCTGACTTGGAGAATTTTGAGCATTATGTTACTAGCGTGTGAGATGCGTGCAATTGTGTGGTAGTTTGAGCATTCTTTGGCATTGCCTTTCTTTGGGATTGGAATGAAAACTGACTTTTTCCAGTCCTATGGCCACTGATGAGTCTTCCAAATTTGCTGGCATATTGAGTGCAGCACTTTCACAAATCATCTTTCAGGATTTGAAATAGCTCAACTGGAATTCTATCACATCCACTAGCTTTGTTTGTAGTGATGCTTCCTAAGGCCCACTTGACTTCACATTCCAGGATGTCTGGCTCTAGGTGAGTGATCACACCATCGTGATTATCTGGGTCATGAAGATCTTTTTTGTACAGTTCTGTGTATTCTTGCCACCTCTTCTTAATATCTTTTGCTTTTGTTATGTCCATACCATTTTGTCCTTTATTGAGCCCATCTTTGCATGAAATGTTCCCTTGGTATCTCTAATTTCCTTGAAGAGATCTCTAGTCTTTCCCATTCTGTTCTTTTTCTCTATTTCTTTGCACTGATCACTGAGGAAGGCTTTCTTATCTCTCCTGGCTATACTTTGGAAATTTGCATTCAAATGGGTATATCTTTCCTTTTCTCCTTTGCTTTTTGCTTCTCTTCTTTTCACAGCTGTTTGTAAGGCCTCCTCCTGACAACCATTTTGCCTTTTTGCATTTCTTCTTCTTGGGGATGGTTTTGATCCCTGTCTCCTGTACAATGTCATGAACCTCTGTCCATAGTTCATCAGGTACTCTGTCTATCAGATCTAGTTCCTTGAATCTATTTCTCACTTGCACTGTATAATCATAAGGGATTTGATTTACATCATATCTGAGTGGTCTAGTGGTTTTCTCTACTTTCTTCAATTTAAGTCTGAATTTGGCAATAAGGAGTTCATGATCTGACCATAGTCAGATAACGGTCTTGTTTTGCTGACTGTATAGAGCTTCTCCATCTTTGGCTGCAAAGAGTATAATCAATCTGATATCGGTGGTGGCCATCTGGTGATGTCCATGTGTAGAGCCTTCTCTTGTGTTGTTGGAAGAGAGTGTTTGCTATGACCAGTGCGTTCTCTTGGCAAAACTCTATTAGCCTTTTCCCTGCTTCATTCTGTACTCCAAGGCTAAATCTGCCTGTTACTCCAGGTGTTTCTTGATTTCCTACTTTTGCATTCTAGTCCCCTAAAATGAAAAGGACATCTTTTTGGGGTGTTAGTTCTAGAAGGTCTTGTAGGTCTTCATAGAACTGTTCAACTTTAGCTTCTTCAGCATTACTGGTCGGCGCATAGACTTGGATTACTGTGATATTGAATGGTGTGTCTTGGAAATGAACAGAGATCATTCTGTCGTTTTTGAGATTGCATCCAAGTACTGCATTTCGGACTCTTTTGTTGACTAGGGTGGCTACTCCATTTCTTCTAAGGTATTCTTGCCCACAGTAGTAGATATAATGGTCATCTGAGTTAAATTCAACCATTCCAGTCCATCTTAGTTCGCTGATTCCTAAAATGTTGACGTTCACTCTTGCGTCTCCTGTTTGACTACTTCCAATTTGCCTTGATTCATGGACCTAACATTCCAGGTTCCATGCAATATTGCTCTTTACAACATCGGACTTTGCTTCCATCACCCAATACATCCACAATTGAATGTTGTTTTTGCTTTGGCTCCGTCTCTTCATTCTTTCTGGAGTTATTTCTCCACTGATCTCCAGTAGCATATTGGGTACCTCTTGACCCAGATGGGAGTTCATCTTTCAGTGTCCTATCTTTTTGCCTCTTCATACTGTTCATGAGGTTCTCAAGGCAAGAATGCTAAAGTGGTTTGCCATTCCCTTTTCCAGTGGACCATGTTTTGTCAGAACTCTGCACCATGACCCATCTGTCTTGGGTGGCCCTACATGGCATGGCTCACAGTTTCATTGAGTTAGACAAGGCTGTGGTCCATGTGATTAGATTGGATAGTTCTCTGTGATTGTGCTTTTCAGTCTGCCTGGCCTCTGATGGAGAAGGATAAGAGGCTTATGGAAACTTCCTGATGGGAAAGACTGACTGAGGGGGAAACTGGGTCTTATTCTGATGGGCGGGGCCATACTCAGTAAATCTTTAATCCAATTATCTGTTGATGGGTGGAGCTGTGTTCCCTCTCTGCTATTTACTGGGGCCAAACTCTGGTGGAGGTAATGAAGACAATGGTGACCTCTCTCCAAAGATCTCATGCACACACTGCTACACTCAGTGCCCCCAACCTGCAGCAGGCCACCACTGACCCATGCCTCCACTGGAGACACCTGGACACTCACAGGCAAGTCTGGGTCAGTCTCCTGTGGGGTCACTGCTTCTTTCTCCTGGGTCCTGGTGCACAGGTTCTGTTTGTGACTTGAAGAGTCTATTTCCCAGTCATCTGTAAGTTCTGGCAGCTCTATGGTGGGGTTAATGGTGACCTCCTCCAAGAGCGCTTATGCCACACCCAAGTCTGCTGCACCCAGAGCCCCCGCCCCTGTGGCAGTCCACTGCTGACCCGTCCCTCCACAGGAGACGGGTTCTGTCTCAGTCTCTGTGGGGCCCCTAGGTCCTGGTGCTACGGTTTCTACCTCTGTCCTAACGATGCTTCTTCCTTCTGTGTGTATCTTTATGTCCTGTCCTGTTCTTACAAGGACACCAGTCACTAGATTTGGGGCTCACCCTAATCCAGCAAGACCTCCTCTTAACTAGATAATTAGATAATAATTAGATAGATAACTAACTAGATGTAGATAATTCCATCTACAAAGACTCTATTTGCAAATAAGGTACATTCTAAGGTTCTGGGCAGACATGAATTGGGGGAGGGGGCACTATTCAGCCCCTACAGTAGTGTTGTTATAGAAGCATGAGGATCACAACCCACTCCTCTCCTCTGTGCTGGCAAAATCCCCTAGAGTGTCAAAGAGAACTTAGACCATCCCAAAGCTTTCCTGGAAGGAAAAAATAACACATTTTCTCTGACATCATAAAATTCCCTGACTGTGATGCAGCCCAGGGTAATTCACAGGCTTGCCCTGAGTCTCTCACTTCCTTCTCTTTGAAACAGGAGTTACTCTATTGAGCACAATGTACCAATTAAGGCTCTGCATGATGCCCTCAGCATCTCATGATAACAAGTCACTGTCCATGAGATCATACTTAGGGTCTACAGCCATACCACCCTGAACACGCCCGATCTCGTCTGATCTCAGAAGCAAAGCAGGGTCGGGCCTGGTTAGTACTTGGATGGGAGATTATACTTAGGGATGTGGGGAGAGCTGGTGTGATTTTGGAGTTCTCCAGTCATGCACATTCCATTCTCAGTGTTCTCTGTATCTAACACTGACACAGAGAAGGAAAATAAACTCTTGAAGGCTCCCTGGTCTTTGTAAGACAGAGGATGCTGTGGCCAGACTGGGTCCTTCAAGGCGGTGTCTATGTTCTCAGATATCATGTTTCCCTGTCCCTGGCTCTCCACGCAAGCTGGGAGAAACACGAAGGGAAGCAGAGAGGTAAGAGGAAAAACAGCAGCTTTATTTCCAGAATGACAGAAGCAGATTTCGTGGTTGTATAGTGGTGGCTGTTTTCTTGGCTCCAAGAAGATCTCACATTCCCATTTCCAGTTCTTGGCAACAGTCTTCATTCTTGGGGAGTGACCGGGTTCCAGCTTCGCCCTGAGCTACGAGTTGAAGTCACAGACCAAGCTGCTAAATTCTTGTTTTCAGCACAAGGCTTTGTGCTCATGTCGTTTTGCATCCTTTTTATATCTGCAGGTGGACAGGCACTACACCTAATCCACTTACCCGCTATGAGCAAAGTAGCAGAGAATTCTCCACCTGAGACTTCAGTGCACAAGTTTTCTGTGAATTTATCAGCATCACTGTCACCTGTGGTCCCAGGGTTCCCCCTGATAATCAACTCCAGTCCCCTCACTCGGGCCTTCAGGGTGAACTGGCTGTCGGACACTGACTTTGAGGTAAGCACCATCTTATTCCCAAGGGAGCTACTTACAAAGAGGGGTCCTGAAGATGGTATGGGTGGAATTCTGCATCAGTGGTCATTTCTTCCTCTTTTCCTTCTTTAATCTTCCCTCTTGTAAGATCTGGACATTCTGTTCACGACATTCTAGAGCCCTCCGTGCTAGATGCCCCTGTAGCTTTTGTACATTTTCCCCCTCCATTTAATCCAGTCCAAATGAACAGTATGTTCAATTTGTTACAAATAAAAGGCTCATTTCTTATTGCCAACCACCCTCATATGATAACAGGTGTTAGGAGTGCCAATGGTAGCCGAATTCTTCGGGTGGAATAGTTTGTGTAATGATCTCCTTAGAAACCAGACCCTGATGAGCTAGTACCTGGTGATTCTTCTTTTCTATGATTCTGTGATTTTTCAGTAGGAAATTTATGAGAAGATATTTCATATGGAAGAACACACCCTTAATAAAAATATAAGTCTGGATGTCTATCCATACTGCATGAATGTTTCCTCTTGGACAATTCAGACTCAATCAATCACATTCAAGAGCTACACCACTGTGGCTCTGTTTTCTAGTTTGTCTGGTCTTTCCCAAAGTTGTCACTTCTCCTTAGGCAGGATGAACCTGCTAATTGCATGTTTTCCACTGACAACCTCAAAGGCCTCCTAAGGATGTCTTTAGGGTCTAGGTGTCTGGATCCTGTTGAAGTGCATTTTCCCCCACATCTACCTCATTCCTCAGTGGGCACATGGACCTTCTACAGTCATCATTAGCCCTGCCCCAGCTCCACCTGTCATTGTTCTGGGTTCTAGGGGGACCCAGTGGGCCTGCTTGGTCTGAGCTTGGTTGCCTCTCTGAGAAACATATGAGGTGTTCTTAAACCCAGCTGATGATTAGAGTCCCTAGGGGAACTTTCAAAAAGTGTGCGTATCTGGGCTCAGAACACACCTGCGGGGCCCATGGACGTGGGGGCCAGAGCCCAGCATGTTGTGTCCTCCGCACCCCAGGGGTGGGCCCTCTGGCACGCAAGGAGCACACATTCAGGCAACCTCCACCTCAGCATCCAGCACACATTCCTGGGACCCAGATGCCGTTTCTGTGACTTCCCTGCCTGTAGACCTGCTCCCTTGACATCTGGTTCATCTTTAACAGCTGCTGTGCCTCCAAGCCTTGCCAGTTGTTTACACTTACGGAGCACATAGTATACACTGGACACTGCGGAAAGGACTTGACATGTGCTCTTTTGTAATATTCACAGCAATCCAATGATTTTATTTGTATGATTGCCCCGTTTGTACAGATAGGGGAAATGAGGAAAAATTTAGTAGACGTGAAATAACTTGCCCTGTGTTGCACAGCTATTGCTGTGCTGACACTGGAAGGCAGGCAGTCTGGCTTTAGAGCTCTCACTGTTGTTTGTTTCTTTTTTAAACAGCTCTATTGAGATATAATACACATAGCATGTAATTCATCCATTGAAAGTATACCAAAAAAAAGCAAGTATACAGTTCAGTGGTTTTTACTCTATTCACAGACCGTCACCACAATCCAGTTTTAGAACATTTTCATCCCCCCAAAATGAAACCCCAAATCCATTAGCAGTCACTCCCCTGTCTCCTATCCCCCCAGGCCCTGGTAACCACTAACCTACTTTCTGTCTTAATGAATTTGCCCATTCTGGTCCCTTCATATGAATGGGATCATATTGTATTTGTTTTTTTAATGACTGGCTTCTTTCACTTAATGACTGACTTCCCTGGTGGCTCAGACAGTAAAATCGTCTGGCTACAACGTGGGAGACCCGGGTTTGATTCCTGGGTCGGGAAGATCCCCCTGGAGAAGGAATGGCAATGCATTCTAGTACTCTTGCCTGGAAAATCCCATGGATGGATGGAGGAGCCTGGTAGGCTATAGTCCATGGGGTCCCAAAGAGTCAGATACGACTGAAAGATTTCACTTTCTTTCACTTAAGCATAAAGTTTCAAAGGTCACACATGTTGTAGCATGGATCAGTACTTTATTCCTTTTAATGACTGAATGATACTCCACTATATGGATATACCACATTTTCTCTATTTGTTCATCAGTTGACAGATATTTGAGTTATTTCCACTTGAGAGCCCTCATTCTCAGCCTCTTGCAGTCTATTGCCTTTAATTATGAGGATGACCAAACTATTTCAGATTTGCAGAGGTTTTAAAGCACATTCACATCCTGATCTCTTATTGCTACTACTAACACTGATATTATCACTTTTAAAATTGTAAATCCCTATTTTATAAATAAGATCACAATGAGACAGCAAGGTTAACTGATTTGTCCAATATCACAGAGCCAGAAAGGATGAAATAAGAACTTGACTCAGGTCTTTCCACTCCCAGTCTCAGGCTCTGTCCCCTCCAATTGCCATGCACAGCAATTACTGTTTGCATAAGCATCCCAATCTTTCACTATCATATCTCCTCTCCTCACATCCCATGTGATTCAAACAGGGCTGTCGGTCAAGGAGGAATTCCATCTGCTCCTGACCTCTACAGATGGAGAATTTCTTAGCCACTCCACTGATCTGGGCTCACACGTTCAGCATTTGGTCCCAATCCTGGTGCCCTCCTGGCACCACAGCCTGCAGCTACCCGGGATCTTGTGTCGGTACTAGGATGGGCCATGGGTTCACACGTTCTTAAGGACTGGTTGCTTCTCCCCAGAAACTACCCAATATCATCAACCATCCCCTCCGGGAAGATCCTATTCTCCAACCCAAACTGCTCACAAGGGCTGTTCCTACAGAACATGACGATGCCATCTCCGTGGCAGAACCTGACTTCTCCTGGACACTCTGCAGGGTCACCTAACCATGAGGTTCTGGGGTCTCCAGCCCAGAGGTCTGTCACTCTTGGCCTTGGGACTCAGTCATGTAGGACTTCCTAAGGGTGACCTCCAGTCATGCCAGAGGCGAGGCCACCCTGTTTTTGGACACAGCTGCTGAGACTCTGGGGGTGAGGAAGATTAATGATGGAGGCATGTGAGGGGTATGAGGAGGATTAATGATGATGGTGACAATAACTCACATTTATGGAACACTTAACATATGTCAGGAATTCCCCTAAATATTTCTGTGAATTCACTCATTTAATCCTCATAACAATACTATGAAGTGCTATGCTATATTATTTGCATGTTAAAGGTGGGGAAACTGAGGTGTAGAGAGGTTGGGCAACTTGCCCAAGTTCACATAGCTAATTGGTGGCAGACTTTGAGATCAGGCAGGCTGGCCCCAAGAACCCCTGTTCATCACTCCCACTCTGCACTGCCTCATTATTGCCCAGCAGGAGGGATGCCTGAGGCTCATCGCTGGGGTTTCCTCCTGGAGCAGAAGGAAAGCTCCCAGGAGTCAGGGACGTGTGACAGCTGAACTGCTAGAGCAGGCACTCTCTGAGGTCACGTGGCAGCCACAACTGCTCCCCTGCCATTAGCACACCTCTGAGCTTGATACCCCTTTGTCCTCATTGCTGTCGTGAGAACTGTGGACACTTTAGATTTGCTCAGTCTTGTCCAAAACAACCTTAAATCTCAAACCAAACTTATCATCTTTTACCAAAACTCTGCAGCTAGATAGCCCACCATCAAAGAGGCTCCACCAGGGAATTCCCTGGTGCTCCAGTGGCTAAGACTCCATGCAACCCAGGGAGCATGGGTTTGATCTCTGAGCAGGAAATTAGACCCCACATGTTGCAACTAAGAGCTCGAATGCTGCAATTAAAGATTACACATAGCACAATTAAAGATCCCACGCACCACAACTAAGGCCTGGCACAGGCAAATAAATACTTTTCTTAAAAGGTGGGGAGGGTGCTCTACCACTCTCAGCCATGACTCTTGGAATTCTCTCCCCTCCCTGCCCTGGTCTCCTGATGCATGAAATAGGGGAAGTTTTCCCAACCTACAACCTAGTTGTTGTGATGATTAAATAAAACAGCTTGGCAAGAGCCTGGCACATGAACATTTAATCAATGCTGGTGTTAGTCACTTAGCCATTTCCAACTCTTTGCAGCCCACGGACTATAGCCCACCAGGCTCCTCTGTCTCTGGAATTCTCCAGGCAAGAATACTGGAGTGGGTAGCCATTCCTTTCTCCAGAAGAGGAAACTTAGCAGAGGATGGTTTTGATCCATCAACCTCTGGGTTATGGGCCCAGCATGCTCCTGCATCACTACTCTGCTGACAAACAAATAACCAAGGCATTTCCTTTGATCCAGAATCAAACCAGCAACTTAAGGATGTCCACATCCTTAAGTTACAGTCCTCTGCTCTACCTGCTGAGCTATTGAAGGATGCTGATAAAGAAAACAACAAAATCAACTTTTCCATGTATTGGCAGCAACCCAGTTCCTCTGGTTCCAAGAGACAACATTTGAGAGCCTTACTTGACTATTCTAGTTCCTTCCTCTAGGATGGCTGAGCCAGTCCCAAGAAGGGCAGGCTGTCAATACGGAACACTATGGTGAAGGGTCTGGAAGCATGGGATTCAGAAGAGGGCTCCAGGCTTAGCTGGAAGCTAGGGGGTAAGTCAGGGAGCAGAGTAGATCGTTGTGATGGGGGAGCAGCTCTGATGGGCACCCATTCACTGAACAGTTTTCAACATCTGATGACAATAAAAGGCAGCTTTTGCTGGGTGCTCACTCAGCCCCAGACAGTGATCTAAGTAACCCATAGATTAGCTCGTGGAATCCTCACAACAACCCTAGGAAGCAGATGCCGTCAGTATCCCCACTTTACAGCTAGGGAAACTGAGGCACAGCAAGGGTAAGCCAAGGGAAGGCTGGGCTTTAAAGCCAGTCTGGCTCCAGGGTCTAAGCTCTTGACCTCCATGTTATGCTGCCTCTCACTGCCCATGTGCCAAGCAGAGATGCAGGTTATCTCCACTTGTGTGGTACCTAGGCTGGCCCTGCTTGTAGGTGGTGACAGGAGTACTATGATTGTCTCTTTCAACCCTCCTCCATATGTGCTCCCTCCACAGCATGGGTTCATTCACATTTGTGACCATCCTCCCCTCTCATAATCAATCCAGATTTATGCAAAGTCAAACATGACACCCACCACCTCCTCCATGAAGTCCTCCTTGACTAAACACATTTCACAATGAACATTTTCTCCCTGACTCTCCATAGTACCCTGATCTAGTTCTTTGTTTTCATATCTTGTATTATACTCCAGCTGTTTAACTAGGGTGGGACTTATTTACCGAATGATAGTCATGTGGAAACGGAATCGGGGAAAGGTCAAGTAATGTTTCCAAGGTCACACGGAAGTCCAGCGATGGAAACTGGATTGGAGCTAAGTGTTCTTCTCAACAGAGAATACTGAAGGCCTCCTTGCCTGGCCCCAGTTGCACTAATAATCGAAAGGTTATTAATTGAGACATAATTAGACATTGATGAAATTTAGTCCTTGATGTGCAAAGGGCTCTGGGCTTCCTTGGAGCGCCACAGCTAAGCTGGCGGCAGGGATGTGCATGTTGATGTGAGCGGTCACAGCCTGGCCTCCAGGTAACCTCAGCAGCGCCCTCCCACTACGCACCGCCGAGGTTCCTGCTGGCCACACACTAGAGTCCAGTGACACGTCTCTGGCCCTGGTTCTCGGTGCCCCTCCCACATCTCCAGAACACTTGTGCAGAGCACACGTTTCCGTCAGTGGGAGAAAGTGTGGAAATACACCCCCAAACCCAAAGAGGCTGTTGATATAAATAAGTATCATTTCCTATTTCTGCAGATTTATCCTTCTCCTCTTGCTTAGTTTTAGATATGGCTTTGGAAAATTAGAAGGGAGAAATGAGTGAAGAGGCAACCTAACAGCTATCCCAGGGAAGTGAGGCATCTTTCTCTTAAAGACGAGAAAATCAAACTGTATGCAGGGTAGCTAAGGGACTTGCCTAGAAGCCTACCCCAAATAGTGACAGGTTTTAAAGCTTTCACGCTTTTCATCTCCAGCAGATGGAACCAGGATGTCTCCTGAATGTCTGTCTTCCTGTGAAGAGCAGCTTCACACACAGGAGTCCTTTTAGTGCAGTGTCATGGGGTTTATGTAGAAAGGACTCAGGCAAAACAACCCATTCCCCTGATAGTGAAGGAAAGACGGTTTTCAGGATGCTGGTTGCCTCCTTGCTAGTTAATATCCGTTTGCAAAATGTATACACACAAAACAGATCTTTTCTTAACACATGGTTACTATGACTTCTGCATTTGCTTTTAGGTTGTCACCACTGGGATGGAACAATTAGATTTTGAAGCAGGACCACACATATTTGACTTGCAGATTTATGTGAAGGATGACATGGCTGTCACTGACCTGCAGGTCCTGACGGTCCAGGTGACAGATGTGAATGAGCCGCCTGAGTTTCAGGGCAACTTGGCAAAAGGTGAGACACACTGGGGTGTGCAATGCAGTCCAGACAGCGGCATCAGGCTGGACCCTGGGGGATGGAGAAAAACAGAAAAGTAAATAAACAAACAGATGTTTCTCTGGAAAAGGCAGCCGCTTAATGAACAGGGAATAAATGAAATGTCCTCCAGCCCAGGACTCCCAATAATAACACCCAGTAATTTACAAAGCCCTAGCCATCCATGGCGTGGGCCTCTCCTGATCCTGGGGAGGGAGCTGGAGCTCAGGGACCGCAGGTGGACTATTCTGGAGGAATCTGGGCTGAGACCGTTTCAGGCTTAGCACTGGGTACCGGCCCCTGACTTCCATGGTTCACCCTCCCCATGGATGCCGATGCCTCCAGGGGACTCTGTATCTGGCATCTGCTATAAAGTAGACACAGTATAGGGAACTGGAGCATAAGGTAACTTCCTGTGTGATCTCCCTTAAACTCTTGGGTTCAAAGACCATGTATGCACTGACAACTCCCAAGTCCATCGTTATTTTTGTTTGTTTGTTTGTTTTGGGGGGTTGTTTTCCAGTCATCTTTATTAACCTATCAACATTATATTTTATACAAACAACCTTGAGGTCTTTTCATAGGACTCTGCTTTAGTATAGCATGTTAATAATAAAATCAAGTAAGATGGCTAAACTTCAACCTAGCATTCTACTATCCTCTGGACAAAGCAAGCTAGAAACTCAATCACATCACACACATGTAAGAGTTGTGCTCCAAGATAATTAGGAAGCTGCCACACCAGCTTTTCCCTTGAACTCTTGACTCGAATAGAAACTGCCTTACCCGACATCTCCATTTGGATGTCTAATCAGTATCTGTGATGTTGTGATTTATAGTAAGAAATATATATTTGGTCTTCTTTCCCTCCTGACACAGAAATCCTAAAACTCTTGGAATTTCCTAAGAAATGAGAGTGATAAAGGTGTCTTTTGTTATATTAACTAGGTAACTTTTGGACCCCATCTAAGGATGGGGGCTTCCCACCAGGAGAAACAACCATGTGATTAGAGGGTTGGACAGTGGAGAGGGGGTAGAGGCAGGAGATGGAGTTAACCTGAGCTCAGTCAGCAGTGGCCAATGATTTCATAGTGTCCTATGCCATGAAGCCTCCATAAAAGCCCGAAAGGGGTTCGGAGAGCTTGGTGAACATGTGGAACCTGGGGAGAGGGCGCAGAAACTCTCTGCCCCTTTCCTACACTGTGCCCTATGCGTCTCTTTCATCTGTCTGATCCTGACTTATATCCTTTCATAAGAAACCAACAATCTAGTAAGTATATGTTTCCTTGAGTTCACTACAGCACACTCCTATAGCAAATTATTCCAATGTGAGGAGGGGACTGTGGGAACCTCCAATCTAGACCTGGTTGGTCAGAAGCAGAGGGACCCGCCTAGACTTCTGATTGGCATCTGGAGGGGCGGGGGCTGTCTTGTAGGATGGAGCCCTGTACCCGTGAAGTCTGATACTATCTCTGGGTAGACAGTGTCTGAATGAGTTGGATTGTGGGACACACAGCCAGTTTTAAAGAATTGCTTGGTGGTGTGGGAAGCCCCCTAACACACAAACTCACACACACACTGGAACTGGTGCTGGAATCTAAACTGAAATGTGGCCCCAGACCACTTGACTCCCATTCCATCTCCCGCCCCACCGTCATTTGTTATTTTTGTTTAGCAGCTAAGTTGTGTTCCACTCTTTGGGACCTCATGGACTGTAGCCCACCAGGCTGCCTCTGTCCATGGGATTGTCTAGGCAAGAATACTGGAGTGGGTAGCCAATTCTACCCCAGGGGATCTTCCCAACTCAGGGATTGAACCCGAGTCTCCTACTTGGCAGGCGGGTTCTTTGCTATCTGAGCCACCTGGGAAGCCCCTCTTCCTACCATCTCGGCCCAAATCTGCTCCTCTCATCTTCCATGTTTCAGTTAATGGCAACTCCATCCTTCTAGTTTTGTGGGCCCAAACTTCACAGTTATCGTTGACTCCCCTCTGTCTTTCACACCTAACATCAAATCCATTAGGAAATCCTACCAGGTTCTAAGTCGCTGCAAAACCCAGCCCCTCCCCAGCATCTCCACCATGGCTCACCTGGGTCATGGCAGGGCCCACCTAACTGGCTTCCCTGCCCTGCAGCCAGAGGGATCCTATTCAACATCGAGAGTCAGAGTCTCCTTAAGGCCCCAGAAGATCTGATGCGCCCCTACCAACCCCCATCTCCTCTCCCACACATCTCTTCACCCACCTATGTATACCCTGGGCACACTCTACACTGGCATCTTTGCATTTACCGTTTCATCTGCTCCCTCCCCTTCTTCTCTATGTCTCCTCCTTTAAGAATCTTGACACTAATGTCAGTGAACCTTCTGGAAGCCCTCTATTTATCATGGCAATCCAACTCACCACACTCCTTTCCCTGATTTTTCCCCATAACATTGCTCACTAACATTCACATATGTTATCCATTTTTTATTACTGAATTGTGATTCTATTCTTTACCGGCTGAGACAACCCCACAACTCCTCTAAGCCTGTTTCCCTGTTTGTAAAGTGGAGATAATTATTACAACATCTACTTTATAGGGCTGTTGCGAAGATGAAAGGAGAAAACATATATAAGTCCTCGGCACAGTGTCTCCAAAAGAGTGAGTTAATGTTAAAATTCTTAGTCACGTCTCAGAAAGGTTCTCAGAAAGAAGACACGGGAGCAGAGCATGGCAGCCCCGCAGGCAGGGCTGGCGGTGCCCAGTGACCCTGCCTGCCCTCCCGCTGCCCGCCCAGAACTCTGACGTAGACGACATCCGTCTCTGGTCCCTTTTCCTGAGCCCCTGCAGCCCTCTCTCTCCCTTTCCACATCTTCTCTGTGTTCCACTATGAGGCCTCTCATTTCAGCGACTTTCTGCTGAGATGCTAAGTGCACTTGAGGGCTGACCTTGGTTCAGTTTAAGAGGAAAGGACACACGAAAGTAGATCCGGCATGGGAGCAGCCTCACACTGGAAACTCCCACCTAGGGTACCTTCCACTTCTCTACCCTTATGACTTCCTTCCCCCTAGTGACCCCTCAGCCTGGGAGACACGCAAAGACTTGACACCAGCGTGGCCAACCCTAGCTCTTTATTAATCCCTCTAAATGGATCCACCCCTACAAACTGGCCAGTGGTCTTACTCACAGTCTTTATTACAGCTGTCTTCTTTCCCACAACACCAATACACTTGGCTCCCTTTGACTGTGAATGGCTGTCCTGGTTTTGGAATTCCTCCTTTGCTTTACCTAATAAAATATTTCTTATTCCCCTTTGGACACTGGTACAGGTCTAGATCTCTACATAGTGGAAGGAACAAAGCCCGGATTCGTTTACCAGATGGAGGCCTTCGATCCAGAAGACACAAGTCAAAACCTACCCCTCAGTGTAAGTTTCCTTATTAAATGGAAAAGCAGCTTTTCTGTATGGCCTTTGACGCAGGAACCTGGAGTCTCAGTGGGGTGGGCTGGGAAGTGGCAATGGGAGAAAAGTGCTGTCCACCTCCAGGCACAGAGCCCCGGGGAGGCTGGAATGGGTGAGCGGTCTCTGGAGACAGGCATCCCACATTGGATCCATGGTTCTGTGTGGTCTTGGACAAGTTCTTAACCTCTCTGACCTTCAATTTCTCCATCTGTAAAATGGAAGAATAATAGAATAACACGTACCACAGTAAGGAGATTATTAGTATTAGATAATGCACGGAAAGTCACTTAGCCTGGTGTATTGAAATTGCTCAGCATTTTTAAATTCCAAGGTAATAAAAAAACAGCTATATTATTCTGAAAATAAACATGAAATGTATACCTCAAAGGCAGGCAATAACACTTCCTTTTCAAGAGATGAAGCTAAACTGCTTGGAGCCAGTTTTAAAAGAAAATTCTAAGGGTTCCCCAGGAATTGCAAAGTAAAGGAGGACTTCCACAAAGGAAAGCAGGAGACTGAGTCCTGATGGGTTGCCTCACTGCCTCACGGTTCAGTCTGAGACAGCTGATCTCTACCTTAGGGTCTGCCAATGGGGCTCTTCTAACCACTCACCCTCAGGCCAAGAGGCTTCTTAGTTTATTCCTGAGCAGGGATGCCTCGGCTCCCAGTTCTGCCCACCAGCAGGGCCTTATGTACACACTGCAGCCAGGCAGCCCAGGCTGGAGAGGACAGAACCAACACTAATGCCACCTGACTCACCTCGGAAAACCTGCCTTACAGAGAAGCGAATACTTGAAATATGACACCTGGGGAACTGGCAATACAAGGAGGCTGTTCTGCATTCGCTGCATGATTTACGGCTTCAGCAAGACTACTTTCTCTAACAGAAAGAATAGACCTTTGGGAATGAACTCCAGGTCCAATAGAATATGGTTCTACAGGGTTTGCAACAAAGCTGTTTTAAGGTTATTAGTTTATTATCATTAGAAGACAATCCTTTTGTCAAAAAAACAACCAACCGACCCAATCATTCATCCTAGATTCTATTTGCATGAATAAGTGATTCATATTCAAATTCTTAATGGGTTCCTACTATGTGTTAAGAGCAATACCAGGTGCTTTAATGTACACTTATTAATAACACACTTGTTATATAAGTTACAAATGTGCCTGAAAGTAACAGAAAATTTAACCACAATGGTGAATATGGGATTAGTTTTCTTCCCTAAAAGAAGACCAGAGGCAGGCATGCAAGCAGTCCAGGGCTGGCACAGCTGCCCCCCGTAGAAATCTGGGTTCTTCCTATTTTTCTGCTGTTCTATCCAGTGCATGCTGGCTTCGTTCTCTTTTTGTTCACCTCCTTATTACAGTACGGCTGCTATACCTCCAGGCTTTACCTCTGAGTTCCAGGCAGGAAGAAAAAGAAAAAAAGAAAGCAGGAAGGGATATAGGGTAAATGGGGCAAGCCAACTTAATTTGTCCCCTTTTTTTGGTGGAAAAACCAAGACCCTCCTGGAAACCCTACCCAGAGATCTTCTGCTTACTTCTCACTGGCTAGAACCATGTCCTATGCAGCTGTTGCTTGGTAGTGACCGGGGAAAAGGGGATTTTTGGATAGAGATTACATCAGCAACCCAAAGCATAGTACCTCAGTTTTACATTTGGATCATCTCAATATTTACCAAGAATCCACTATGTGCCAGGCTTCCTATTAGCTGCTCTGCAGACAAAGATGGATAAGATACATCTTTGTACCTCAAGAGGTTTATAGTCTAGGTGGGAGACATTCATGCACACAAGAAACAATGATAATTCAATAAAATTATTACTATAAAGTTTGTACAAGAGGCAGTGGGGGGAAGAGTGGAAGGAATCTCAGCTGTGAAAAAAAAGATTTATTTGTAAATCTCCATGTTTAAAATATATCTTCCCAAAATTAGGCAGAGGAACAAGGTCATGGCCCCCTCAAATGTATGTCCTAAGTCAGGTCATTACCCTTTTAGAAGAAGGAAGGTAGCCAAGGTTGGCAGCAAATACACAGGTGCATGCATACTAAGTCACTTTAGTCGTGCCTGACTCTCTGTGACCCTATGAACTGTAGACCTCCAGGCTCCTCTGTCATGGGATTCTTGAGGCAAGAATACTGGAGTAGGTTGCCATGGCCTCCTTCAGGGAATCTTCCCAACCCAGGGATCAAACCCACGTTTCCTATATTATAGGCAGATTTTTTCTTTTTACCACTGAGCCACTGTGGAAGCCCAATACAATGAGTATTGCTCCCTTAAAAGAACATGTAATGCCATCCAAAGATTTCAGAGAGCAGTTGCAGGGGCTTGGAAGTGGGTAGCTGCAACTGTGGCTTCCACAGTGAGTTTAGGCTTGTTTGGAGATGGGGCACTGCAGCAGAAATTGTTAATGACGTATTTAGCACCTGTGCTGGGGCTAACAGCTGCACGGAAAGTCACAGCCAGCCCGCAGGAGCAGTGAGCACAATCTGAAAGGGAACTTTCTCGGACTAGCAAAAGGTAATAACAGTCTAGGAAGTAATATGCCGTGACCTTTGTACACAGACATTTTATTCTGGCCGCTTGAGGGTACTAAATGACATAGTTTGCTTCCTACAAGGAGAAAGGAGATGGGTAATTTCCTATTGACCAAACCTGTGCTTCTCAACCTTGGCAGTAAATTGAAACCACCAGAGGAACTTTCAAAAGCAGAGATCTGGGTCCCACCCTTGAGGAGTCTGATGTTACTGATCTCGGGCGTGGCCCCAGGCATCCGGTTTTCTAACCCTGATCCTCCACCCTGAGTGAGCTCTTGCAAACACAGGGTTAAGAACCGATGCTTTTTTTTTAAATTGAAATATAGTTGATGTACAATAGTATATGTTACAGGTGTCCAATATAGTGAATCACAATTTTTAAAGGTTATACTCCATTTAGAGGTATTATAAAATATCAGCTATATTCCCCGTGTTGTACAATACACACTTGTAGCTTATTTAATATCTAATAGCTGTACCTCTTCAGTCCCTCCCCCTATATTTCCCCTCCCCACTTTCCTCTTCCCACTGGTAACCACTAGTTTGTTCTCTATATCTGTGAGTCTGCTTCTTTTTTGTTATTCTCACTAGTTTTTTGTATTTTTTCGATTTCACACATAAGTGATATCATCCAATATGAGTCTTTCTCTGTCCGACCTATTTCACTGCTTTAAGATACTATTTCCCACACTTCCCAGGTCTCTCTCTTGGAGTTTTGGACTCTGTGGGTCTGGGATGGGCCTGGGAATCTGCATATTTGCCAGATACCTTGTGTGACTGGTCTGGTCAGAAAGGCTGGCAACAATGAGTATTTCTCAGTGTTTCCAGCCCTATATTCTGACATACTTAGGATGCTTCAAAAAATGCAGATTCCCAGCCTCTGCTGGAATGCTGAATCGGAACACAAACTTCCCAGGTGATTTTGATGCCCTCTGCCCTTTGAGAACCACTGGCCTGAGTAAACAAGCACAGACATAAAGAAAACACCAACCATGTGCAGGAAGCCACCAGAGCTTGGTGTGTACCTTTCATCTTACCTGGTGGGTTCCAGGATCCAGCAGTCACCTTGCTGGTGGCAGCAACTGGAGGAGGAAGGATGAATAAAAAGCTAGTTCTAGGGCAGCTCCAGAACCCCCAACCCCAAGGGTGGAGATTTACAACAAATCTCCACCCTTAGCCAACTTTAATAAAGTGAACCTCTGTCCGTCACAGACTGTGTAAAACTGAGGCTAATAGAAAAACCACTGTATTTGCTCCCTTCCTTTTATTTATTTATTTATAAACTTTAAATTTATTTTTATTTTTAATTAATTTTGACTGGAGTAGAGTTGCTTTACAGTGTTGTGTTAATTTCTATTGTTAAGCAAAAATGAACCAGCTATACATACACATATATCCTCTCTTCTCTGGATTTCCTTCCCATTTAGGTCACCACAGCTTATTAAGAGTTCCCTGGGCGATACAGTTGGTTCTCACTAGGTACCCACTTTATACATAGTGTCAATAGTGTATATATGTCAATCCCAATCACTGAAGCGTTCTAACATCCACGCACATCAATCCCAGTCTCCCAATTCCTCCCACACCACCTCTCCCCCTTGGCGGACACATTTACTGTCTACATCTGTATCTCTATTTCTGCTCTGCAAATCAGACTTCCCGGGTGGCTCAGTGGTAAAGAATCCACCTGCCAATGCAGGAGATGCAAAAGATGTGGGTTTGATCCCTGGGTTGGGAAGATCCCCTGGAGGAGGAAATGGCAACCCACTCCCGTATTCTTGCCTGGATAATCTCATGGACAGAGGAGCCTGGCGGGCTACAATCCATAAGGTCGCAAAGAACTGGACACTAGTGAGCATGCACACACACACCATTTTTCTAAATTCCACATGTATGCATTAATATATATTTGTTTTTCTCTTTCTGACTTCACTCTGTATAATACTCTATAGTGAAGTGAAGTTGCTCAGTCATATCTGACTCTTTGCGACCCCATGGACTGTAGCCTACTGGGCTTCTCCGTCCATGGGATTTTTCCAGGCAAGAGTACTGGAGTGGGTTGCCATTTCCTTCTCCAGGGGATCTTCCTGATCCAGGGGTTGAACCTGGGCCTCCTGCATTGTAGGTAGACGCTTTACCCTCAGCCACCAGGGAAGCCCTGTAACACTCTATAGGTGCATCCATATCTCTACAAATAACCCGATTTCGTTCCTTTTTATGGCTAAGTACTAGTCCACTGTACCACATCTACTTTATCCTTTGTGTTATTCTTTGTTGATGGATGTTTAGGTTGCTTCCAGGTCCTGGCTATTGGAAATAGTGCTGAGTGAACATGGAGTGCGTGAGTGAACATGGAGTGCTGAGTGAACATGTTCCTGAGTGAACATGGAGGGGCATGCGTCTTTTTGAATTATGGTTTTCTCTGGGTATAGGCCTAGCAGTGGGGTTGCTGGGTCATATGGTGGTTCTTGCTCCCTCTGTTTTAAAGAAAGTTTTAAAGTATATGGTTGCACATCGTTTGGACCTGCACTGCCCAATAGAGCTGGACTGTCAGCCAGAAATGAGTGCTGTGTGTTTAAATGTTCTAGCAGCCCAATGAAAAAGGTGAAATAATACAAGTGAAATTCATTTTAGTGTAGTTGACCTCAATATATCCAAACTATTATCCTTTCAACATATAACCAACATAAAAATGATTCATATTTCACACCCTTCTTTCATAGTATGTCTTCAGACTTGTGTATTTTACACTTACAGCTCATTTTCTTGGACCAGCCACAGTGCAAATGCTGTGTGATTACAGGTGCCCATGGTTGGTGGCTTCTGTGCTGGATGGTGTGGCTGAGACCCCGTACTTGCTCCCCTGCCCATGCACCTTCTGTGTTGTGATGGGTGCAAGTGGAGCAGGCTCACAGGCAAGCATTAGGACACAAAGACATGCAGAATAGTCCCTATGTGGATAATTATATTCATTGGCATTTCTTCCTGCCCTTTCTCCACCTCCTGGAGGAGGCTCTATGGGCCCCACTCCCTCCCACCCAACTCCCACAGTCCCGCCCCCTGCTGCTTGGAAATGGCCACCGTGACTGCAGCAAAGCCTCCTCAGAGACTCAGAGAACGTTAATCAGTTTCACAGCTGGAGGCAAAGTGATCTAGTGCAGCAATTCCTCCATTAAGGGGCTTTCTCTTGGCCTTTCCATTAGGGAAGGACTTCTGCATAAAGTGAAATGTGCTTTGTCTTCACCAGGGCAGACAAAGGATGAATTCAAAAGAGCCATAACTTCGCTACCAGCTGGGCTACCGGGAGAGGCAACAGGGGAGGCAGTTCTCTCTCCGCTTCCATCTCGCTCATGGCTCTGAAAAGTGGTAGCAACTTTTGTCAGATGCCTGCTGGTCCCACTGGATGGGACTTTTAAGATGCCTTGAGCAGCATTCTATTTCCTGATGAGGGAAGGAGGCCCTTGCCGGGGCCAGGTAATGCCAGTGAGAACGAAGGGATCCCGCTCATCCCCTTCTACCCCGTTCTGGCAAATTGTCCTTGGTGTCCTGCCCCTTTCTCTCCTGAGTGATACTGCCCTTCCTGTTTCCCCAGGGATGTCCACCCCAACAGGTGCACACACACATACATCCCATTCACTGCCCCACCCCCCCAGGCATCTGCCTAACTCAGAAGTCACCACCGGAAGTCTTTGCAAAATGCTTTACACCCCAGGTTCTTGTGAGACTGCTCAAGAAAGGAAAAAGCAGTGCTATTGGATAATTCCTACTCCAAATACACCACCACTGATGACTATTCATACATCAGGAGAGAGACTTCCTTGAAGAGAAGGGGATTGTTGTCCTTATGATTAGTGAAGCCTGAATCAAAGAACAGGACCCAGGGCTGATTAGGGGAAAAGACTGACAGAAGAAAGGAAGGTTTGCAGCTTTCTCAGTAAAGGATGATATATCTATAGCATTTTGCATTTATATATGTGGCTCACCTTAAAAACAAATACTTGTCTACAACCCACCTAGCTCACCCTCATGATAATACATACACAAGCCGAGTCCAGCTGAGTTAAGGGCTTGAACTGGGTTTTTTTTTTTTTTTTTATGATAGTTGTTCTTTTCTCCTAGGTACCCTTCCCTCCCACTCTCATCCCCCACCTCCCACCTCTGAACTGGTTTGGGGAGGAAGGGTGAAAAGAGAGGAAAGGGGCTTTTATAAAATATTCAGCTTACACTGAAAAATAACTGGACTGTGATGTCGTATTTACAACTTGCCCAGGCCCAGTAGGAAGATGCTGCTGTGTCTGGACCTTCTGGGTGGGCTTGGAGGCATGCTCTCAGTGGCTGGTGAAGTTACTGGCGCTCTTCGGACTTGGAAGGAATAAGGGTCCTGCTTTCCCTCTGGAAACCTGGCCCCTGGAAACTGCCTGCTGTGTTCCTATGAGCTGGGAGGTTGAATTCTTGTTGCTTGATTCTACCGCAGGCTTGGAAGCAACCGAGGGCTGCAAACCAGCACAGGTTGAATCATTATTCACCCATGACGTCAACTGCAGCGGGGGAGCCAGCCCGGAGGTGGCGCATCCTCCCAGGGGAGCCTGACATTTCAGGAAACTGGGCCAGCTCTGTCACATCCTCCTTCCTCCTCGAACTGGTGGCACAATAAAGGATGAATGGGGCAGGAAACCCGCTCAACGTCCTCCACCCTGAAGCTCTGTGTCCATGAACAAAATGCTGCTGCCATGGGGCTGCAAATAGAGAAACCTGGGGTGGCAGTAAAGGAATATTCCCTGCGGGGAGGCTAGAGAGCTTGTCTGACAAGCGTTTGTTCACCAAATTGATCTGATTACTCAGGACTTTTCTTAGCCAGTGCTGGAGCAGAGAGGGGCTGCCGCTGCTTTTCATTCTATTTAATTTCTGTTTTCCAAGAATGAATATCAAGGGAGCAGCTTTGATTAAACAAGCCTTTAAAAAGGGGAGAGAATGCCAGGTTTTACAGAAAGCTTTGCTGAGTCGCTGGCAAATGGCCACATGACACAATATTTTTAGTCTATGGATATCATCTCCTAAGTACAAAACTGCTATTCCCATTAACACAAGCTCGTAAGTTCAGGGATAAAGGAAATTAGCCTGGCTCTATAAGAAAAAAAAATCAGGATTCCAGGAAATCAGCCTCTTAATAAAAATTTAAAAGAAATTCCCCATGTTCTAATTCTCCAGCTCTCCACCTTTTCTGTCTGTTGCTGTTGATTTTTTTCTTCCTTGCTGAGACAGGAGGCATAACTGGAGATATCATACCCCAGTCTAGCATTACCAAATCGAAACAGAATTTTTTTTATAAAGGCTGGCAAGATTTTTCTGATTGTTGTCCTTTTGTTTTGTCAGATTCTTTAAGGTGGGAATGCTGGTCTCAGATGGGAAAAGGCTAGAATAAACTCCCAATATTTAACCAGTATTTATTGAGCATCTACTAGGTGTTAGGCACAGGGATAGAGCAGTGAATAAAATGAAGCCTTTTACCTCATGGATCCCACATTCTAACTGGACAGTAGTAGTTAGCATACATGGAGAGCTTATCACGGCTGGGCAGTGTTCCAGAACTTTACGTGATCACTCCACGGGGCATGCCTTAGTATTCCTCTTCGTTGCACAAGCTCTCACAGCTGGAAAATGGTAGAAACAAGATTCAGATTCAGCAGTCTGGCTCCAGTCTGGATCCAGAGCCACTTCATGACTCAACGGCTCGGATCTAAGCGTCTTTTCTCTGTGTCCCATCATATCCTACATTCATCTCTCCTAGAGCACCTGGCCCAAATCTTCTTTGTATGTTACTTTGGTTGACCATCATCTTCAGCAGAGCAGGGCTGTCTGTCATCTCAGGATCCCAAGACTTCGACTGTCTGGAAAACAACCAGATCTGGGGACCTATCTCCTAGAGCATTTTAAAACACATGCGAAAAGGTCAACTGATTCAGGTGCATATACTAAATGCCTTGCCAGGCTCTGAACCCTACCATTCCAGCACCTTCAACTTGGACCTCTGATATGTGGATATGTGAGGATTCTCCACAGGAAAGGCTCTGCTCACAGAGCCAGAACTGCTCCACATGTTGCCAGCTGCAGGCCCCGCCAGTCAATCGGTGGGGGGCTTGGGATAAGCATCACATCTTTGAGTGCTGCCAAGATGTTCATACAATTTGGAGAGGGAGTGTGGTGGGAGCTGGGAGAAAGGCAGTCCTTGGCATTGCCCGAATATTTCCTCTTAACAATGGGTTGGAAGCACTTAAGTAACCAGCAAGGAAGACCATAAAACAAGCCGTTACAGTAGAATGTTGTATCATCATTAACCAACCAGGCTGTAAAATAAGACAAGAATATGGGCAAATGCTCAAGTTCTAAATAAAAAGAACAAAATATTATGATTTTGGTTAGAACATCATCTCAATTTGTTTTGGAGAATGTATGTTTACATAGAAAAGAACAGAAGGCTATTGATGAAAATGATGAGATTTTATAGGTGATTAATATTTTCTTTTTTAAACTTTTCTGTCTTTCCCAATTTTTGTGTTAAAAATATGTTCATTACAGCTAGAAAATGTTATTAAATAATAAATGGAAAGTAAGCACTTAAAAAATGATTTTAAAATCTTATATTGGCCCCAAAGGAGAGCTTTCATCTCTTTTCTGTACATTCTCTCTTCTCTACGGGGAGCTCAGCTGTGATCACAACACAGCAAATCACTGGGTTAGAAAGCTTGGCTAGCGTTTCCTTTGATTCTAGACTTCAGGGGCTGGGACTCTGGTCGCAAAACCTCCACTTCTGATCTGATCAGGGATCATCTCTCATCCTAGTCGCAAATAATGACATCTTCTACTCTTAAAGCCCTTTGGAATAAATGGCTATAAATATGCAAGCCTCACATGTTGCTGCAGCCCTCTTCATTATACAGTGTGCTTTTGATTTAATCCTCACCATAACATGTGTTGGTGGTCTCATCCCTAAATTACAGGCAAGGAATGGAATTGTCCCAGGTCCTCAGGTGATCCAGAACTTGGACTCAGCTCTTCTGATCCAGAGCCTTCTCCCACTTCTTGATTCCATCATGGGAGCAAGGAAGGGACTCCATGATCCTGATGAGCACCCATGGATGGATGGGGTGGGCCTCCTATGGGCTGACCCTTAGTAGGATGAACAAATAAGCCTGTGTCCCTATCAGAGCAAGTGGTGCTGGGCAGGGGGGCCCTCAAGAGAGCTGGGCTGAGCACTGGGAACCAAGAAGGACAGGCTCTCAACTCCCCAACTTGTACAAAGACTTGACCAGTTGCCACAGCCCTGCGATCGAATGTTAAAGAGTCCAAGCTAGCTTCCAACTTGGACACCAGTACCTGCTAAGGTTATTTTCTCTCGCACTTGTTTCTTCCCTTTTCCCTGCCATCATTTCAATGAACAATGCTTGTGAACATTTCGTACTACATCATGTCCCAAGTTCTTTTAAGGGAAGAGACTGAATCATATTTGCTTTGTTATTGTTGTTCAGTTGCTAAGTCATGTCTGACTCTTTGTAACCCCATGGGTTGCAGAATGTCAGGCCCCCCTGTCCTCCACTATCTCCCGGAGTCTGCTGAAATTCAAGTTCATTGACTAGGTGATGCTATCTAACCATCTCATTCTCTGCCGTCCCCTCTTCTCCTTTTGCCTGCAATCTTTACCAGCATCAAGGTCTTTTTCAATGAATCAGCTCTTCACATCAGGTAGCCAAAATATTGGAGCTTCAGCATCAGTCCTTCCAATGAATATTAGGGTTGATTTCCTTTAGGATTGTCCTATTTTCTAATACATGGGAGTTGTGTTGAAATAGTGTTGGTTAAAGCCAAGGCATTGAATCAAAGCTAGAAGTGAGAATATGGTGGTGAGGATAAGGATGCTGGACTCAGAAGCAGGGGGCTGTTTATGTGTATTTTCTGTAATTGAAGTAGGATCCAGTAACCAGCTTCTCAGGGCACTGCCGATCAGGGTCAAAGGTTCAGATCAACTGATCCAGAGTTTTCTTGAATCAAGAACCATTAAGCCAGAGAACTGCCCATTTGGACCTTCATCCTGTTGTATCAAAAAGGTTCCACGGGCCATGAATATAAAATGGGAAGTGAACAACCTCACTTCCTGGGGAAAGCTGCATAGGTGTGCTTAGTTATACTTTTTCCCTTGTTTTTTTAGTATCTCCTGATTTCCCCTTCAAAGAGTTTCAGAATGTCTGCTAATGGGACCCTCTTCTCCACAACAGAATTTGACTTTGAAGCAGGACACAGCAGGTAGCCTTTGCCAATGACCTTACTTGAAGTACCTTTTATCTGAGGGTCCAAGGGCAGGCCTGGTGCAGCCAGGGAGGCCCTGAGTGCTTTGTGGCCTTGCTGCCAGGTTCAGAGGGTAGTGAGCTCCAAAGAGGGATTGGGATTAAGGCCATTATCCAGAAGGCCTCCTTCCCTGTCCAAAACCCTCCTCTCTGGACCACAGGGATGAAGGTGTGGGAGAGGAACCCTGGGGCATCTGGAGGATTGCCTTCGATGCCCTTCTGGCTCCAGGGAGACAGCCATTGGAGCTGTCCATGGACATTAGAGTAAAACGGTGGAGGCAAGCAGGCCTCTGAGGAAGGAGCCTCAATCTCCTCAAGAGGCCAGGGTTCAAGGATGAAAACACAGAGGTCTTGGGGTCAACCATGTTTGGCTCTGGGCTCTGCACCAGGTGTGAAAAGCAGGGCTAGTTACTTAATCTGCAGCAGCCTTGGTTTCCGTACGTAGGTGTACTAGGCACTTTGCTGGGATGTCATGGGGAAGGATGAGGACAGAGTATGCAACGTGGCGACCGTGAGATGGCGGTCATGGATAATAACTAAAGGATGAGAAATGGAAGGGTCTTAGAGATGAGGAAAGAAGAT
Organism: Muntiacus reevesi; assembly: GCF_963930625.1. Taxonomy (NCBI): domain Eukaryota; kingdom Metazoa; phylum Chordata; class Mammalia; order Artiodactyla; family Cervidae; genus Muntiacus; species Muntiacus reevesi. The sequence goes on from NC_089254.1 coordinate 44,689,335, forward strand.
CTAACTCTGCAGGGGCATATGGAGAAGGGGTGGCCAGAAAGGGGAAAGACACTTTCCCCACTCCCTCCACCTCATTTGTGGAGGTATCAGCAAAGCTTGACTCTCTCCCTGACTTGGGCTATTTCCTGACAGTTATCATCTCATTGTGGAAGTGAGAGATAGTCAAGGACTCAGAGCATCCACGGAGCTGCACGTGAATATCGTGAACATCAATGATGAGATCCCACGCTTCACCAGGTAGGCCTCGGGGCATGGGGAGGGGTCTCAAGTGGCCGAGTCTCTTCAGATTCATTCCATCACAGGGAGAGGGCTGCCCCTTGCTCCGCTGGGAGGAGAGGTAAGAGGCTCCCAACCATCAGGGTCCTTTACCTGGGCCTCTGGACTTCTGCCTTCCATCTCAGCTCCCCCTGCCTCCATAGACACGTGCACCATGGGATCTGGGTATGTTGGGGAGGAGGTGGGGGCCACACACCTTGGCCTTGTGCAAGGTCTGCCAATGGGCACATGTAGAAGGTAAATATGAGGTACTCATAGGATAAAGCACTCACCGTTAGTAAGAGGACAATCCTAGAGAATGTCATCAGTCCAGACACTTTCCCTCCTCTTGGAATATCATTGTCTCTGACTGAGGGAAGGGCTGTTTTGATGATGCCTAAGAGATCTACTCACTGCTGGGTGCTCTGAGTTTCTTCCTGCTGTGATGGGTCCAGGACCTGTGTCTGGGAGCTCCTCCATCCAGTTGACATGAGGAATGAATCTGGTGGAGACACCCTGTGGGAGTGTGCCCGGCGGTAGTGTAGGCACAAAAGGGAGACCAGAGCCTGTCACCCATAGGAGGATTTAGGAAAGGGAGGTGGGATTCTGAGCTAGCATATGACTCTGCAAACAGCCTGACTTACTGGTTACGAAATTCTGCCTACCCCAGTTTCTGAGCCAGGCTCAAAAACCACCATAAGGAAACCGGCAAAGTGCCCTGCCTCAGTTCACTGTATTCATGGAATAAATTCAGCTCAGGAGATCCCACCAACAAAAAGCCACTGGGCCCCAGAACTATGTAGAAAGCTTGCAAAGTATTCTGAAATCAAGGTATTAAAGCCACTCACAGGCTAATTGAGTGCCTTTTGGCAAAACACACCACAGTTGTGAAACTTCTGGATATTATCACAGTCTATAGCCCAGATGCTGGGTGTCAGTGTGAAGGGAACAGCAGCAGAGATACTCCCATGAAATACTTCCCATCCATGCCTGTTGCCAGGTTAAGCTCAGAAGGATGACTCAGTACATTCCTGCTGACAGGCTCCTGCAGGAGCGCAGTACGGGCAGCTTATAAATAGTTGTGACATCCCAGCCTGGATTCGGACTCAAGTGTTGGCCAACATGGCAAGGCGGATTCATCAGTGATCCCCAGAGGAAAGTGATGTTGGTGGGGCTGGAGCTGACATGTTCTGTGATTCCCTCCCCAGTTTGTGAGGTAGGAAAATAGACTATCAAGTTCACCCATGGGGCAGAACTTGTAGGCCATCTGATTTAAACTATATCTAAAATAAAGCAGTTCACCTCTACAGAAAGAGAACATGACCTTGGCTATTTGTTGAGGCCCCTAGAGATGGCTCTGGCACTAGTTCTCACTTTCAGTTTGACAGATGAACCTGTTAGTCTCCATCCCAGACAGGAAACATGAACTATGTGACTGTTTAAACATTTTTTTGAAAAAATAGTCGACTTTCTTTCAGAGTATTCCCCTGGATGTTGGTAGGGATGGGTCTGCAAGAGCTTGTGATCTAGAAGGACTAGGGGGAGGGTGGCTGCTCAGTTAGAGCCAACCTACTCCCTCAGCCATCTGCTCCTTCAACAGGTTTGCTCAGTTTCAAACTAGATCCTGACTTTGAGGGTTTCCTGGTTTCCTGGTTCCCTTCAACCATGATACTTCCTTTCCCCCAAATCAGTGCAAACAACAAACATTTGTTGTTGTTCAGTTCCTCAGTCATGTCTGACTCTTTGTGACTCCATGGACTGTAGCACACCAGGCTTCCCTGTCCTTCACTGTCACCCTGAGTTTGCTCAAACTCATGTCCATTCAGTTGATTATGCCATCCAATCATCTCGTCCTTTGCAGCCAGCCCCCTTCTCCTCCTACCCTCAATCTTTCCCAGCATCAGGGTCTTTTCCAATGAGTCAGCTCTTCGCCTTAGGTAGTCAAAGTGCTGGAGCTTCAGCTTCAGCAGCAGTCCTTCCAATGAATGTTCAGGGTTGAGTTCCTTTAGGATTGACTGGTTTGATCTCCTTGCAGTCCAAGGGACTTTCAAGAGTCTTCTTCAGCACCACAGTTCAAAGGCATCAATTCTTTGGTGCTGAGCCTTCTTTATGGCCCAACTCTCATATCCATTCATGACTACTGGAAACTTGGGACTAAACATAAGTTATTTAGTTCAGTATTAACACAATTAATTCCTCAAATGGACTTGAGTAGACTGAGGTTGAGTGTGAAGTAGGAATGCAAAATGTGGAAGCAACTCTCCTCTCTTGACTATTTGTTAAGGTTCTGCAAAGAACACAATCAATGCAAGTACCATTTCTGTTGTTGAAAATGTCTCACCATTGTATTCCTGGGTGGTGACGAATGTCTCAGTGTCTCCTGGACTCGCAACAGGCACTCCAGGATGCTGCCATTATGAAAGCTGGGCAGCTGAGTATAAGAGTACCTGACTTACATTCACCGTCTACATCGCAGGCAGAGTGCTCTATATTTTTGCAGAGATCCTTGTTTTCGAGTCGGGCAGGGTGGTCTTTCCCTTTTTTGCCCACCCCTTTTGCACAGTCCTTTTCAACCTGGTGCCAGATAGTGTAGACACACTTCAGAGGCTTAACAGACACCATCTCAGGTCATCCCGGATTCACAGCCTTTCCCCTGAGTGTGGCCGTGGGCCCAGGCTCTGGTGAGCCAGCATCATAGAAGAGTATGGGGAGTGGTAATATCAGAGCTTCCCCTTTTGGGGAACTGCCAGGGTCCTGGTTTTAGCGCATTTGAACAGATCTCTACTGTGGTCTCAGGGTGACACTTCTAAGTTAAGTGATATTTTATACACACTTGGGCCTTGGATCCTCAAGCCAAATAAACCACAGATTTTATCTTCTGCCAGGCTCAATATCAAGTCAGCCAAGGAAAGGATGTTATATCTGGGTAATTGTATCTTCACCAACAGCCTGATCAGTCCTCCTCACGCGACCTGAGTTCCTGGAGCACCCAGCATGGCCTAGATAAGCCCACAGAACAGGGTCTTAAGCAGCTGCACTCCTGACATGTCAAGAAGGATACTTTCTGTGGTGGGGCTCTCCTGGGCATCACAGGTTGTTTAGCAGCATCCCTAGTCTCTACTCACTACATGCCAATAGCAGCCTGCTCCTCTAGGTGTGAGAAACAACAGAATCACCTGCAGCTGAGAACCACTGTCTTAGAAAAAAAAAGAGGTTGGGAGGAAGGGGATTTCCCTCCCAAGGTGTCCTCTGTCTGTTCTGTGAGAGGCTGGGAACCTGTAGCTTTTACCTCTAGTGATCCTTTACAATGCGTCCGTTCTAAGTCGCTTCAGTTGTGTCCAACTCTTTGCAACCCTATGGACTGTAGCCTGCCAGGCTCCTCTTTCCATGGGATTCTCCAGCAAGAATGCTGGAGTGGGTTGCCATGCCCTCCTCCAGGGGATCTTCCTGACCCAGGGATTGAACCCACGACCCTTATGTCTCCTGCACTGGCTGGCAGGTTCTTTACCCCTAGCACCACCTGGGAAGCCCAATTCCTTACACAGGTGGTCTTTCTCAAACTTTAAAGTGCATACACATTCCCTGGGCATCTTTGAAAATGTGGATCCTAATTCAGTGGTCTGGAGGGGCTGGAGGTCTGTTTACAGATGCTGCATCCTCAGGAAGCTGGTTAGAAAGGAAGGGACCACATTTGGGGTAGCAAGGGTGAGGCTGTGAAGGTAGCATGGTTGTCTTAGCGACCTCTTTGTTGGAAGTTAACAGAACCCCCTCAATGTAGCATCCCCCCCAAAAAAATCCAACATGTTAGAAACAGGGGCTCTCACACAGTAGAATAAGGACTTAGTGCAGCCTGAGAAGCCAGAGCCAAATCCCTCTCCCCTCTGTCTCTGCTGTTGGTTCCTGCCACCCCTGCTTCCATGGCCACACCAACTTTGTCCATCCCTGGACCCCAGTGGGTGGCACAGTTTCCCGGAGAATGAGCTGTGTCCAGCCAATAAATGGATGAATGGTAGCTTCTGTGGGACCACCAGTGGTGAGAGGTCCAGAGCCCTGGAGTGGCCTCTTGGCCTGAACAAGATTACTGTCCCCCAACAGTGGAGTGAGCCTTCAGGGGGTCACCCCACAAGTGAGGGCAGGCCCAGGATCCGGGGAGAAGCCTGGCCGGGGAGGGCCTGCCTCTGACTCCCCCAGAAGTTCCTTCCCTTTTCTCCTCCCTCTGGCCCTGCAGATGATGGCACGAAACCACAGAGGCATTCTGAGCTCATGAAATGAATTCAATCCTTTAGATACGGGCTATAGTATTCCCCTCTTAAAGAAGTTCCCGGGTGGGAAAATCCAAATTTAGGAGACTGGGAAATTAGAGATGACTATTTGCCCCACAGAAGTGATTTCCCCTCCACAAAAGGACTTTCTGCAGAGTTATTTTAAACAATAAGCCTCCCTTGGTATATGCAAAATTACTCAATTACCAAGTTGTGCAGTTAAAACTTCAAACCTATCTGTCTTGTTGCAAGGCAATGGAAGTCTGAGGAAGGTGGGTAAGTTGGTAATTTGGGGTTACCTTGTAAGAAGTCGTCCTTGGAGGGCAGTGTGCTGACCTTGGCTTCTGGCAAGGGGCTCATTTCTCCCTTCAGAGAACTGACCTCATGGTTAACACAACTTGGACAAGCATACATGTTATGCGCATGAATTCTGCCTCCTCAGCATAAAAAAAAAACAAAAAGAATTAAAAAGTGAGCAGAGGCACTAGAACAGAGAATGTTCACAATTTATTGTGAACCTCTAGCAGCAGCTATGGGATGGGTGTCAGGAAACCATAGCTCTTCATATTGTGTCCAGAGAGATTTTCAAAAGAATTTAGAGGACTTCTGCACACATATTGGGAGAAGAGAAGACAGCTGGACAGGCCAACGATTCTTATTTTAAAAGACGTGAATGCTGAGACTGATCTGAAATGGCATCAGGCCTGCGTGAAGGCAGGGACTGAAGCCGATATAAATTGTTGCCGTCACAGCGTGATGACTTCTTTGCATCCACAGGGACGTGATCTTTGGAAACACAAAAGGCAGTCACCCCTCTTTTCAGCTGCTGAGTTCTCCCTCCCAAACAACAGTTGATGCAATTCCAACAGCTCAGCGCTATATTTAGCTTGAACCAAAATACCCACCTCCCAGACTCCACCCTCCTGTGCCCCTGAAAATTAGCTGTGTCTGCTGAAATTCTGTTCCAGCCTGACACACACGTACACGATTCCCGAGGAGCTGAGTCCAGGAATCATCGTGGCCCATATCACAGCGGAGGACCCTGATGATAAAGGTTTTACCCACTTCCTTCTCTACAGCATCACTACTGTCAACAGCTATTTCATGATCAATCAGTGTAAGTCAAACACATACATCCTTGTGCATTCTTTAATTGGCTTGTTTTACAAATATTTTCTCTTTTGGTCTGGGGCATGCCTTTATATTTATAGACTATTGTAAGTTATTGGAGTAATAGGTATATTTTTTTTGGCTGCACCTCATGGCTTGCTGGATCTTAGTTCCCGGACCAGGAATTGAACCCAGGCCCTCAGCAGTGAAAGCACAGAGCCCTAATGACAGGGCCAGCAAGGAATTTCCTATAATAGGTGTACTAAGAGCAGCTGGCCTAGGGGTTGGGGTCACTGAACGGGGTCCTGTGTGACAGCTGAATCACTACTTCCCCTCTGAGGCAGGTGGGTGTCTAGGGGCAAATGAGTTCACTATCGTGAGGGTACCCTGAAGCCTCCTAAACAGAGAACCCAGACCAGCACTGTCCAAAAGAAACAGAATAGAAGCCAGATTTGTAATTTTAAAGTCTCTAGGGGCCACAAAAAGTAGAAACAGGTGAAATTCATTTTAATAAGGCATTTTATTTAACCCTGAAGCCTCCTAAACAGAGAACCCAGACCAATCAATGTCCAAGACAGGAACTTACATAAGTTTTTTTTGTTTTTGTTTTTTGTATGTGTATAGAGGATATTCTCTTTGTAAGCCAGTCCTCATATCAGAACGTTCTTTTCCAATTTACTCCAAGTCTTCATCTGTCTCTGACTCTTCATTTCTCTCCAGAGAGCCATGTTCTGACCTTTGCTTTCTCAGTGACTGGGACCATCCAAGTGGCGCGCAGGATAGACCGAGATGCAGGTGAATTAAGACAAAATCCCATCATATCTCTGGAGGTTCTGGTGAAGGATAGACCCTCCGGGGGTCAAGAGAATCGCAAGCAGATAACCTTCATTGTGGAAGACATTAATGACAACCCCTCGACATGCACCAAGTTCACCTTCAGGTATTTGCCTTCCGAGACACGTACAGGCACGTCACCCCTTTTAGGGGCCCTTGGCTCCTCTGCTATAGTCTGGTGGGGACTGAAGCATCATGGGCACTGGAGACATGCTCAATAAAATAAGTTGATTTGAATTGTCTCTTTTGGTAAGAGATTTTCCTTCCTCATCTTTTTTTTCCTTCTTCCATTTTCTTTCTTCTTTGTATCTCCCTTCTCCATTTCCTTACTCTGTTAAAAAATATTTTTAATTTGCTTTCCTCTACAACATGTTCATCTTTGTTGGTGACAGGTCCGCAGGACTTGTCAGACCCTCTCTGGACTGTGCCTTTTCTTTATTTATTCGGACTCATGGCAAGACTGTACTGTGGGTTAGTGGTTATAATAGATAATTCAGAATTAGAACCAGTAGCTAGGAGCTCCCAGAGAAGCACGCCATCGGTAATATGAATAAATCAAACCAAGTATTTACTTAAAACAAAGCATCTAATTCGCTTTACACAACTCAATTGCCTGTAAACAAAAGGCAGCAGAGAAGAGGGGAAAGGCAGATACAAGTGGGATACAAGTTCTTTTGGATATTTTGACCTGTTTTTTGTCTCACAATCTACTCACCATTATTTTAAAATAAAGTCCTTTGTGATTTTGGGTTAATATGTCTTTTGGAAAACAGTACCGTCTTTCTGGGCAACGGAGGATGAGATGGTTAGATAGCATCACCGACTCAATGGACATGAACTTGGGCAAACTCCAAGAGATAGTGAGGGGCAGGGAGGCCTGGCGTTCTGTAGTCCATGGGGTTGCAAAGAGTCAGACACAATTGAGCAACTGAACAACAGCAACAACAACTGTCTTTCCACTATTTTGTCTAAATACCACAAGATGAGTAGCTCCCCAGAGTAGCTTCATCTCTGTGCTTTCTTAATAGAAAGTCTCCCATTTCTCGGGAGTCTGAAGGTGGTCCCTCCTGGAGTTGGGAGGGCCGTGACCCTTGCTGAGGGAGTGTCCTGTGTCTGGAGCAAGGCTGAATACCAAAGATGGTCTCCCTTTCAGATGCCCCCATTGAGAGAATCTCACTATGACTTTATGTATGACTGGTTTTGAGGTTCACGTTTAAGCCCTAGGTGACTTTGGACACAGTCCCAATACATAGTGTGGTTGTACAAAGGACAAAGGACCCTGGACAAAGACTGTCTTGGGTAAGCAATAGAAATACAAACTCCTGTATTATGCTTCTCAGTTTTCCCCTATTTCCCTCATTGGTATGCCCAGTATAATGCTAAGAATCAAGTGGCTTTGAGTCTGACATCAAAACAGTTAAATCCTGTTCTGGACTCTATTTGCCTCTTCAAATCCAGCCTTCCCCACCCTCCTCTGTTTACCAGGTGGCTGACTTCCATGGATATCAACTGCTCCCTTGCCTTGCAGCTTCCAGTTGGCTCATGGGAAGCCCTGGAATGAGGGGGGAGATAGAAGTCAGGGTATTTATCCTCCAGATTCCTCCCGTTGGTTAGCTCAATGAGCCCCTTCACCTCCTGAAGGCCTCCGATCCTATAAGGCGGCCCCCTGCACACAGCACTTTCTGTCCCTGGTTCTGGTTTTAGGAACTACTCCCTCTGGCTCCTCCAGGCCTAGGAGTGGAAAGGGAGGTCCATTCTTCCTAGCCTGAGATACCGCACCATCCTTTGAGGTTTTCATGTACCCTGTGTACACACTGTAACAGTTCCTTTACTAAACCTCCCAGAATTATCCTAATTTGCCATCTGCTTCTTGCTGAGGTTCCTATCAAATCAATAATAGCCTTGAACATGTGACAAGTTCCTATCCCAACCCCAACAGCAGAATCTGTTTGATGGGTGGGAACAGTTGTCTTGGATAGTTAGGACTGGACTTCCACACCATTTTCTACATAAATCAAACCTACCTCTGTTAAGAGAAGTATGGTCCCTGGAATGCAGTAGAGATGATCCATAAACTTTACACTCTCACTTTCTTTGTGAATCTAAATCTATGCTAGGGCTACTGGGTAGCTCCAGTGCATCTTGGGAAATTCTCTTCCTCATGCCCTGCTCTTCTAGACCCTCCTGCTTTCTCCTTTGCTCTCCTGCCCAGAGAGATGTGGGAAGATGGTTGAAGAGTAAGAACTCTGGTTATCAATGACTGGAGAGGCTGTGCTATCTCCAATCTTCCTGGTCAATTTTCTCCCCTCAATGCATTTCTGATAATTGTGTCCTGTGGCTTCCTGCAGTACAGAGTCCCCTGATGTGTGAGATGGCAGTTTGCAGACTGCTTTCCATATTAGCTGGTAAAATCACATTTTGAATACCCTAGACTGTCCAGACAAGCCCATGCAGAGTCCTCCTCTTGATAATCTTCTCTCCAAATGAGCCTTGAAGGTCAACAGCAGCCAGGAACTGAGCTAACTGTATTTTTTACTAAAGGTAACTCTAAACAAGGTTCCAGGAGTTTCCAGTGGGCATAACCTGCAGTCTCTCCTCGAAAGCCAGAGCATGAGGAGGGCCAACAAAAGGGCTCCTTCTTCTGCCATCCTGGAAGTTGAAGTTTTTACTCCCAAAGCCCAGCCTCATTTGCCCACTTCGGGGACTGGGAAACCCTGGCCTGCATCACCCACCATCCTCCCATGCTTGGCATCTTCTCCATTCCCATCACACCAGAGCGGAAAAACACCATCAGATCAAAACTGAACCAAATGACAGATTCGGTGTTGCCACAGGCTCTGACAGCCTCACCCCTAAATGTGCATTCCTTCTTCAGGGATCTTGGCGTGGACCCTGCAGTGGAGTTTGGGAACTCAGGTAGAAGAGGGTGGGAGGGTGCCAAGCTGCCCAGTGGATCCAAAGAGGCAGGTGGCTTTGTGCTGTGTTTCCCGCCACCTCCGTGGGTCTGGGCAGCCCAGAGATAGAAACAGCCCCTGTGGCTTTCCCAGGCTGGTGATGAATGAGCCCATGGCCCCAATGGAGGCATCAAAGGCGCCGCGACAGCCCCACTCTGGTTGTAAATTGTCAGGCGCTTGGCTGAAAGCGCCTGGCAAGCTGTTTGTGAGCCATAGGCGGAGGAGGCCGACGACTCATAAGGCGGCTGGGCCTGTCACCTCTGCGTGGGGAAGGAACCGTGGTCAGATGACTGGGAGTGAGGGCAGCCTGTCTTTGAGGCAGGGAGTGATGAATGAGGGGGAGTGGTGTTCCAAGTCATGAGTTTAGGGGAAAAATACCAAGTGGCAGGGGAGAATGAAAAGAACATGCCAGGTGGCCCTAAGCAACTGAATGTGAAGGCCTTTTTTGGAGGGTGTGAAATGTCTGGCTTCAGGACCTGAGAGTCTTTGCATGAGTGCAACCTCCTGGCTCCTGCAGACTTGTAATCAGAGCTCATATTCCTGAACCCTTTGGGGCCTGGAGAGTCACTGATGGAACCTAGAGTAAAATGTACTGTGACTCTTTACACCGACAATAGAGGATACTGCCTAGATGAATCAGCTTTCTGGGCTAGGTCTTGAAACTACTCTGAACCAGTCATTCTTCATCTGTAAAATGGGTACAAGAATACAAACCTCTTGGTGATGAGAGGATAAGAGACAGAGTTTTTAAAGTTTGGTAGGATGCATAGAGTTGGTATTTAACAGACAGTATCTGTTCTAAGCATCCAGGACATCATACAATCAAGATAGGAGCAGAGATGCTGGGACTCCTATCTGGATGAGACACAGAGGCGATCTTTGCCCATAGTGGTATCATGGAAATGTAGTTATACCTGCGAGAAAGACCATTTTCCTGGAGAAACAAACCCAGTTATCTTCAGCAGCCCAAGACCATCCATGCCGTCAGACTTGGCTCCATGTTTGCTGAGCCCATTTTAGCTGCCATGAAGAGCTAATGTTGAAGGTAGAAAGCAGTATAATTTGGTTGCAGAGAGAAGTGATAGTACAGAGGATTAGAGAATTTAACACGTGCTGATGCTCTGAGAACAAGATGCCAAGACAGGATTAAAGGCTCAAGGCTTTTATTAGTGGAAATGCCTATGGGAGAAGATGGGGACAGAGCTAGACTAGGCTGCAGGAGCCATCAGATCGTGATGCAAGTCTGACCTGAGTAAAGGAACGAGGGAGGATGCGTGGGTGAGAATGTTCTAGTCAGCTATGCAGTCCATGAACTTGGCTAGGGCAATGGGGAGTCCTGGATCCAAAGTCAGCTGTCACGGGACAGAAATGAGTCTGCCTTAGTATCTCTGTCCTGCCCTGTCATTGGCACATGACCTCACTGCAAATCCAGGTTTCAGAGCCCGGCAGCTAGGATCTGTGGTCCATTATGTTCCCATAGCTGAAGGTCTTCCAGGCACATTCTCATGACAGCCACAATATATTTTTGTAAGAAATTCTGCCCAAGGGAAAACATGATTGTGGTAGGTACAGAAAAAAGAAAAGAAAGAAAAAAAAAAAAAAGGAAAAAGAAACAGCACTCATACAAATTCCTCTCTGCCTATACACAGGCTGTTTTGCATTGTGATTTTGCCATCCTTCCCACTGAGAGATGGGTATCTCCTTCTACTCCTTGAATCTAGACTTAACCAGGTGAATTGCTTTGCCCATCAGAGTATTCACAAACATGGCATGGCAGGTGCTTGAAAAGTGTGTGCGCATTGGGACTTGCCCTCTCTTGCAACTTTTTGGAAGTAGCACTTCCTGAGATCTCCATGAGAAGAGCCCAGCCTAGCCTCCTGGAGAATGAGAGACAATACAATGCAGAGACCACCCACCTTCCCACCAGAGGTGTGAGTGAGGCTCTCCGGGAGCATCAGCCCCAAGCAAGCTGTCAGTGACTGGAGAGACCAGCCAAGCAGGACTAGAACCAAAAGCAAATGGATAACCATTAGTGTTGTAAGAAAGAAAAAGTGCCCATTGTTTTAAACCCTAGGTTTTGGGCTGGTTTGTTATGTAGCAGAAGCTAACTGACAAGTCCATTTTCTAGATGGAAAAACTGAAACTTGGAGACACGTGAAGACACTCAATGAACTGAAGCCTAGAGGTGTTAACCACACTTCCTTGGAGTCTTCCACTCCAAGCTGGGCTTGACCAGACGGCTCTGAGTTTGGCGGCAGTTTTACCTATTTGCGTGTTATTAATATTTGCATCGCTCCTGGAGTGAACTGAGATTTGGACCCAGAATTCCACCCTGAATAAGCCTCTATTGAATGAATGATGCTAAGGTGTCAGGAGGACCTTCCATGCCTTTAAAGTCATGAGAACACAAGTAGAGGAATTTCTAATCTTCTAAGCATGGGTGTGGAGGGGTACAGGGATCTCCCCCAATCAGATTATCAACTCCTGCAGGCAGGGACAGAATTTATACTTCACTTATATTCTCCTTCACTCCTGTAATAGTCCCATAAGCTACCATTCATTCATTCATTCAACAAATATTTCCTGAGCATGCCTAGAACAAAGCAGATAAAGATCTTCACCCTTGTGGAGCTTACATTCTTGGAGCCAGGGGTTGGGGGAATGGGACAGGTGATAGACAGGATAAGTAAGTAAACTATATAAGTACATTGAAAAAAGATAAGTGCCAAGCATGAAACGTAGAGTGGGGAAGGGGAGAGGGAGTAATGGGCAAGGGGTGTTGACATTTTAGATGGGGTAGCCAGGGAGCCTCCTGAGAAGGTGCCATTTGATTTAAGACTAAAGAAAGAGAAAGAGCAAGCAGTGTGCACATTTGTGGGAGGAGCATTGCATAGTAACTGCAGTGGCCCTGAGGCCAGGGCCCAGGGAGTATCCAGGAGCATCGGGAGGCCAGGGCAGAAGGACAATGAACAAGAAGAGTTAGTAGATGAGCTCAGACAGGTAAGGGGTAGGGGTGAGGGGCGGGCACACACCATGAAAGATACTATAGATCGGAGTTAGGACTTGGAGTGAAATAAGGAGCCTTTTGGGATTTAGGAGCAGAGAAGTGGCATGATCTGACAACATTTTTCACAGGCTCCCTCCGGCTGCTGTGTTGAGAATCTTCTGAAAGGAGGCAAGGGCAGAGTGGGGACACCAGTTGGGCGGGTACTGCCTTAACCACAGACTTGCTTTCAGTTGAAATGAAAGTCAGGCTGTCTAGCCTAAGGCCTATGTTAGAAGGAACACTCAGTCACCATTTGTTGGGGGAAAATATTGAATCGTGTCTTTTTGCCAGCATTATGGTGCCTGAGAGAGCAGCCAGGGGGACGTTGCTTCTGGACCTGAACAAGTTCTGCTTTGATGATGACAGCAAAGCACCAAACAACCGATTCAACTTCACCACACCATCTGGAGTGGGGAGCAGCAGCAGGTTTTCACAGGATCCAGCTGGCTCTGGGAAAATCGTGGTCAGTTAATGGGCATTGCATCATCGAAAGGGCATTGGGGAGGTTGGTCTAACATGCATAGTGCTTCTGTTGCCCCACAGAGAGAAATTTCCAAGGTAACTTCCTCTCCAGCTGACTGTGACTGACATACTGACAGTGACTCTGTTTTCCCCATTTGTTCTTTATTTTACCCAAGTTCCAGGAATTGTTTGTTATGCATGGTTATGCCTGGGGTGCTAAGGGTTGGATTCTCTCTTGCATGGCTCGCAGTTTTCAGCCTGTGAGTCTGGTTAGCTGCCTCCACAGTCACTCTGTTCCCTCTGGGTTCAAGCACTTTTGTTTGTTTCAGGGCTCCTTCCTGGCCATCGAGGTGTGAGTTGAGAGAGAGCAGGGCCTGGGGTCATGGGTATGTCTTGCTAAATTCCACACTGTAGGACCATGGGAGACCCAAAGGAGGACAAGAAAAAGAGGAGTATCTTCACGGGGGCCAATACAGAAATGGAAGAACATGGGCATGAAAGGCGGGTCTCAGTGAGCTATGTGAGATCTTTCACAACAAGGTTCCCACTGGACAGTGTAGGGACAAAGAAAGAGAAAGATAGAAGGGCAGGGGAGGTGGGGGTCTTAAAGGGAGTGGTCTTGATGGGGGAGGTGGTCTTTGCATCATAGTTATCTCAGGAAGAACAAGCAGCCCACCAGCCATCATCTCATCTACCCCCTTCTTTACCTCCCATCCTCAAGAGTTATACCAATTTTATGCATCACACCAACAAAAAATAACTTCTATTTTTTTCTGTTTAAGAAATTAATACATGTTCACTACACTAGGAAACACAGGAAAGCATATTCAGTAATAAGCACTATTAACATGTTGATATGTTTCCTTCTTGTCTGCTTCCCTGTGCATAGATTTTATTATAGTCTAAACATATATCTGTAAGTATCCTAAATGATGGAAATAACCCTACATGTAGGATTCTGTATCACCTTTCTCTTCAATTTACTTGAAGTCTTGAGCCTATGCTGGACAACAGTGCTTGATGAACATCTTTAAACGTGGATTCTGTCTCTTGATAAATTCTATCAAATAAGTCCTCTAGTAGTGAGCAAGGGTATGGGCATAACTTTTTAAAGCTCCTTCTATGGGCAGGATGCTTTTCAGAAAGGTTTTGCAATTTACATGTACACCAACAGTATATGAAAATGTCAGTTCAACTAAAAGGATTGTTTATTCTGTGTAATCTGATCTCTCTGTTTTAATCTAGTTGATTGGTGATCTAGACTATGAAAATCCAAGTAATCTAGCAGCCGGCAATAAATACACCATGATAATTCAGGTACAGGATGTTGCTGCTCCTTACTATAAAAGCAAGTATCATTTTGATTTATTTCATAAAGCATCTTCCTTAAATTGCAGTGACTAAACTGTGCTAGACCATGCTTCGTCTAGGCTGGGGATGTATTGGTATTCAAAAGGAAACTTCCAACACCCCCAACACTTGAGAATCAGACCAGTCTCCTCTTGTCCTTCACCAAGATCAGTCTCCAAATCCTTTCTTCTGTGTCACCTACTAAAATCTCTAAGATGTGGTGCCTCCCCCTCCACTGTACCCCATCCCCATCCTACTAGTACTGCTCTGATGCAGAACCTCCTCTTCTGTAACTGAATTACAATGCTAAGAGTCTTTCAAGAGTCTTTCTGCCCGCCTTTAGTCTTGCCCATTTCCAACGCACCCATCACATTTCTGACAGTGATTTTCAGGAAATACAAATGTCATCACATTACTTCCTTACTTAAAGCCCCATATCTGTGTCTCCTCATAGTTGTCAAGTTCCCGTTCAAACTCTTTGACTTGGCACAAAGCAATAGAGCGGGTCACATGAGCTTTTTTGGTTTCCCAGTGCATATAAAAGTTATATTTACACTGTGTTGTAGTTTGTTAAGTGTGCAATAGCTTTATGTCTGAAAAAATAATGTACAGGGGTTTCCCTGGGAGTCAGATGGTTAAGACTCTGCACCTCCAATGCAGGGGGCATGAGTTTGACCCCTGGTGGGGGAACTAAGATCCCATAAGCTGCATGGCACAGCCAAAATAATAATAATAAAAAATTTTAAGTAATAAACATTAATTAAAAACGCTTTATTGTTTAAAAATGCTAACCATCACCTCAACCTTTAGTGAGTCATAATCTTTTTGCAATGGTAACATCAAAGTTACCAACTGATCACAGATTACCATAACAATATAATAATGATGAAGAAGTTTGAAATACTGCAAAAAATACCAAAATGTGACACAGAGACACGAAACTGAGCAAATGCTGTATTGGAAAAACAGTGCCATATTTTTCAACTTGCTTGACACAGGGTTGCCACAATCTTCAATTTGCAAAAAATGCAGTTATCTGCAAACTACAATAAAGTGCAACAGATCGAGGGATGCCTGTATTGTGATTTAATGTTTTTCCTATTTCCACTTATAGATAACATCTACATTTATATCTTAACAAGTCCAGAAAATGAGTTTCCTCTTGTCTTTGATAGTCCATCCTATGTATTTGCCGTGTCAGAACTGAGCCCACGTAAGTAACCTACAAGGTAGGACTTCAGAGCCCTTGAGGGACCCGTTCCTATGGAGGCACTTGGGCAGAGGGAGGCTCCCTGCCAGAGGCCATGGTGGTATTATGCACAGCAAATCACCACTGATTCCTGTTTACTGCATCTCTTACTTCTTTTTAAATTGTCCTCACTGTGGAGGAGCCCTTCAAGTGAAATCTAGATTTTAAAAACTGTTGACTAAACTGCATTTCTCTGAACCCCCTGATTGCCTCTTTGTCTGGGTGCCTGATTCTGCTAATCCTCTCTTTTTGCAGCCTAAGTTTTCCCTTGGTCTCCACTGTGATTTTTATCCAGCTTACTCAGAATTGAGATTTAAAAATAGAAGCCTTCCCATTTCTAGATTTCTCTCATTTACAAACAAATAAAGATGCTTTCTCTCTCCATTGCAGGATTCCCTGGAGGCCTCTTTTTTCCCACCCTTTAGGACTCCTCAATTTCTGCAGGCTCCTTCCAATCAGGTTGAGTTTCTCCCTGTCTCTCCCAGTTTGAAGAGAACACTGTTAACTCTACAATAATCAGAGTTTATCACAGTCTTTGATTGTGGCTACTTCTATACTAAAAACCAAACAAACCCAAAACTCTGCCTCTAAAATCATCTCTTCTTCATTTCATTCTCTCTCTTTATGATGAGCTCCATTTCCTGACAATACATTTTAAACAAAACACAAGCAGAGGATCTCAAGAAAATGCTTTTAGTTCCTTATGCCTTACCCAATGAATAAGAAATGCAACAGCAATGGGCTTTTTATGAATTTTTAGATCCTGATATAATTGTTAATCACCTGTTTTGGGTCAAGCACATAGTGCCAGCCTATGTATTTGAATAAGAGAAAATTCTGCCCTTGAGGAGTGCAATTTATGAGGAAGAACTTCTACAAAACCAGTAAGACAGACTTCCAGCAGCCCCACCAACAAGACTTGTAAAATAAGCCAAATGGAACAGGATTTAAAAATCAAAAATATTCTAATCATCCTGTGGCTAAACCCTTAAAAATTAGTTCTTATTTTGCTTGTAAGAGAACCCCAGGCTCATCAGAGAAAATCTGAAAAATAAAAAAGACAACACTGCTGCAAAAAGATGTATATGGGAAGATGTTCTTTCCAGTGTTATGATCATATAATAATTGGCATACTTGGAATCTATATAAAGGCATGGATTGTCTTTTACACTTCACAGTACTGCTTGAATCACATGGCCAGTTTCCTAGTGGGTGTCATTAATGTAATTTGAATGTAATAGAATTGAAGATGTAAAACACACAGAGTTTGAACAGCAGAGGCCTCCAAAAGTCTGTTGGCCCATGGCACTGAGAATGTCTGCTCCTGGTTCCTCCCCTCACCCTTGAAGTAGGACTAATCTCAGATATTATTCCCAGGAGTAATCACAGGTACTTTATTCTTCCAGGTAGAACCCGGGTTGGACGAGTGCAAGCCTCAGATAAAGACTTCCCCCAGAGCCGCATCACATACTCCATCTCTGCTGGAGGGGCCAGCCAGCAGTACCCAAATATATTTTGGATTAATCCCCAAACGGGAGAACTCCAGCTGGTGACTAAAGCAGACTATGAAACAATCCCTGTCTATATTCTCAGAATCCAGGCCACCAACAGCGAGGACAGCAGCTCAGTCACTGTAAGTGGGGCTGTGGTGCATTCACATGCGTCCAAGTGGTTGACTTTGGGTCTCCCTGGCACCCTCCAGGTGTGGCTGTAGCAATAATCTTAAAAGGGCACCTCCTGCAGGAAATGGCTAATGGTATCCCAGACAGCACAATCAGACACACACAGGAGTGCCAGGAAATAAAAGACTGACATCTGTAAGCCCACATTTGCGTGTGACTGGGAGAAGCACTGAGACGGAAGGCCGCCCTGGGGGACAAGCTTCCTTCCACTGCTCTTAAATCTCCCCTTGCTTTTGTGGTGGGCTGGTGCTGTGCATCACCCCCAAGTATTCAATGTTTTCCCCTATTCCTACCCCACCCCCATCACAGCAGGTGGGCTAGGTCTTAAAAGAAAAGTCTGGCTAGACATGGGGCTATATTGCTTTGCCACCTCTGATGTTGAGGATAGGGTTACATGCATTTCTGAGTCAGGAGGTCTGAGTAGGGCCTGAGAACCTATATTTCTGACATGCTTCCAAGTGGTGCCTATGCAGCCATACTCTGAGGAGCCTGGGTTTAAGCGATCTGTGCTAACAGTGTTTAGGACTATTTGAGGATACTATGAGGGCCACAAAGAGGGAAATATTTCTTGGTCTTTCCTGTTAATAAAGTGAAAAAGCATAAGGCAAAATGAACTCAGCTAGCAGCAGGCATCCCTGTGTGATAGAGAGAATGACTGGTTCAGAGTCAGGAGGCAGAGTTCATTTCTCAACTTTGATCCCAATTTTCCAAGGGGGTCTGAGCAATGCTTACCTTTGTACCCTGGTTTCTCTCTCTCACCTGGAGAATCACCTCATAACCCAATGCCTGAATAGTCCAGTTCCTCTGATGACTTGCTTTGAATTAGTGGGACAATGTTTTTAATGATGTGTGAGGCTCAGCGTTGCTAGCTAAGGAAAAGATGTGCTTAGTTGAAGGTAATTGTTGTGTTTATTAGGTTGGGTTTTTGAGAGGAATGAATGGAGTCCACTTTGGGAGCTAACTAGAGAGAACATTTCAATTTATTCCCAGGCTCAGGAATAGCTGAAATCCCCAAATTTCAAAGGTAGAATGAATACGACTCAAAAATTCATAAGCTTTTAAAAAGGGTGATGATCACATAAGTCCCTTTCAGGGCTGACATTCAATGTTCTGTGCTGGCAGGCATCCCAGTCCATACTCCAATTCACCAGGCATAAAAGATGGTGATGAAAGAGAACAGGCTGGCCCCTGCTTGTGGCCTGCCAGCACCACCAGCTCAGCCGGTGCTGATAGCCTGGGTTACAGATGAGAGCCTGGCTAAGCTGGGTCACCTCCTTCTATCCCAGTGGTTCTCAACCCTGACTGTGTGTTAGAATAAGCCGGGGAGCGTAAAAAACAGGCCTGGGCACCAACTTCCAGAGAGTCTAATTCATTTGGTCTGGAGTGGGCCAGACAAGTGGAACCAGTGTTGACAACCATTGCTTTGTCTTCCAAAGTTAAAGATAGAACTTCCAACTCACAGAGGCAGCAAGCAAGGAAGCACAGGAGGGTCACCACAGATCCATCATTGTTACTGAAGAAACAACTCAGCTTCGTCTGGGGATGAGTGCATATCTCTAGATGCATGTGTGTGAGAGGTGTGCAAATACATTATTATGTCTATCATACACACATACATGTACACATACACACACGATAAAGTTAATAACATAGGACTTGGAGTAGGGTAGACCTGAGTTCATATCCCAGTTCCACCACTCACCAACTGAATGAATAACCTTAGGTCAATTACCTAATCTCCCTAAGCCTGAGTTGCCCCATCTATAAAGTGGGAATAATCATATTATCTATCTTGGGTGAGGTTAAACCTCACTAATTCACAAAAAGCACACAGCCCAGTGCCTGGCACACAGTAAGGACTAAATGATAACTACTTCACAAGGCCACTTTCTTGTTGCTCTAGGTTACTGTGAACATCGTTGAAGAAAATGACGAAAAACCAATTTGCACCCCAAACTCACATTTCCTGGCCATCCCAGTGGATCTGAAAGTTGGCACAAATATTCACAACTTCAAGCTCACATGTACTGACCTTGATTCCAGCCCTAGGTCTTTTCGTTACTCCATTGGCACAGGTATGATATTGATATCAAGGTTCCTGGATCCTTGCTGCGGGCTCCTGGTGCTGGAGGCTGCAGCAGCTGTATAGGTAGAAGGCATGGGAGTCAGAGTTCACATACTGGTCTGGTACCGTGTGAGGGGAGGGTTGTCTTGAATGAGGAAAGCAGGGATGAGGAGTCTAATGGTTCTGGAACCCCTCTTTCCCGCCTTGGCTTCCCCTTCTCACCTAATTCTTCCCAGACTCCCATACTTAGCTGCCCAAAGGCCCAAGGAAGGGTGAATCCCTTTGATGGTGACTCCCCGCCCTCCCATTCCCAGCCTGTCTCATGATTCATGAATCGGATTAGTGTAGTTAAAAAAATATTTTAGTTCAACTCCTCCCCCAGCTCTTTTGCTGCAAGCTTGTAGTGGGGGCAGGGGATCCCAAACCTCTCTCTGGATAATAATAGATGAAATAGATTAAATGCATTTTGAAACGTGTCCTCAGGAATTCTCTTCTGCTCCATTCATTTTCTCTCTTTAAAAATATACCATTGTGGGAGAGAGAAAAAAGAGCACCCCTCAATGGAAATGAGACCAAAATAGCTCATCTAATGAAGTGCTGGGGCCAGAGATTTAAACCCAAACAAGCAGAGCAATTTCACGTGAGAGAGTAAAAATCCAGCTCGGCCACCCGCTGAGCCCTGGCAGAGCAGGAACTCAAGCAGCAGGAAGCCTCTCGAGCAGGCTGTGTCACCAGGGGCAGAGCCTGCCTGGAGACAGCAACTGCAACTGCCAGAGATGGAAATAATCCACACTGAGAACCCTCCAGGTCTTTACAACAGGGCACTTCGCTGCTAAGGGAGTAACAATTGCATCATCCCTTGCTCCATTTACTAGTTTTCAGTCGGTAACGAGTCCAGAGCCACCGGAGGAATGAACAAGGGCTGCTTGGGAGGGGCAGCCTCTCTGCTCTGGGCTCCTGAAACTGTGAGCCTGCGGCCCCCACCAAGGGAGGGGGGAGGGAGGCAGACATGGGGACTGCAGTCCCTGCCTGAGCAGGCGGCACCTTTCTTCTGGGGACTCCAGGGTCATCTGTCACCGGTGTGACCAGCCACATTCCATGAGAGGTGCGGAGTGAATTTGGCCTATGGCTAGGGACCGTGGCCCCCCTTCCTTCTTGCTGCCCACTGACTGGTCTGAGCGTGAGTTACACATGGTTACTAAATGAATGCCGATGGTGATCACTGACCGCACCAGGATTGTTAGGTTTCTGCCTGACGCTCAGCAGGATTTCGGCCATTCTCCTGAGACACATGGGCCGGTGCTCTTTTCTGCTCTTGTTTTCATTGCAGCCACACTGATTGTGAGCAACACCACCAGATTTCACTCATGAAATCTCTGGAGCAGTTAAGGACCATATTCTATCATTGACCCCCACCCTGGTACATCAGAAACAATCTATATCTGCTGTGTGGATGTTTAAGGAAAAAGACTGGATGGGGTTTTCTTTTAAACCTTTATTTCTCATGCTCTTTTCTTCCTTTTCCCAAAATCCTTGCATCAAATCTCATTTAGGCAACATCAACAGTCATTTCACTTTCTCTCCCAACGCTGGGTCCAATGTTACAAGCCTGATCCTGGCGACTCGCTTTGATTATGCTAGTGGACTTGATGAGATCTGGAACTACAAACTGCTTGTCTACATAACCGATGACAACTTGCTGTCCGGCAGGAAGAGGGCTGGGGCTCTTGTTGAAACTGGGACCGTGTCACTGAGTATTAGTGTCATTCCTCACCCAACCACGATTATCCCCACAACTCCCAAGGTAAGGGCTCTGGGAGCTGGACTTCTCAGATACATCCCCTGTGATTGATATTGGTGGGGCCCTCTGACCTAGGAGAAATATGGGATGGACTGAAAAGAGTTGAAATGTTAGGATACTGACAGGACCACCAACCATGGACTGGATAGGATTAGTCACTGGGTGGTAGAAAAAGATCTGGGTGAGACCTTGGGCTTATAGCACCATTAACTTTTCCTAATCTGATAAAGAAGGATGTGCATTTATGCAGACTTGTGAGAGACCAGGTATTGACCATCCAGAGTCCTTGTGACAAAGGAGCCAATATTCATGGACATGTTGCTGCCTTCACAGGCCCCTCTGCTTGCTCCTAAGAGCCATTGCGAATCACTGTCCATGAGAGCAGCTAAGCTGCCAGATGCTCTTCTCTACTTCTTTTGAAGAGTCATTATTTGCCAAACTGTACTCTACTCCCCACCTCCACTCCAAAATAATTCCATTCATTCAATCTGCAGATATGAATTTAATACCTATAATACACCAAGCACTTTGGTATATAAGTCAAAAATGATCTCTGCTCTCATGGAGCTTACATTACTAGTATAGGTCAGTGGTTCTAAGTGTAGTCCCCAGACTAGCAACATCACCACCATCCAAAAATTTGTTAGAAGAGCAAATTCTTCAGCCCACCTCAGAACATTAAAGTTATACCTCCCCCGACCATGATCATCATTATGACCTCCAGGGAAGAATGATGAAATCTGGAATTTCACATCCCCAGGTATACTGGATGAGAAACTCTGCAGATGGAGTCCAGAAATCTGTGCTTTCAACAAGCCTTTTGATTGCACTAAAGTTTGAGCACCTCTGATTTAGAGGGGGAGACAGATTACAAGCAGGGATGCAAATTAATAAAGTAACTACAAATTATCCTAAACAGTAGGAAGAAAATAAGCAGGTGCCACAATAGAATCAGTGTGATAAAAGAGGGGAGAGTCTTAGAATCTGACAAGAGGATTATCAGCCCTGACTCCTTGATCAACTGGCTTCTATTCGTACAGACTCATTTGTCCCCTTTCCTCCTACTCCGAGTAAAAGTTGTGCCCTTGGCCAGCAGCCCCACAATTGGAGTACACCAGAAGGAATCAGAACCTCAGAAAGCAACCTATGATAAGTGTTCAAATTCTGCTTCTCAAAGTCTTACCAAGAGCTGCTCAATGTTCCTCTCCTCTCCTTCCAATGAATGGAGGCATTAGGTGACCTCAAGGGTTTTCAGTGATGGTAGGAGCCAGTTGGTGCCTCTGAATAAGGAACTGCCGTCTTTCTGGGACTTATTACACAACCCAGTTGTGACATCCCCCATCTGGAAATCTCTATAACTTGTTTGTTATCTGTCTCCCTCTCTGGGAAGCAAACACTGAACTTGAGGTCTCACTGTGATAACAGCCTGCTCAGCTGGTAATGCAGCTGGTAGTGAGTGAACACTGAGAAGCCTACAAAGTATTAAAAAAAAAAAAACAACTTTCATGGCTCATGCCTTCCCAGTGAAAGACAATGGCTATATTAGTCCCTAGATTATGCCATGATTTGGGAGAGAAAAAAATGCCAATGGAATTTTTATCTTTGGCAAAGGGGAAGAGAGTGAATGAAATTAAGCCTAGAGTTGCTTCCCAGTTCCCTGTATTTTCTGGGCTTTGGTCTAATGGATGAGGTATGGTGGTTTAGTTGGTAAGTCATGTCTGACTCTTGCAACCCCATGGACTGTAGCCCTCCAGGCTCCTCTGTCCATAGAAATTTCCAGGCAAGAATACTGGAGTGGGTTGCCATTTCCTTGGATGATGTATGGCAAGACTATAAATAAGGTGATGGGTTAAAGCAGCTAGAATGATGAGCACACGGGTATCAGATATTTAGAGCAAGAACAAAGAGCAGAGTGAACACTCAGCCACCCAACATGAGAGGGTGCTGAAGTCAAAGACACCACCAGCCTCCACTCACTCTCCTGCTCCTATCATTTAAGCCAAGGATCACCTACCAGATCCTGAGGAAGAACGTGTATTCTCCATCTGCCTGGTATGTGCCTTTTGTCATCACTTTGGGCTCCATGTTGCTTCTGGGTCTTCTGGTGTCCACGATCGTCCTGCTGGCCAAAGCCATCCACAGACACTGTCCCTGCAAGACTGTGAAGCACAAGAAACCTCTGTAAGTTGCCAGTGGGCTGGGTTCCTTCCATCGTTTCCTTTCAGAGGACACTGCTTCTGGTGGTATCTGGGGAAGAAAAGGTAGACAGTTCGGATTTCTCCACAAGGCAGAGGAGGTGTCTGGAATGAAGGAAGCAGAGATATGGGGAAAGCATCCAGCTCTCCTGGTCCTGGTGGACCTCCTTCACCAACTGCCAGATGAGAAAACCCTTCTGTCGCTTTTCTCTGGCACCTGCCTGTCCTTGATGTGTTCTCAGTGAAATTGAGGTTTCAACTTCTTGGTAACCTTGTCCTGGATAAAAGCTTCAGAAACAAGGCCAGTCATGAGTAGTAGTGGAATATGCTGTGCTGTTATTTGTGGAATATTTAAAGAATGGGATGGAATTAGAGGAAGCACGAGAAACTAATAAGGGAATTAAGCTTTTAGCTCCAGCGCCTCGACTGGGCTTTGGGGTGACTAAGTAATCATTGTTCTTTTGCACGTGGCCCTGACCCCTCCCTCTTGAGGGCTGTAAACACAGGTCTGCCTCTTCTCCCTTGGACCCTTGCCTGCTCACTAATATGCCTCTTTCAGTGACGCTGTACAGAATGTCTATTACCAGCTAAAGGGAGGTACTAGAGTGAAGTGCAGAAAGCACTGAATTGTTATAAGATTCTCCAGAGCCAGTTTCTTGAGTCTCAGTAGCTCTTGCAATGAGAACACAAGGGTTTCTCAGCCTGTGCTTTGCAGTCAGATAAGGCTAGGGTTCAAATCTTGGCTCTACTATTTTCTGGGTACATGGTTTTAAGCAATGACAACCTCTGTGAACCTCAATTTCTTTATTTGAAAACCAAACAATTAAATGAGCAAATGCAAAGGAAGCACTTAGCACTGTTCCTGACGTCGAGTAAATGCATAATAAACTAGTTTTTAAAATCTTGTTGCATGATTCTTCATGGCTGAGTCCCAGTGAGTACAGGACTTTAGATTCCAAGTTTAGCTCTACACTCAAGTATCTTGTGGTATTGGAACCTCCAATTTTGGAATTTCTCACTGGCAAAAAGAAGGGGTGATAAGATTCATGCATCTTTTAAAGGTGTTTTTAAGATTAACTAGTACTGTCAAATAATTTTAAGTCTATGGATGAAAGAATGTATAAAAGTGTAAGGTATTAGCATAAAGATGTGCATTGCATTTTGCCATATTTATTGGGGACGTTCGTTGCTATTGGCAACCTTGACTTCAAGGTAAGAAATCCCTGAGCATCTGCTGAAATTAAAAAAGGCATTTTTATTTGGACTCTACTCACAAATTGATTTGAGAAAAAAAACTGGCTCCAAAAGAGTGATGCTTAAGCTTGTAAGGATGGTGGTGTTCTGCATTGGGATTTGGGCAGAAATTCTTAAAGGAAGTAATCCCGTAGACACTGCAACTCACATGCAATTTGTGGGTAAATATGCACCCTGAACCTGGTTGCTTTCATTTACATTTGAAATATTGTTTTCAACAAGGTTGACTTAAAAAGGAAAAACTAGCTGGTGATTCAGACTCAGACCTGGCCTCTCTGGCAATTTGTTGTGTCATATGGCAACCAACATTTGTCCAGTAACAAAGAATAAAATTAAGGTCACAGAACTATAGAATTCAAGATTATCATGAGAAGGGTCTTAAGATCCAAGTGTCCAGCTCTTCATGTTACAGAAAGCCAAAATTTAACTCCTAGTAGTCGAAACTTCCCGGGGTGAGCCACTCCTTCTGGTCAGATGGCTGCCGGGGAAGAAGCTCAGCCAGGAAGAATGGCCCGGCCGTCTGATGGGGTGGTCATGGACCTCCTGCAGTGTGTCAGAGAAAATAGAGTCCCTGAAGTTCTAGAAAGCAGTAGTTTTCAAGCTCATCAAATTCTCAGAACCTCCTTAGTCCCAACCCAACAGTGATGAAGCAGGGCTGGGAGTCCAGTCTTCACTTTAGTCCCCAGCCGTGGTCCTTCTCTTAATCAAAATCTGAAGCCCCGGGGACACATTTGCCCAAAGGCTTCCATGTTGTCATGTGTAAACCAGGGCAGAATACTCTCAGGTTAATTCTTGTCCATCCTTTCTCCCCTCACAGGGTGAAGAAAGTAGGTATGTATGATGCCAGTTACCTTTGTTTGTTGCTCTTGTTCTTTTTTTTTTTTTTTGCTGGCTCTGTTGTACTCTTGGGTTGGCCAAAAAGTTCATGAAGGTTTTTTCTGTAACATCTTGTGGAAAAACCAAACGAACTTTTCAGCCAATCTAATACATAAAAGCATTCCAACTT
This sequence comes from Muntiacus reevesi, assembly GCF_963930625.1. Taxonomy (NCBI): domain Eukaryota; kingdom Metazoa; phylum Chordata; class Mammalia; order Artiodactyla; family Cervidae; genus Muntiacus; species Muntiacus reevesi. The sequence goes on from NC_089254.1 coordinate 44,714,860, forward strand.
AGTGGAAGATCAGGGCACAGCCCTGTCTTGGTGGGTTTCCTGCCACATCATCTGTGGGTGAAATGCAACAGGGGTCACAGGCAGCTGGAGGGAGGGGAGGGCAGGGCGGGCTGCAGGGGGCCTTTGGCCAACTCGGGTATCTCACTTGGCCCTGCCTGTTCCTTAGAGTCTCCTCCATCAGTTCAACAATAGCATCTAAAGGTCTGCTCCCCACCAAGCGCGTCAGGAATGGAGAATTCTCCGTGGGTTAATCACAGAATCTATGCACCGCTGCACACAGTGGGGACAGCTAGTGCTCCATATTAGACCAATGTCTCTCTTTTTAAGGATAAATGTTACTTTATTCTCAGATTGTAATGGATTTGGTCATTTTCTCATGTTATTTAGGTTGGGCTAGTTAGAAATGAGGGCTGGGTGCAGTCAGATGCGCTAGGAGACCTGAGTGATTTCAGAGCATTGGTGACGAGAGCAAAGTCCATCTGAGGAGAGGTCACCACTGCCACCAAAGCTGTGGCCTCAGGGAGAATCCAAGCTATGCGGAGGGACGGGACAAAGAATTGGAAAGAATGTTTCTGATAAATGGTTGCTCTGACCACTCCAGCCACTGGTGCATGCATCTGACATGCACAAGGGATGTCTAAACAGGGTTAGAAATTCGACTGTAGTAGTTAGTGATCATATCAAAAGAGATAGTTGTAACAAATGAGAGTTTTCACAAACTATCTCTCATCCTAGTTACTTTTTTTAAAGGGCATAAGGATGCAAAGAATCCTCACACAACAAATGTAGCAACCTCAAACTTCTTATTTACCTATAAAGCCATTTTGGGCTTCCCAATGGCACTAGGCTTCCCTGGTGGCTCAGGCGGTAAAGAATCTGCCTGCAATGCAGGAGACCGGGTTTTGATCCCTCAGTTGGGAAGATCCCCTAGAGAAAGGCATGGCAACCTACTCCAGTATTCTTGCCTGGAAAGTCTCATGGATAAAGGAGCCTGGCTGGCTACAGTCCATAGACTCACAAAGAGTCAGACACAACTAAAGCGACTTAGCACACGCGAACAAAGCCATTAAAAGTTAATTTCTAGTAAAAACAATAACATAGAAAAAGAAATTTAAAATTGTTTTAATTGTGTATGATGTGTGTGTGTTTCTGAGAAGATGGAAGGCTGTCAACAAACATGTCTAAGGACAGAAGATTCTTTGTTGTGCCTACAATACTATGCTCAGAGAAGAGGAGATCGCATGGTGGAGGTAGAATTTTAAGGTCAGTTTAGTGTCCAAGAAGCTTAACTTCTGTCCTCTTCCCTGCAGAAATGAAGAACACAAAGAGAGAGGTCATGGTGGTAAGGACGGCTGACCCCTGGACACCTGGTGGGGGGAGGGTGGGGTGGTAGGCTCCCGTCCTCCCAGGCAGCCCTGCCACAGCCCCGTGGGAGTGTTTATCATTCAGGGAGATGCCTGTACGTGGCCACTGGAACTGATTGCTGTGTGACGAGCTCCTGATAGAATTTGCTCCCTCCACTGAACTTGTCTGCTGATATATTTGCAGAAGAACTGGATTTCATAAATATTGAATAGTGGTGTTTATTATCCACACCACTTCTCCAGCAGAGTGAGTTGGGGGAGGTGGGGAGGAACTTAAAGACCAGAACCAGTGCTTCAGCCTTCAGTGGGATTTAGTTTTGCTTCGCTTTTCCACAATCTTGTGGGAAAAGTGATAGAAAAAGAGTAGTGCATGGGGTTGCGAATGGCTCTCTCTGCTTGGCCATGTGACCTTGACCTCGGGGATCCCTCAGCCTCTTTAAGCTTTAGATTCCTCTTTGGTGGAATGAGATAACAGGTGGGGAAATGTTGTGGAAACTGTGAAGTCATGCAAATGCAAAGCGTTACAGGATACCTAGGGAGTTGCCTCTTCACCTGACCTCTTTGTTTTTCTTTCACTGATCTGATGCACCCCAAGGGAAGTGACAGATTTTTGAAGATGACCACTCCAGGTTTCCCTAGCCCCTGGTAATAGGACTCTGTTACAACCCAAGACCCGTGAGTTTTGGGAAATGATATGTAGGACGAGGAGGAAGTACTGCTTCAGACTCGTCCTCTAAGTGCTTATAAGTACCAGTCTGTGTACAAACAGAAGGAAGAAGTGATCCCCTGTCTCCTGGATCTTATTGTGATACCACACAGAGAATGAGAACTATGTACAATGAAATTCATCGATTAAATAAATCAATTCCCAAGACTGTAAAAAAGTGAAGCTTCTGAGCTGATCAAATGGATGAAAGCCATACAATCTCCATTCCTTCTCTTTTCACAGCAGGGAGTTGTGGGCAAGTGAGTAGGTAATGGCTTATGTGATGAAAACGGGGGTGGAAGGCCCACTAAACTCCAAACACCATCCTCGTGAGCCTGCTGAAGAATGGCATCATGGAAGGGCACTATGTGAGGGGTGGGGGTGTCTCTATGGGGCAGAGGTCAGATCCTGGAGGGCAGCACGGAGTACAGATCTGGGGAAGAAAAAGGCCTGGAACCCCAGGCTTAGGTGAGGCAGGCCAGCCCCAGATGCAACATTGCACTGGCCTCAGCTCTGTGCCTGTCCTGCGTATAACATCTGCCTGGCAGATCTTGGATGATGTCGACCTTGGCCAGTGTTGCATGGCATTTCTGCTCTTCCTTCTGTGCAGTTTAGATAGAATTTACTCAGGATGCTTTCCTATCCCCAAGTCTGCATTAAATGGCTTCTTCCCGCCCCCTGCCCCACGACCCCATAGTATCCTATATTCTCTTATCATAGTCTTCGTCACTGTATATTGTTACCTCTTTGTCAAAGGCTCCTGCTTGACTGCAAGCAGTAACCACCCCTGCCTCTCCACCGCTGTGTCCCTTGCACCTAGCATGGCACCTATGGAATAAATAAATGTCAGGTAGGCCCTGGGTGAGGAATCTGGGCTGTAAGAAAGAGCAGCCTCGCCTGGGAGGAGGAGTGTAGAGCTGTGCTTGAAACTGTCTCTTTTCCTTAGGAAACAATCCAGATGAACACAGTCTTTGATGGAGAAGCCACTGACCCAGGTAATTACAAGGCAGAGCTGCCTATCAGTGGGCTCTTCATATTCCAGGCTGATAGAGTCATGGAGGACCCTATCCGATGTCCTGCTCTTCACTCAAGTCTGTCAATCGACTTGGTTGTGGTGCCTACACAATGCTGACCCTTCTAGGCTTCCCAATAACATGAGATCAGCTCAAAGCAGAGCTGGCTGGCTGATGTTCAAGCATATGATCACGTGTGAGGCCTCAGAAGGTTTCCACCTAGAGGCTCCCGTTCAAGGACCATGCCTCTGTCTAGCCTCCCTTTTCTGAATCACAAACCAACTCAGGGAATTTGTGAATTCAATAACCCACTTTTTTTTTTTCTGCTTACTGGGACTCCATCTCCCCCCACCCTCGTCCCCACTCCTCCCATCCTTTCTGAATGCTTCTAACACCATCCTGTTGGTAATGAGAGATATGGAGAAATGGCAAGCTTGGCTTCTTTTTTCCCTTGATCAGGGCCAAGAATTCCTTCTTGGTCGGCAAGATGAACATAAGGTAAAGCTGGCCTCCAGAGCTCTCATCACCCCCATGAAATCAGCTCCAAATTTAGCTCCTTTACACACATCCCTTCACTTACAAAGGCTCAATTATAGACGTGAATAAAGGGAAGGAAACCAAATTCGGGAGGCAAGTGTGTTGGCTTCCTGCCACCCTCACATGTGAACGGCTCAGCTCGGTCCTCCTCGGAAGGAGGATGGCTCCTCTCCAGGGGAGGCTGCTGCTGCTGCTGGAATTAAATTTCCCTCTATTATTAGGTACTTGTTACCATAATGTGCCCACATTAGCATAAGTGCTGGTGGGATCCTCTGCCTGAGAGGCCACTCGTGCTGCAGGAGCAGGGGCACGCTGGAAACTAGATCTTCTGGGGCAAAAGCCAGGAAGGGCCAAGGCTGTTCTCCTGTGTCTGTGTTTTTGAGAGAAGAAAAAAGGCAGAAATGAGCCAACTGGACTAACGTGAACAAACACCAATTAGCATCTTCTGGCACTGACATGATAAAAATGGCTCCCTTTCATCATCTCAACAGGGGCCAGATTTGTGGGTCTGTGTCTGTAAATCTCTGCTAACATAACGTAAATAAAAATCAAAGTTTTTTTTCTTACTTGGTGGGTTCCTGCTTATAGCAGAGATTCAGGGGGTCTTTTTAAACAACCAAATCAGAAAGTAATGGGTAACTGCATGAGAAAATGGACCTAATTTATCTGAAGCTCCCATAGAGTTCTGGGCTTTTGTGGCCTCTAGTCCTGCCATTGAGGTGACCTTGTGAAAGTGTGAAAGTGTTAGTCGCTCAGTCGTGTCCGACTCTTTGCAACCCCATGGACTGTAGCCCACCAGGCTCCTCTGTCCAGGGATTCTCCAAACAAGAATGTTGCCTTCTCATGGCAAGGGCTTGCCATGTCCTTTTCCAGGGGATTTTCCCGACCCAGGGATAGAATCTGGGTCTGCTGTACTGCAGGCAGATCCTTTACCATCTGAGCCACTGGGGAAGAGACTCTCTGAAAACTTTCTTTTTAGGGAAGCATTGAGATTCGCAACCCGTGTGGTCAGAGCCATGCAGCTCAGCTCTTGGAAAGGGCAGGCTGGTGAAGCTTGGTGTTTTTCACAAGCCCGCTTTCCTTCTTTCTAGCTGGGGGTGAGATGAGAGCTGAGTGGAAAGAGGGGAGCAGAGAAGCACTTGGATTCCTTTGTTTATATACTGGTTGTGATTTCTTTTCCCCCTAGTTACTGGGGCAATATATGAATTCAACTCAGAGACTGGAACCAGAAAGTGGAAAGACTCCTTAACCCAAATGCCAAAATGGAAAGAGTCCAGCCCCCAGGGAGCTGCTCCAAGAAGACCTGTCCCTCGGGAAGGGATCAGGCCACCAAGGAGCACCGACAAGGAAAGAGATGGTCTGAGCAGCAAAGTCCAGGCTGAGGATGCAGGTCTGGGGCCCAGGAGCCAGGACAGCATGCCGAGCACCCCAAAGAACAGAAACCCAGGCTTCACGAGAGGGGCATCCCCCAAACGGCACCCAGAGAAGTGAACTGGGCAACACAGCAAGCGAACTTGACTGTCTGGATGCTGCTTCACTCTACATTCTTCGAGGGCGGGATGGGAAGCAGAAAATGTAGGGGATCCAGGGTCCCAGAAGGAGTGTTTGACAAACTTCAGGAGTGGTTTTGCTCAAATCATCTGTGCCTCTGATCAGCTGGACTGTTAACTTGAATGTGGACTTGTGTTTCTTCTTCATATTGATTCTAGGAAGCCGCCTTCCATTCCATTCGCCCTTCGAAAGTGCAGGAGACCTGCTGCCTAAATTCTGAGGACTACCCTCCCATCTGGTTCCACCTTTTTTTCCCCCTGCTTTAATTTTGGTGTCTCCCAGATTTCTTCACTGATAAATACAGTTCAACATCATTGTAAGTCACCTCTAATCTTTTTCTAAAGAGGCAGAGCAGTGGGGGAAAAAAGATGAATAAATAAAAAGTTGTACATCTGGAAAGAAGAAAACACACTAGATACCTTTAATTCTTTCTCATTAAGGTAAAACTGATAATGCAATAAAACGCACAGATCTAAGGCACTCAGCTTGATACCATGTAGACTCCTGCCAGAGGCAACCACTATTCGGGTCTTTATGGTCATAAATTACTTTGCCTTTGCCTTTTTGGAATTTCCTATAAAAGGGATTACACAGAGCACACTCTTTTGTGTCTGGCTCCTTTTGCTAAGCATCATGTCTGTGTGTAACCATCCAGGTCTCTTCACTGTGTATCTTATCCCATTGAGGGAATCTACCACATGTCATTTATCCAACCCACATTGAGGGGGCTGCTCCCAGTTTTTTTGTTTTGTTGTTTTGTTTTTACTATTATAGGTTACAGCACAGTGAACTTCCTTTTCCACATCTTTTGGTAGCACAAACATTTGTTTCTTCTGAGCCTATTTCTAGGAGTGGGATGGCCAGAGCCATTGCTGGAATCTGAGAAGTCTGAAGTTGGTGGCTCCAGTTCACACTTTCACCAGCAATGATGGAGGGCTCTGATTGCTTTCCTCCCTGGTTAACACTTGGTTTTGTCAGTCCTTTTCATTTTAGCCATCCTGGTGAAAATTCCTCTTGAAATAAAGCTACTCTTCTTTGCAGAGCTAAAACAACATCAACCCTGCAACCTACCTGCCCAGCTCTTTCTCCACCTCCTCTTGAGGGAGACCATAGGACTCAGAGAAGAGACACAGCAGGAAGCCCTAGCTCTTCATACAGCTGAGACATTCACCGTGGGCACAAGCAATGACCCAAACAGAAAGCCTCCCTGTGGTGGAACAGGAAGTGGAAATTTTCAGTGTGTGCCTGGTGGAGGCCGAGCAATCCTCAGCTTCGCTCCACGTCCTGCTCCCGAGCTGCTGTGACCACAAGAAAGGACTAGATGAGAGTCCATAGGAGCAGTACCCTCTTTCCCGGCTGGGGTATCAGATGAGAACTCCCCCAGGCCCAGGATGGCCTGTGCGAGGCAGCCAGGATCCATCCTGCAAATGCAGAACTTGGGAGGGAGCAGCTGCACTGTTTATTGTGTGCCTGCTGTCATTGGTGTGACTTCTCAAGAAAGAGAAACATTTAGAAAATGCCCCGTCCTGGCCGAGAGCAAGTGTGATTTATTAATAAGGGTTGGTTGCCAGGGAACTCCCTTGAATAGGTTTAAATTTTGCAAAGAAGGCAGAGCTGCTCATTTGTGGAGGTTAAAGTGGGTGAAGTGGCTGATTACCCATTTAAGACTCGGCAAGTCTGTGGAGCCCCGAGTAAAAGGCCTTCCTCAGAAGCGCTCAGCCTCAATGTAAGTAAAATGAAGCACCGAAAAGGCTGAAGGGGGTGCCTGATAACTGTTTACGAGCCCATTAAGGATGATTAAAAGGAGGGTGGGGAACAGCTGTTCTCCCTTCTCCCATGATGACAGGGCAGGAGGGGATCGTGCTTCTCGGACAGAAAGAGAGATTTAAGTTAGGCACAGGGAGGGACCTCTCGAAGCCTAGGGTCTGCTTGAAGAGTCATTTCTTTCCCTGGTGATGGGCAGGAAGAGTAGATTGTCTTTCAAACCCCAAGATGTGAACACTGAGGAGCCCAAGACATGGGTCAGGCGTAGTACCAGGAAATTTCTGCCAACAGAAACTGCCTTTTTCTTTTGCATACTGGACTATTCGATTAGGGGCAATAGAAGTCTCAGGTCCAGGGCTAGGTCATTTAAACCAGGTTTGAAAAATAAATTACCTGAGTAAAATCAAGCCAGGGACCATTGCTGCTGCTGCTGCTGCTAAGTTGCATCAGTCGTGTCCAACTCTGTGCAACCCCATAGACGGCAGCCCATCAGGCTCCTCCATCCCTGGTATTCTCCAGGCAAGAATACTGGAGTGGGTTGCCATTTCCTTCTGTATTGGGAACCATGTAAAAGTTCTCTCACATTTCTCTCCCAAGGACTTAATCACATAGAAATTTATTTTACCTAATGTTGACTTGCCTGATTCTGAGTCATTAAAAATTAAAGCAAACATGTTCAGAGATCAGGCCACAGAGGGATCCACTGAGGGACGTGGAAGCCCATGGTGAATTCTGAAGTTGGAGCTTTCCCTCATGCTCAGTAGGAAGCGGGGTCTGCATCGCTGTCCCCTTCTGTTCAGAGCATATGTGAAGAAAAACTGGGCAATGATGCTTACGCTCTTTATAGCCCTCTCTCACGTCTGTAGGGAGAAGGAAATGGCAACCCACTCCAGTACCCTTGCCTGGAAAATCCCATGGATAGAGAAGCCTGATAGGCTACAGTCGATGGGGTGGCAAAGAGTCAGACACAACTGAACGACTTCACTTCACGTCACATCTGTAGATCTATCGTTTGCCTTTTTGTGTAACGTGTTTTGTAATGGCTGAGAAAATTAAAGCAACCAAATGAGTGAATCTAGAAAATGATGGCTATTGAAACTTGGCATTTCTCATTTCAAACTTAATGTGTGTGTTTACACCTCCCATTCATTCAGTAAATGTTTACAGAGCGAATACTGTGTGCCAGGTGTTGACTCTGTCAACACAGCAGCCCCAGGGCCCTGCCCTTGTGGAGCTTACACTCTGCCTGCTATGGCTGCAGGCAGCCTGCTGTGACGCATCCTTAAAGATTCTATTTGCACTCCCATCCTAGTCTGTTTCTTGGTTCCTTGAGTGTTCTATTTGAAAGATAAATTAACCTAAGCCTGAAATTTCCTTTTTGGAAGAAGGTATATTTCAGAATCACTTAAATATTTTTTAAAAAATTAATGTGGGGACTTGTCTGGTAGTCTAGTGGTTAAGACTTCACATTCCCAAAGAAGGGAACACGGGTTCAAGCCCTGGTCAGGAAATTAAGATCCTGCATGTTGCTCAGCTTGGCAAAAAAAAAAAAAAAAAAAAAAAAATTTAATAGGGAGCCTTTATTAGAAAATACTTAAGATGCCCAAGGAGCGGCCTCAGCCTTGGGTTATCTGAACAGCGTACTGCTTATGACCTCTGGATGGCAGCTCTGAGTCAGGTGTGACTTCTTTATGTGGAGGATGGACATATCCTGAGGCTAGGGAAAAGGTCAGTCACAGGATGGGGTGGGGAATGGGGGCTAGACTCAGACCACCAAGACCCCACTATGTGTATGGGAGGTGAGATGTGGCTCCTGCTCAAAGGAATAAACCAACTGAGATGATAACTAGTTCTTTGAAAAGACAGCAGCCACCCTGCAGGCACTGCATGTGAAATAAATGAGTTTTGTGGGTAGTGGGTGTGGGAGAAAGCAGATGGGGCCACGGCAGTTTTCTGAAAGTGTGAGGGATGACCCGGACGCTGAAGGACTCTTAGAGCTAGCTGTGAGTTCACAGTGGGAAAGAAGAGAATGTTGAGTGAAGGCTAAGGCATTCAGAATCTTGGTTGTCAATCAGTTTTCAGTCAGTGCTTGTCCGTTGTCACCTGGGGTGAATAACCACAGCCAATATGGAGCCTTCTGGAGGCATGGCAAGTATTCAACAAACATTTGTAGAACTGGATAGAATTAAGCAAGCTGGCAGCTGGTTTACGACCTGAGTCATGTAGCAGAGTACCACTTCTCTAACTAGATTTACACAAACACGATGGTGATCAACAAACAGTTATTGAGTGCCAATTAGGTCCCAGGCACTGTTCTAGGCTCCGGGAAGAGAGCAGTAAATAAAACAATGTTCCTAGTGTTTACATTCTAGTGAGGGATGAGAGACTGAATATTCAAATGGACAATGGCCTAACCATATATAAAAACAGAACTTGGGCCCACACAACCTGAAGCAACCTGCCCAGGAAACAAACCCCCTTATCTACAATAAACAGCCTGGGAAGCCAACCTGCCATAAGTCAGACTTACAGGAAGCTGAATGGCTGTTTCTAGTAACAATCCAGGAAGCTAAACAATAACTTCTGTAACAATCAGCCCCAAATGGTCAGGACTTGATTAATAACAGTCAGCTTCCCTAATTTTTATCTCCACTTCTAACTTAGGACCAGCCAGAGAAAGCTAAATGTACGCCATAGGATGTACTCCCTCCAGTGAGCCCACCGACAGCTTCCCCAGGCTGACAGCCTCCAATCAGAGCACCCCGAGCCTTCTCTTTGTTCCACTACAAAGCTTTCCCATTCCTCTGCCCGCCTTAGAGTCTCTGCCAAAACAAGAGTGATGGTGGCTGACTTGCTTACTATAGTAAGTACAAATAAATATGCTATGCTTTTCTCATATAGTTAGCCTTTGTTTATTTCCATAGAAATGATGGATAAACAGGTTATACACATGTACATATATATCACATGTATGCATATCTCATATGTATGCACATATCATAGGTATATATATCCTTTATGTATAAATATATGATATTTTAATGGTGGTAAAAGCTATTGAGAACTATGAACAAGGTCAGGGTTATGAAGGGTGGGCATGGCTGCTTTAAATAGTGTGGTCAAGGAAGGCCCCATGGTTAGGTGACAGGCAAGCAGTGGAAGCTGGCAAAGAGTTGTGCAGGTAACTGGTAAGAGACCCCAGGCAGACTGCAAAGGGAAAACCAGGTTGAAGATTAGCTGGAGGAACAGGGATGAACACTAGGACTGGAGGACTGGAGGAAACGCCTTTGCACAGGTGTCTGTGGGCAAGTGGGAGCGTATCTGGGGGTGGGGATGGGGATGTGAGGTCTGTGGAGTGTATGATGAGGCAGTGAGGGATGAGATGCTCATCATGTAGGGCTTTGAAACCATGGTGAAGACTTTGGCTTTTGCTCTGAATGTGATAAGGAGACATGGCAGGGTTAGGGGTGCAACATATTTTCTGTTTTAAATCATTTCTCAGAGTGCTGACTTGAGAATTCACTTGAGGGAGGCAGGGAGCAGGGGTGGAAGTAGAGAGGCCAATGAGGTGGCTTTTGGATTAATCCAGGTATGAGATGGCAGTGGCTTGGTTCAGGGTGGTGGGCACATGGAAATCTTGAAGAACCTTTTGGAAGGAGTACTTCAGCTATGAAAGAAGCCCTGAGTTCTCCTGGGCCAATTCCCATCTTAAATAAAGGTGCCCCTTCAGGGTCTAGCCACTCCCTCAGTGTACGCTTCCAAATACAGTTATTTCACATAACACCAAACAATGCTTCTTGAATGCAACTGCCCCCTGATCAGGCTGTGAAATCCACTGTTACTGCTGTCTGGAGTGGTGATGGTGGTGATGGTGGTGGTGGAGTTTGGGGGTGTGTGTGTGTGTGTGTGCGTGCGCGCGCGCGCACATGAGCACACTGTGAGAGAGAAGCCCTCAGTGTTTCTATGCATTGAACTGAATCCTGTCAAGATTCCAAACAGGCTTCCTAGACGCAGAGCAAACAGACTTGGATGGCGTTTTCTCGGTCTGAACTTAGTGCCCTGCTGTGGAAAAGGTCGCAGGTACCTTATTCATCTATGCCATGCATTAGATTAGCTCACAATCTAAAAAGTACAGTTCTGATTAAAAGCCTTTTATCAGGAGACCTGAGTTGTACAAAAAAAAACTGTGGCCTGTGACTTCCAAGAGAGTCTAAATTCTTAGCAAATCAGTTTAGAAGGAAATAAGGAGGTGAGTGTGTCCTGGAAAACTGGAGCCTCAAGATGGGATTTTTGGAGACAGTCACTACTTAAAATGGTATCTCCTACCATTCCTGTGAGTGTGAACCATAATTATCCGTCCTGATTTGGGGTTGGGAGAACATGATCCTGGCAAGTGGTAAGCATGCTGGTGAGCTTTGCAGTTTTCCTGTGTGGTGTCTGCTAAGTGAGGCAGGCCCAGTGCTTGGACAAGAGCATCCCGCTGTCCCTGTGGGGCCCCAGTGCACTCAGAAGCCTTGTGGTTCCTGCAGAGCCAGGAACAATCTGTGGCTGAGGGAGGGAGGCTGGTTAATCTGATTTATAGATGAGGCTCACAAGAGCTCCTCCATTCCCTGTACTGCCTATCTCATCTGTTCTTCCACAGTCAGAACACCCTCCAAATGATATGCTAAGCTGTTTTTTTTATTTGGTAACAATTTTATTGGTTTTTTGATTTAATTCACATACCAATAAATTCAGTGGTTTCCAAGTTTATTCACAGAGTTGTGAAACCATCACCACTATCTAACTCCCCAAGCCCTAACACCCACTAACCTATTGTCTGTCTCTATGGCTATTTCATATGAATAGAAAACATATCATATATGTCCTTTTGTATTATCTGGCTTATTTCACTTGCCATGTTTTCAAGAATTATCTATGTTGTAGCAGATATCAGGGCTTTATTCCTTTTTATGGCTGAATAATGTTTTGTTGCATGAGTATACCACATTTTATCTATCTACTCATCAACTGATGGACATTTGGGTTATTTCAACCTTGTGGCTATTAAGAATAATGTGCACTGGATGTTAGTGTACAAGTTCTTGTATAGACACACTCTGTAATTTCTCTTGGTTACATACCTAGGAGTGGAAATGCTAGGTCATATGATATTTCTATATTGACCTTTTTGAGAATCCAAGACACTCTTTTTCAAAGAGTGTCTTGCACTATTTTACATTCTCACCAGCAATCCACTAGGCTGTCACAAACTTTTGAAATAGACAAATGTTTTAAAATGTTTTATCGCATCCTTTGACCCAGGATGCGATAGTGTCAGCCCTTCCCAGACACTGTCAAGGTCTGGCATGAGGAGGAAGCCCGTGGTCTGGAGTGCTGGTTGACCTCACTGAGCTTCCTCTGCACCTGAGGAGTCTGCAGACAGGTCTGGACAAACCTCCGGATTGCAATCGTGTGTCTAACATGGGCTGGGTACACTAGTTACATGAACTCCAAATCCTCATAGCGCTCTGAGGATAGCCTGGTGAGCTGCATTTTAATGAGAAAGCTGAGGGACGGAGAGATAAGGGACCTTGCCCAGAGGTCACAGAGCCAGGACACCAACCTGGGTGTGCCTCCTCGGAGCCTATGCTGAAGGGCTCAGTTATGTCCTTTGATTTGTGTTCTGGTGTGGAAAGGTGTCAGATAACTGAACCCTCAGACGGATCCTCTGACCAAGCATCTCCTCCCTGACAGCCCAAGGCTTCTCACAGCTGCAGAAATCAACCCTCTCACAGGCAGCATCACTACCAGCTTCTGGACCAGCAGACATGCTCTGAGAGCATCCTCTCCCATCTGGCTTGAGCTGGGATCTGAAATAGCCACTGGCTTCCTGCAGCCCTGGAAGCCCAGCACATGCAGCTTTGGGCTGTGTGAAAGGCATGGTCTATTCTTTCCTCAGTTCTACACACATTCCCTACCAGTCAGCTGCTCAACAAAAGCAGTCTCATCTTGGTTACGAGTATTCAAGTGCTTTCCAAAGACATTAAATCAAGATCTGGTTCACTCAAAAACAGCCTCCTCCTTCCCAAGGCGCAGGGGCAGCAGTTATGCATGTTGGTCAGCAGGGGCTCTTTTTGCCACTTGGCTTCCTCTGAGTGGTCCAGAAACCACCTCCAATACACGGGGTCCTCTCTACAACTTCCCCCAAGCTTTTCAGAGTACGAGGTCACAGGCCCTGCAGAGAGCAGCCACGGGGCGCCCACAGTCGGGATTCCACCTTGTGGCCATCCACAAAAACCCACAGCAGCAGTGCGATTGCTAGAATCCAGGACAGCCCTACCAAACCTGAAGGAGGGAGTGGCCACCTCCACCCAGGAGTGGCCTTTTCCTTGAAGACCACAGGGCAGTGATCAGGGCATTTTGCCAAGCAAACTATGGCTGTTGATGAAGACATCTCCCAGCTGGACTCAGAAGAACTTTATCACTTAAGTAACGAGAGGATTAGAATCTCTGAATAAATACCCCTGGATTTTGTTCCCTTAACACACCATCTAGCCACAGGTTCCAGAGAATGTTTGTTTGAGTGTATGCTGATGTGTCTAAGTGTCTGTATGATAATAAAAATCACTTTGCATTTATAGAATGCTTTGTGCAACATTTCATGGAGTCCTTTGTATTTATAACTTTTTAAAATATAACCATCTGGAGGTACTCTTCTCACTTACCTATGAAGAATTGAGGATCAGAAAGAGTGAGTTACCTCCCAGAGGTTTCAGAGCTAGAAAGTGGCAGAGGCAGGTGGGGTCTGAGAGCTGGTGGCTCTCTGAAAGAAAGTGGCTTCTAAACACCTTCATGCTGGACTCAGGGTCTGGAATTCCGCTTAGCCCCCTGTTGCTCCCACCCCAACACTGCCTTAATCTTGGGGTTGCTTTAGAAGAAGGGGCAAGGCTGAGTGTAGAATCAGAAGGGAAAGGTGAGGACAGAATGTGCACGCTAGTTTATGCTGGAGCTTGTTTGGATGTCTTGAAATTCACCAGGGCTTGGACCATTCTTCCAGGATGGGGCCCTTCCCATGGAGCAACTGAGGGCTCATTAGCATCACTGAGCACCAGGTGAGAAAGCTAAAAAGGGAAGTGAAGAGGCAAAAAGGGAGGGGGCCACCAGGCTGAAGCAAATGGTGAAGAGCAGAAAGAGAGAGGAGAGATGGCTGGCGGCCTGAAGACCCTTGCCTGGGAGCCCCCTGCCAGGGGAGCTGGTAGAGCAAGCACAGCCTTCATTCTCTCGCGCAGGGCCAACAAAGGGCAGCTGAATCACAGGATTTCTCAGGAAATAAAAATTCCTAGCACACCCCTGGGGCCTCGGGTAGAAAAACTGACAACGTGTTGATTGAAAACAGACCCAGCTGAAATGTGCCCGCAGCGTGAGGCCGCGTTCTCACAGGTTCACAGCGACACCTAGTGGTCGCTGAGGGCACCTGCCGCCTCCGTGGAAACGATGAGGCCTGTGGTCTAGTGAAGAGAGTATTCTGGGTCTAGAGCAGAAACGTCCTCTTTTCCCTAGCTGTCAAAGGCCATATTTTGCTTTGTGGAATATGTCAGTATTCTGAGAGGATATTCCACGCGTTCCCAGGAGCCAAAGACAGGACTTCCTACTATAGTCAGTTATGTATATTCAATTGACTGCAGCAGCTAGATTTTCTGATGTGGTCATTATTTATTCTGGTTTAATTCTTTTCATCTATTAAATCTAACTGACTGTATTTAATGGCATTACCTTTAGAAGACTTTTACATAAATGAATTCACCAATTCCAGACATTTCTTTGTTAGATCACGTGTTGGGAAAATATAATGACTATGCTTCCACATTAGGTCAAAGACCTTGGCTTCCATCATCACTCTGATCAATAAGTCTGCTTAAAAATGAAAACTAAGCATCTCTTTCTGAATAATGGCACTTGAACATTTTCATCCCCTTGCTTGCTTCCCTTCGCGCCATTTGAGCTTTGGCTAATTTACTTGTCTGAAGGCTCCCTGGGGGCAGAGTATGTCCAGTGTTAGTACAATGCCTGGGACATAGTTAATGCTCAAAAACTCTCTCTTAATTGAATGACTTCAGTTCCTGATCAAGCAATGGAGGGCACAGGAGGGAGGTCAGATAATCCAATTTCCTGGCAAGTGCTGCTATAGGATTCTAGACTCCAGGGGGAATTTATCAGGCCAAGAAGACCCTTGCCTGGCAACTCAGCTTCTTGTCAATGGCTGAGGATGGTCTGTGGTTAAACAGTAGCCCAGGGTGGCACTTGTAGAGCTCTGTGAAAAGGCCTATTAAATGTCTGTGGGCTGGCAATCCTGGGAGGGCTCCATAAGGCCATGTTTTACAGGGACCATCAAGAGACCCACTGAAGGCTTTCTTTTTGATGAAGAAACCATGAGCTCTGGCAATCCAATCTTGCTGGCAAGGAAACACTTATCTCCAAGCTAAATTTTACCTAAATTACATCGCTAAATTACCCATGTTAACTGGGTTCCATTGGTCACAAAAATCAGATACTCACAGATCTACTGGGAAGCCACTTGTGGAAACAAGGAGCATTAGCCCCATCGTGTGATCCCTCCAGAACCCAGAAGATGCAGAAGACCTGAATATTTGGAGTGTGGTGTAGTGGATGGGGGTCATATTGGTGCCAGCCCAGCATCATCTGAATAGCCTTCCTAAGTTACGGAAATAGGCCACGGTTGGGTCATTGCCTTACTGGGATGGAGATCAGAACTCAATTTCCCAAATCACTTCTGCAGCTCAGACACAGACATGTGACCTGGGCTCTGCCAGTTGGATGAAGCAACTTGAAACTTAAATCCAAGAGTAAAAAGCAATGGAGCAGCTGCCACACGGGTCTGCATCTTTGTGATGGCAGAGGAGTGTGGCAGGGAGCGTGGAGCCCCCCGAGACGGCAGGGCAGAGATAACTCCCAGTAACAGGAGCCAGAGGCAGTGGGATCAAACCTGGGACTGGACCAGGGTTTACGGCTGCAGAGCCTCAAGCCCCCTTCTCTAACTCTGCCAGAGAGTCTGTGAGCCACTAATAGCCTTTCATACATTGTTCTTCTCTTTAAACAAAGTAGAGTGAGTTGTTGTTCAGTCGCTCAGTCGTGTCCAACTCTTTGGGACCCCATGGACTGTAGCCCACCAGGCTCCTCTGTCCATGGGATTTTCCAGGTAAGAATACTAGAGTGAGTTAGTTGTTTGTTAATAAGAACCCTGATAGATAAATCTGCCATTAAATTGTAGTTTGTTTTCATGGATATTGGAATCAGAAAGTCATTCAGCATTCAAGAAGGTTCATGTCAGGAATTCAAGGATCATTCCCTCAGAGAGATTGTAGTCAATTACTTTGTTTGGGGCCGAGGTGGATATCTGGTGTGACCGCCTGTTCAACATGTCTCCAGGGACAACCATTTTTCTATTAAGTCCTGTCTTCTGGTAGTTCTGACATCATGATCCAAAGCTGCGGCACAGGACTCAGGCCAGGCCAGTTAGATTGCTGCTTTTCCCTGGCCTCAGGGATTGGTTCAGGGATGGATACATGTCCTAAGGTGGACCAATGAGAGGCATCCCTGGAACTTGTGCCATATTGCTAGGGAATTACCCTTATTCTGCTGAGGCTGCTCGGCTGAGCGGAGGTAAGCATGAAACATGAAGCGAGTGCTTGCCACCATGTCAGGTGTGGGAGTTGATGTCAACCAAAAGAATAAAGCCTATTGGAGGAAAGCCAAGAGTAAGAGATAGATACTAATTTCCAATGGTTTAGTCACTAAGTAATGTCTGACCCTTGCGACCCCACGGACTGTAGCCTGCCCGGCTCCTCTGTCCTTGGGATCTCCCAGGCAAGAATACTGGAGTGGGTTGCCATTTCCTCCTCCAGGGGATCTTCCTGACCCAGTGACTGAACCTGGGTCTCTTGCACTTCAGGCAGATTCTTTACTGACTGAACTACCAGGGAAGCCCCTAATTTCCAATGATACTGCACATTTGGATCCAGCCAGGACCAAAGTCAGTTCCATCCTTTAGGTTTTTCAATTATATGAGCCATGAATTCCCTTGTAAGTTAATTTGAGTTCAGTCTCTGTCACTTAAAACCAAAAGGGTCCTGACTAATTCCATGGTGCACGTTCAAACACTAGAATTTTTGGCAAGGCTTCAAAGGGATTAAATTACATCCCCACTTATATCATTCACTTGATTACTCTTCAAGCCTGTGTTTTCATTTGAGGATAACTGCTATGGCTCCAACTGTGCTCTGCTCTGTACTCACAAAACCAAGTTTGCACACACCCTGGGAAACACGAGGTTCCTCGGCCCGCGCTTGTCAGGACGCTCTACCTCTCACACCTCTCCCATACAAGGCGCCCATTTGGGATTCTCCCATTCTACATGTTGAAGCACCTCTCTCAACATTCTGTCTGAGGTGCACTGTTGTAACAACATATACCTTCAGTTACAACAAAAAGTACATCCTCCACCTTGAACACAATATGGTACCCACCTGTGAGGGGAGCTGCCAGCCTGTGTGCACATGCGTTTGGGTTCAGAACCATTGGTCCTGGATTTCCAGCATCAGGGTGACTCAGCGATGACAATCTTCACACCCCTCTTCTAAGTGTATCTCCATGATTCTTGTCCTGCTACCAGCTGGCTTGTTTTCTCTTTATTTCCAAAATCAACTCCCAAAGAGACAAAGATGTGACTTGAATGATCTTTGATCCAGCTGGACCACATCTGACAATACCAGTCAGTCCATGCATGGAAGTACTGGGCCAAGCATCCTCTTCTGTCCAATCACACATGGCCAAAGGATGGTGTGGTCAAAACACGGCAAAGTCTGGAGCAATGCCTTGGGGACGCGTCTCTCCCCAAGGAGAGACGGCTATGACCACGGCAGTGTTCTTAGCTAGGAATGGTGTGTTTGATCACTCCCATGATCAATGTGTCTGGTACCTTCTCCTGTCCTATAAATAACAGATAAAATCATAATGATGAGGGATGTAGATGCTAATAATAACTGTGAAGAACTGGCTTCAGGTTCAGTACCTCTATTCTTGCTGCATCATACGTACTGGCTGTCTCTGAAAGTTGTCAGCTCTATTTTCCTGTAAGACAAAGGGTTAACTGGGTTTGAGAAACTCTGAGGAGAGAGCCTGGATTCAAACACCCCTTTCCCTTGGCACAGAGCTCCCAGCTGCTACCCTCACTGTGGGTCGGGTGCCTTTAGAGATGTGAACGTTCTCAACTCCTTTCCCTAGCCTGTTGATGGCTTATTTCCCCCGTCCCTGGGAGAGGGCTGTGAATACCCAAGTGCTGGCATCCTACTTGTTCCTCGCTTAGTCTGTGGTACTGCATCAGCCCACTCAGGCGAACTCCAGAACTTCCAGCTTTGAGCCAAAGGGCTTTCAAAATAACAAAAGGTTCATACCTGGGAGGCCCATCTTTGACCAGTCACACATATGGAATATTGCAAGCTCTAGCATTAACTCACTGTGTGAGTTATCAGCAAATTGAAAAATACTAAACTACTTCCCTTCTTAGTAAAAAAAATCCATAACTAGCAGACTTGGCAATGGGAAGGAATCTGATGAGAAGGGTGGGCGCACCAGAGCCCCCCCTACTTCAACATGGAGTTTCCCCTGGCCTGACACTGACCCTGGTTAGACTAAGGTATTAAACCAGGGGTGCACCCTCTTCCCCTGGACTGACTGCTCCAGGGTCCAGAACACCATCAGTAAACTCTAATTCCTTGCTATATCTGAAGTTACCTTAGTAGCTCATTTCTCCAAAGTTGTGGGGTCTTTGTTCATTGTGTATTTAACTCACCAACGAGGACTCTTTTCACCTTGGCTGCCAAACAGTATCTCAAGTCAAAAGTGGCCTCTGGTCTACACGGACGAACCAAGGTGATTTATTCCCACTCTGGAGGAGATGTGGCTTAGTGGTTAAAGGCATGCACTCTGATATTGGATATACTTGGGGTCAAACATTTGCGACCTGGAGTAAGTCATTTAACATTTCTGTGCTCCATTTCCTACCCTGTAAGATGGGGATGATGATGCTATAAGTCTGCCCCATGGAGAAGTGTGCAAGTTAAATAAGATCTTGTACATGTAAGCAGTAAACACCCTGCTGTTTTTGTTTTATTTTTTGTCCAGCTAAGCGGAATTTTCCAAGGAAACACCAGAACTTCCCCTAGAAACCTTCTGGGGCTGCCTGCACATTGAGAAGCCCTTCTAGGTAAAGGTGACAGAAACATCATACATCATAGCAGCCACTACAGGGTTCTCACAGCTCTGGTCCTCCTGCTTCCCTGGGAGCAATGTCATGGGTTCCAGAGAAGATGCCCAGGGTGACAGCCAACTTGGAACCTGCAAGTCTGGACTGGGGCCCCTCACTGTGTGGGAAGTGTGTTGAATCCTGGTGGGCCCAGCTCTTCAGTTGGGTGTTCCTTTTAGGTTCACTGCTGCTCGATGTCCCTGCACACAGGACTCCAGAGCGGGGGACAGACATGGGGGAGGGCCCCACCCCGCCTGCCTCCTGGCCTGTGAAAGTCACGTGGCTCTGAGAAAGTGGCTCAACTGGACAGGCCCCCCAGGTCCTGGCTCCGAGAAACCTAATCCGGGCTCAGCCAGGCTTTTGTTAAATCGCTGATCTAAGAGTCTGGCAAATCCACTAAGAACAGTATCTGGGAGGATTTCTGGACCAAACAGGGCTCCCTGAATCATCGTCCCTAGAAAAGCTGATGTGTCCAGCGCTTTGCAGCTTGCAGGGCTTTGATGCACCTTGGGCCAGTCACAGAACAAGCCTGTGGGGTGGGCAGAGTTTAGAGGAGAAAAAATTCCCTGTGGAGTTTTAAATCTGTGAAAAGCTTTGAGGTCAGCTGCTTCAACCCCTCTGCCATGTAGATAAGGAGAGGAAAGTCCAGAGGGCTAGGTGACTGAGTTAATAGGAGCAAGCAGGGCCAGGCTCGCTGTCTGGGACCTCTGTCTCTCTCCCACATCAAGCTGCACCTAAGACTGGGAACCCTCGCCTGGCTGGGAAGACAGACACCCTGAAAGCCCATGCCCAGCTTGAGGCCGCTTTGTGTCTGAGCCCTGGTTCCATGTGGCTTCCCTGACTGCTCAGGAGGTAAAGAATCTGCCTGCAATTCAGGAGATGAAGGAGACGCGGGTTCTATCCCTGGGTTGGGAAGATTCCCTGGAGGAGGAAAATGGCAACCCACTCCAATATTGTTGCCTGAAAAAAAAAATCCCATGAACAGAGAGGAGCCTGGAAGGCTATAGTCCATGGGGTTTCAAAGAGTCAGACACAACTGAGCAACACACACACACACACACACACACCAGGTTCCATCACAACACAGCTTCAGCAACAGTCCTTTGTCGGGGAGAGGGGACAAAGTCAGCCTGGGTGATTGCTCCAGCTGTTAGCTGCCCTCAAGAACCTCCATGAGTCTTCTCAAGTCCTAGACTGGGCATGTCAGACCTTAGGCAAGAATTTTTCAACCCGAGGATGAGTCAACCCGGAGCATTCCCTGGCCTGTCCTGCTTTTCTGGGAATCTCCTAAAGTGCTGGAACTTGGGGTGGAACTTGAAAGATGGATCCCTGCTTTTAATCCATCAAGTCTGTTGAAGACAAGATGATTTTTTTCAGGACTGGACTGGTCGGTACCACTAGAGGGCAGGGGCCGTCCCTTCCTCACTGAAGAGCCCCACGGTCCTTAGCATACAGAGGAAGGGAGGGGGTGGAGGGGAAGAAGAAACTTTACAGAGGGGGCTGGGTGCCATTTACACTTTCAATTCCCCCAGAATGGTGGCTGGAGCACTCTCCGGGTACCAGAGGCTGGCTGCGCCTGTGGTCTGTCTGGGTGGAGAAGGTGAGGTTGCCCATACAAGCATATTTCCTCAGAAACACATCTGCTCAACCACACGAAAAATAGCAACTCTGCTGACTTATTTAGCGTCCATTAAGTTCATATTCAAATGAACATGCGGGAAGGAAAGGGGCGGCGTTACAACAGTGCAGAGGCTGGGAGAAGCGTTTAAAATGTATGAAGATCTGTGCACCAGATGTTTGTTTCACCTCAAGAAAATAAAATGATAGAACAACACAGAACGAAATGTCACAACCAAATCCCTGACTGTGAGAGCAGCAAGGGAAAGCCTGCTCTGTCTCCTGCTCTGCCTGCTGCGGGTCTACTCCACGTTCACATTGCAGAGACTGGTGTGAGTCCAGTCACACAGTCTCAGCTCTTGGTGTGAGCGGGAGTTACAGCTGAGGCCATCCGTACACATGCAAGACTATCCAAAATCTTGAACAACACAGACTCTCTTTGCACACGCAGGGTCTCAGCCAGCTGGCTGGTGTTCAGTGGGCTGTGCCAGAGGCAGACATGAATGCTAATGAGTGTGCAGCTGCTCGCAGGTCACAGTGCAAAGGGCAGGAGCCCTGGAATGAGTCCCTGGAAGCTCTCTCTGCATTGCGGGGTTGGTCAGCTAGCTGGTACCAAGCCTCCTACCAGCAGGAGGGGCTGCACCCAAGCTCATGTTCATGCAGATGGAGGCTTCCTCTCTACCACCACCCTCCCTCCCCAGGAGGCATCACAGCACCCCAGGTACACCCTGCACATCTCTGCCTGGTGCCCAGGAGCATGTGTGTTTCTTCATCGACTTGGTGAACCCTGTGGGCCCATTCACCCTGATACCAGGAATGATAACAGGATGGGGGAATGTGACAATGCCTGCCTGCGTCTTGGGGCTCTCCTTTGGCCTCTTGAGCTTTCCCTCTCCCCAATTTTCCTTAACCTATGTTATGGGATTGCCTCAAATCCAGTTTCTGAGGGCAGGAATTCAGACAGGACCCACGTGGCAGGACCCCAGGATGAGGGACCTAGTCACTCCTCAGAGCGGCCTCCACCACACTTAGAATCACAAGAGCCTAGTGACAAGGAGCGGCACTTTTAATGCCACCACAAGCCTGGAAGCACAAGACCAAAGGGCCAGAGTCTCCAAGGAGCTGTGGGGAGGAATTTCTATAAGTGGTGACTGCACAAGGGAAGGAGTTGCGGCTGCTTATGGTGAAGCTCCTGGGACAGCCCTCTTCGTCCATCTCTCCCACAAGCCCAGCCTTGCTTGACCTCAACACCCAGCCGATCACTGCCTGCTTTATGACTTTCAAAGTCTCCCAGAAATGGACAATTCTACAGGGTTGCTGGGATTTTTCTGAAGTCTTTGAGATAACTAGAATTTCTTACTGAGTAACAAGATGGCCCTGTCTTCAGGTGAGCTCATGGCCCTGGTGAAATAAGTTATTTCAAATCCTAAAAGATGATGCTGTTAAAGTGCTGTACTCAATATACCAGCAAATTTGGAAAACTCAGCAGTGGCCACAGGACTGGAAAAGGTCAGTTTCCATTAAAATTCCAAAGAAGGACAATCCCAAAGAATAATGAAACTACCGTACAATTGCACTCATTTGACATGCTAGCAAAGCAATGCTCAAAATTCTCCAAGCTAGGCTTCAACAGTATGTGAACCAAAAATTCCAGATGTTTAAGCTGGATTTAGAAAAGGCAGAGGAACCAGAGATCAAATTGCCAACATTTGTTGAGTCATAGAAAAAGCAAAAGAATTCCAGAAAAACATCTACTTCTGCTTCATTGACTATGCTAAAGCCTTTGACTGAGTGGATTACAACAAACTGTGGAACATCCTTAAAGACAAGGGAATACCAGACCACCTTACCTGTCTCCTAAGAAACCTGTATGAAGGTCAAGAAGCAACAGTTAGAACTGAACATAGAACAACGGACTGGTTCAAACTGAGAAAGGGGTACATCAAGGCTATATATTGTCACCCTGCTTATTTAACTTATTTGCAGGGTACATCATGTGAAATGGCAGGCTGGATGAAGCACAAGCTGGAATCAAGATTGCCGGGAGAAATATCAATAACCTCAGATATGCAGATGACACTACCCTTACGACAGAAAGTGAAGAGGACCGAAAGAGCCTCTTAATGAAGGTGAAAGAGGAGAGTGAAAAATCTGGCTTAAAACTCAACATACAGAAAACTAAGATCATGGACTCCAGTCCCATCACTTCATGGCAAATACATGGGGAAACAATGGAAACAGTGACAGACTATCTTCTTGGGCTCCAAAATCACTGCAGATGGTGACTGCAGCCATGAAATTATAAGCTCCTTGGAAGAAAAGCTATGACAAACCTAGACAGCCTATTAAAAAGCAGAGACACTACTTGCCAACAAAGGTCCATATAGTCAAGGCTATGGTTTTTCCGGTAGTCATGTATGAATGTGAGAGTTGGACCATAAAAGAAGGCTGACTGCCGAAGAATTGATGCTTTTGAACTGTGGTGTTGCAGAAGACTCTTGAGAGTCCCGTGGACTTCAAGGAGATCCAACCAGTCCATCCTAAAGGAAATCAGTCCTGAATATTCATTGGAAGAACTGATACTGAAGCTGAAGCTCCAATACTTTGGCCACCTGATGAGAAGAGCTGACTCATTTGAAAAGACCCTCATGTTGGGAAAGATTGAAGGCAGGAGGAGAAGGGGACAACAGAGGATGAGATGGTTGGATGGTCACCAACTCAATGCACGTGAATTTGAGCAAGCTCCAAGAGATGGTGAAGGACAGGCATGCTGCAGTCCATTGGGTCATAAAGAGTCAGACACAACTGAGCGATTGAACAACAACTGAAAAAGTGAGGGAGGAGTGTTCTGCCCCAAAACGTTCTATGCCCTGATGAGCAGTCTCTGTAACCTCAGGCGGGAGGGGTAGCTGGCAGAACACCCACTGAGGTCACTTTCACTGAGTTTCTTTCAGTTCCCCAATTGCACTGAGCTTCCTCACATCTCAGAGTGCTTGGACCTGCAACCCTGCTGTCCAGATTTGGTGACTCATTCAGGCAACACACATCTGCCAAGCTTCTCTTACACACCAGCCACTGTTTTCAAGGTGCAGGGTGAACTAGCTGATGGTGTGGTGGGCTATGAAAATGACAGTGAGGTGTGGCCTGTGCCTTCCTCATCTCAGTACCCTGTCTGCCAGCACATCGCTGTGAGGACCTGTGGCCCGTGGTTCTCAGGGTTCATCAGCAAAGTAACCCCCAGGGGCACAGGGTGGAGAGAGAAATGCCAGACCCTGAGGAAGATCCAGGAGGACTGGAAATTCAACCCCTCTTTTCCCCAATACTCATCAAGGCAAGCTCTCAACTTTTTAACCAAGATCCACTATAAAAAACATCTCTAGCATTACAATCCAGTACACATATACATATATAAGTATATGCACATGAATACATTCACAGCTGCAAAATGTTCCATTATCAAACTTTACTATGTATGATGAATTCTGATATTTTATTCTCTCTTATGCTATCCTATCCTACCCTATTCTATTCTATCCAAAAACGCTGGTTCTAAGTTTTGTAGTACACTTATGCTGAAGCTGAAACTCCAATACTTTGGCCCCCTCATGTGAAGCCTTGACTCATTGGAAAAGACCCTGATGCTGGGAGGGATTGGGGGCAGGAGGAGAAGGGGACGACAGAGGATGAGATGGCTGGATGGCATCACTGACTCGATGCACATGAGTTTGAGTAAACTCCGGGAGTTGGTGATGGACAGGGAGGCCTGGCGTGCTGCGATTCATGGGGTTGCAATGAGTCGGACACGACTGAGCGACTGAATTGAACTGAAAGGATGACAAATATCCATTTAAAAAACACCAAAGAAGGGAAAGGAAGGAAGGTAACACTTCGTGTCAGGAAAAAGTTACAATCAAAGCTTACTTTAAATGCACACATTCAAGGAATATTCTCCTTAGATTCCTCTATAAATCAAATCAATCTACCCTTAATTTGCATTGATGAGGACCCAACCTTCTGCTTTGGAGTTTGCTTAGAACAAAGTATGGCCTACCAGCCAGATCTAGCCCTCTGCCTGTTTTTATAGACCCATGAGCTAAGAATCATTTTAAATGAAAAAAAAATCAAAAGAAGAAAAATTTCCCGACACATGAAAATTACATGAAATTAAAATTTCAGTGTCTGTTATTTGTTGGATCTCAGCCACACTCATCCGTTTGACTATCATCTGGGGTAACTTTTGCGCTACCATGGAAGACTCGAGCTTGGCCTGCAAAGCCTAAAATATTTACTATGGGGCCTCGACCCCTGGCTTAACGTGTGGTATTTCTTATGCTATGGGATGACCCCCAAAGACATGGTTTTGCTGGTGAAGGGCCTTGAAAGGAGAAGCTGGATGAGATAACCTGGCTTTACTGAGGCTGCCTCTGAGCCTCTCCTTGGCTGGCAGGAGCATCATCCCAACCCCAGCACTGACCAGGGGCCCCTGCTGCCCTCCGGCACCGCACTGCCTGGCCCAGGGAATGCTGGGGCCAGAACTCAAGAAGCTCAGCCTTTGAAAAATCGGCCAGCACTAGACTCAGACCTCTCCCCTTGCCCTTTCTCTTCCCAATTGTCTTGCTGTTATTAGCAACACTTTTCTCTGGTCTTTTTATTTTTCTTTGGGCTTGTATGGTCTCTGGGTCACACCTTCCCAACAAAGTATATGGTAAAGTCAATTTTTTGGGAAATATTAATAAACATCTTTCCCCTCTCCCTGGACTTTAACACCTCCTCTCTTCAAACTCCCTGTCACCACCAGGAGCCAAGCTGTTCTGTGCTCTGTCTCGAGGCAGCTGCCATGAGGGAGCATCTCTGGCTTTAACTTCAGAGTAGAAGCCACATATGTAATTTTAAAGTCTCTAGGGGCCACAAAAAGTAGAAGCAGGTGAAATTCATTTTAATAAGGCACTTTATTTAACCCAATATATCCAAACTATTATCACTTAAACTTATAATTAAGGTTTTAAAATTACTCATGAGATATTTTATATTATTGTTTGTGCCAAAATTTTGTTGTGTATGTTATACTCGCTCTGCTGTTCTAAGTCGCTTCAGTCCTGTCCAACTTTTTGCAACCCTATGGACTGTAGCCCACCAGGTTCCTCTGTCCATGGGATTCTCCAGGCAAGAATACTGGAGTGGGTTGCCATTTCCTTCTCTAGGAAATCTTCTTGACCAAAGCTGTTTCAGACTCAAGGCTTCCCCCACCGTGTTCTCAGGGCAGAAGGGGGTGGAAACCGAGGGGGAGGCTCTGTGCAGAGAAATCAGCGGGGTGAGGGGGGATGCAGACCCTGAAGACGCAGAGTTCAGTCCTCAGGGGTTGTCAGCAGACACAGTGACCTTTACTGAGGGCACTGCTGGCCTCCCCTCACCACAGTGGGAGTTTCTTCTGCAGCAGCCAACACATCCCCACAGGGCATGATACCATCCTAGCCTCCAGCTATGGCTCTGTCCTCATCTAATCTGCCCTCGGAGCTCACTGCCCTGCCACTTCCCCAGATCTGATGTAATCCCAGATGGAGAGAGAGACAGAGACAGAAAGACTGGATGTCTAGTGGGTGAAGCCAACCTGATTCCTCTCCGACCTGGGACAAGCTTGGTGTGTGAAAGTGACTGACATTTCAGTACCCCTAGGGCGTGTGTGTGTTCTGTGCACTCATGGAGTTAGTGTGTCTGTGAGGCTGTGTGATGGGATTTGGAATGTGGTGGAAGTTAAGAATGAGTGGATGGAGAGCAAAGGATCCAGACAGATGTCGGGGATGAGCAGAAGGAACACCCACTTTCCATACAACTGTCGAGCCTGCTGGGCCTGGAGGGGGCAGGGCCCCAGGCCACCACCTTGACTTTGGGACAGGGTCTCTGCTTTTTCTGCTCCATTTCTAACGTTGTTTCTTCCCAGGATGGTCCCACAGCGGAAGGGGGAGAAGAGGTTGAATTTCCTCATCTCCTCACATCTCTGACCGGACCATGGACCCGTGGTAACTTTGCCTAATTTGAGAGGTGGAGAGGCTTTCTCCAGGCCCCCTTCTGCTAATGGACAGCCACAAAATTCCTTCCTCTCATCTGCCAGGCTTTGAAAGCTTGACCTGGCTTTCACAGAAGTCAGCTTGAGTTCAATTACAGTAGATTGCCTGATCTCATTTATTTTCTCCTGTATACTTGAAGTTAGGACAGCTATAATTTGAAATGGAAATTTATGCAAATACTATGTAAATTAGGTCATTCCCAGATTAACTGGGGGGAAAAATCTGGTTGTCTTAGCAGGCACCATCTGTTCCCTCCTCATTCTTTCCATATCTGCACCCCACCCCTCTTTCCCAATCCACTTTGAAACTTGTTTTCCTGTGGCTGAGAAAAGAGATCTTTCAAAGGAAGAACACAAACCACCCATCTATGTTCCAGGTGGGCTGTTCGAACATCCCTTCACCTGTGGGAAGAGGATCAGGTGAGGGATCAGAATGAGGTTTAGGGTTAACTGCTGGCAAATGGTTCTTCCTCGAAGGAGAGAGCCGCTGAGGCTGGCTGTGCAGACCTGTTCCGAGCTGTCTTGGAGAGGCCTGCCACACCCCCCATGTCTTCCGTGTCCTCCCCTCTTTCCTCCTGGCCTATGCTTTCCTTATGAGTCTTCTTTCTTCCTTCTCATTGCCTTTGCCCGAAGCCCTCTTACAGCACCCAGAAGCTCTCTTACTCCCCTACTGTAGCATTGTAGTAGAAAGGTTTAGGGACTGTGCAACCTTGGGCACTTCAGGATCCGGCCTGGCAGCATAAAGACTCCAGGGCCCAGGCCTCCA
Organism: Muntiacus reevesi; assembly: GCF_963930625.1. Classification (NCBI taxonomy): domain Eukaryota; kingdom Metazoa; phylum Chordata; class Mammalia; order Artiodactyla; family Cervidae; genus Muntiacus; species Muntiacus reevesi. The sequence goes on from NC_089254.1 coordinate 44,742,546, forward strand.
GTCCCTTACCCAAGGCTGCAGCCCCTTCCTGCTTTGGGGCAGTGACAGCTTCAGTCCTGCTCTGGGAAGGCAGACCCTAGTATCCCCATAGCCAGAGGAAGGTTCTACACCATAACTCTGAGCATTCCTTTCCTCATAAAGGCTGTTAACGGGGGGCAAGGGGGAGAGGAGGGCTCTGGGCTACTTCATTCAGTATCACTTTCTCCTTGAAGGGGGTAAAAGTGAGAGACTGCCCTGCTGTTCATTAACTCCTCCAATCTGCAATGAAGAAGCCTCAGAAAGCAAAGCCATAGCTGACTCTCAGTAAAAAAATTAACTTCAGTGTAAAGATTTTTGTGGCTGCTAGTCACTGAGATTTTGAGGTTGTTATTGAAGCAAAACTTAATGAGAACTGACTAATATACTCTCTAAAATTTTTATTAGCCTTTTCTCAAAGCCCCCTCAAATTCCAAAATATTCTTTAATATGCTCATGTGATATTTTCTCAATGTGAGGTCAAATGAGAATAAAATCAGCTTCACAAAAACTCCCTTTTTTCATGATTTGTTATATGACAGTACTAACTATATTTGCACAAATAGCTTCAAAAGCACACCTCTAGGCAGTGAGGACTGTCAATGCAAAGGCCCTGAAGCCAGAAAAAAATTAGTCCAGTATCAGAATGGTAGGAAATGAGGTCAGAGAATTGGGGGTGGAGGGTGGACAGTGGGGGTCTTGAGCTTGGTCCAAAAAAAGGTGCAGTTTCAAAACAGAAGCACGAGGTGGCACCATGACACCCCTCACAGTCATGGTTGACCACACATGCTGATAGCAGAGGAGGAGGCAAACACTCCTCCAGAAAGGTTCTGCTAGGGAATCGAAGTCCAGTAAGCATCACGGAATCATAAAAGAGTCTTAGAAATTAAAGCGTTTTTGAACTCTCCCAATCCAATCAGTTGCCACATGGGGTCCATGGTACCTATGGAGGGACTCCAGGATTCTGAGAATTTCTTGAATTGCAAAAAGCACTTTTCAGGGAAAATTCCAAGGGGTTTATCACCCAAAAGGGTAAAGAACCTCTGACTCCAACCAGTCGTCCTTCCAGGATCAGACTTGCCGAGAATTTGCTTGGGCTCAGACAGCCTGGGCCAGATCCACACTTAACCAGGTACCCTGGATCCAGTGACTCTGGTGGTAAAGGACCCACCTGCCAGTACAGGAGACTAGAACTGAGGGTTCGATCTCTGGGTCAGGAAGATCCCCTAGAGGAGGGCACGGCAACCCACTCTAGTATTCTTGCCTGGAGAATCCCGTGGCAGGCTACAGTCCATAGGGTCGCAAAGAGTAGGACACAACTGAAGCAACTTAGCTACACATGCGCTGGATCCAGACCTGGGTCTATGAGCCCTGTTTTCTCTTAGTGGTGGAATCAAGAGAATGCTCTGAAGCTCCAGGCTTGAGGATATGGGGTCTCCTTCAAGAAACTAGAGCTTTTGTGAAGGGTCTGCAGACTCTCCACTGCTTTTCCCCTGAGTAAACAATAAAGCTTGCACACCTATGCACTGCTGATTTTCAGAAGTGCCTACATGTTCATTGGATAAATAAAGTATCATTTAATGTGGTTACTGAATTCATAGTCGCTTTGATCATTACAGAGTTTCTCACCTACTGGATGTTCTCTCTGTATATATCTAAGTCTAATATATAATTAGTCTAATACTAATATATATTGGATTCCATATGAATCTATTATAATGGGAGATTGTCTGTCAAATATTTTGAGCTAACTGGAAATCTTTATACATAAACTGTTGGAATCATAGTCCATGGACAGAGAAGGGAGACCGTGTGTGAAAGTGTAATGACCAGGGGTGGCCAAGGGATGGAGGCCTGGGCAGGAAGTTGTGGCAGGCAGCAGGCAGAGCGTGGAGGCAGAAATGAGACTCAAGCCGTGGGACCACTCAGGTGGAACCACAGAGACCAAGGCTCGCTCTTCTAACTGGGAAGATGCAAATTTTCAATTAAGCATCTTGCTTTAAAAAAAATCTCCTGATACCACTGTATTTGCTATTGGTGTTTTAAAACACCAATTTAAATACCACATTTACTGGTATCCCTTCTCAAAACCGGACTTCCCCCTTCTTGCCTGAGAGCTGAGCTTCAGAAAACCCAAGCATCAACCTCGGGTGGTTAAACCTGCAGGTGGGCAGTTCCCTAGGGACCATTCCAACCAAACCTGGAGCAGAAAGGCGAGCTGAGGATTGGGGTTCCTTTCAAGGGCTTCTATCAGCTTCTCTCCACTTCACTGCCTAAGCATGTCCTCCAGACGCAGGCCCAGGGACCAGAGTGACTCATTATTTATCAAGGGCCTCCTGGAGAACGTGGGAGACTAAGAACAGGAAAATCAAGTTGTGTCTGCGGACCCTGCCTGGGTGCTGGCCGAACTTGACCAGGTTCAAACTGCCCAGGTGACTGTTGAGACACGCCCTGCCCTCCCATCCACCTTGGGAGGCGTGTGTGGACTTGGCCACTGCCAGAGGTTGCCTGCTGTCGCCATTCCTCACACTGACCACTCTGCTTGCCCAGATTCCACTGTAGCTCCATTGTCCATGGTGGCCTGGGCCGACCAGCTCGGCCTGGAGCCCTGCCCTGGGAGGATGCAGGCTACCACGGCATCACAAAGCACTGCTTTGTGGCCCTGACAGGAGGAATCTGTCATTAGCTGTGAGATGGTCCCTGGCAGATCCTGGCATGTGGTGAGCAGACAGCTCTGTGCTGCTTGCAATATACTGAGAACCACCAGTCGGCTGTGATGCCTCCACCTCCGCGTGGACTCCCGCAGCCTCGGGTTCACTGGCACCTTTTGTACTGACCCAGAGCAGAGGTCGGGCTCGCACAGAGCAGCAGCAGATTGTGCTCAGTGCCTGTTGCCGTGCAGCTGACAGCACTGGCACTGTGAGGACGGTGCCCTGACCTGGTGGTGGTCCTGGCATCCCACCTGGGACCCGGGCCAGGTCCCTAAGCAGCGGCAGCATCCTGTGGATGCCATCTTTGACCAAAAGAGAATGGAAGTGCGTCTCATGGGGTAGGAGTAGTCACACACACACAAAATCAAAAACCATAAAATTAAAGATGAATACTTTCAACTACTTTAAATTTGAGAACCTCAGTCCACCACAGGCGCTTTAAAGAAACTCAAAGAATAAGCCACAAACCAGGAAAACATATGCACACAGAGGTGACAAAGGATTCAAATCAAGAATATATGAAGTCTGGTACTCTAAGCCATGTGGAAAGGGTCTGAAAGGGACCAACAGTTAGCAGAAAAACAGGCAAAAATGATGGGCATTTTACAGAAGAGGAAAGACACAGAGCTAAGTAAACATGGAGATGCCAACCTTGTCAGTACCCAGAAAAATGCAAACCAAGACCGTAATGAGGTCCAGCTCCTGGGGTGAGGCATGAAGGGGGCCAGGTCTGGAGAACTCGCGTCAGATGGTTCTCAGTGACCCTGGGCCTTTCTCAGGGGAAAGGGGCCCTGACCTGCCAGGTCCTGCAGAGTCTGAGTGGGACCCCTGTCCTTTCCCTTCCTGTCCCCACCAGTAGGGGTGAAGACCCCCCAGTCTCAGGCAGATCCCCTCCCCACCCCAGGCCTCATTCTCAGCATCTTCCCTCAGCTCTTCTCTCAGGTCTCACCCTGGTCACCTGGGCAGCAAAAACATCTTTTCAGTCTGAAATTAAGACAGATAATCAGTCCCCATCATCTCACAAGACCATGGGGACTTCAGACTATTTATGATAAAGTAAATATGCTGAAATTAAAAGATGCTTGCTCCTTGGAAGAAAAGCTATGATGAACCTAGACAGCATATCAAAAAGCAGAGACATTTTACCAACAAAGGTCCGTCTAGTCAAAGCTATGGTTTTTCCAGTAGTCGTGTACTGATGTGAGAGTTGGATCATAAGGAAGGCTGACCACCGAAGAACTGATGCTTCTGAACTGTGGTGTTGAAGAAGACTCTTGAGAGTCCCTTGGACTGCAAGGAGATCCAACCAGTCCATCCTAAAGGAAATCAACCTAGAATATTCATTGGAAGGACTGATGCTGAAGCTGAAGCTCCAATACTTTGGCTACCTGATGGAAGAGCTGACTAACTGGAAAAGACCCTGATGCTGGTTTATTGAAGGTAGGAGGAGAAGGGGACGACAGAGGACGAGATGGTTGGATGGCGTCACCAACTCAGTGGACATAAGTTTGAGCAAGCTTTGGGAGGTGGTGAAGGACAGGGAAGCCTGGGTTGCTGCAGTCCATGGGGTCACAAAGAGTCAGACATGACCGAGCAGCTGAACAGCAACAAGTATGCTGAAAATTATCACCTTCTAGACCAAGTCCAGGTAAAAGAGGGGCTCCCTTGTAACCAAGTAAGACCCTATGTGGACTTCCTGTGGCAGAATCCTCCTCATGTCCCCTGCTGCCTCCTATCTGAAGTAAAACATTGGCCTCCCAGGCCTTCCCCAAGTTTTAAGGACTAAATTTAGCCAGTGAAGTTAGAAAATGCAGACAGAAAACAGCCAAGCAAGACACAATAATAATAGTTCAGCCATTAAGCAAAGTCAAGGACCTTTAGTTCCTCCGCAAGGGCTATAGATAATCTTCTGAGCCAAGTCCTTTGTGCTATACTGAAATCTCCACCAGGTGGACGAAGTTAACTACTGTATGCTATCCACAAGCAGGAAGAGCCCTCCAGACTGACTGGAAACAGGTTGATGGTATTGACTCCTGACTACCTCACCACCAAGCAGAAGAATGTCCACGAACTGATCACACACCCTGCAACCCTCTCCCTCACCCCATTTTTAAAAACCCTGATGGGAGTTCAGGCCCTTTAAGCTCCAGCTGCCTGGACTTCTTGCTTGGCCCTGCAGTTAATAGTGCATTTTCCTTCACTACAACTCCATGTCAGTAGATTGGCTGTATTGTGCCCACGTGGGCAGACCAACTTCTGGCTTGGTAACTGACTGTAATCCTCAGCTGTAACCCCCTCTCCTTCCTCGTGGACAGCACTGCCTTGCCATTGGCTGAAGCAGAAGCCACGTGTGACAAGCAGCCGGTGCAGACTTGGGCTGGCGTGAGGAGGCCCCATACCCAACCACTGGTCCTTTGGTCTGCCCACTCCAGAACCTTGCTTGTACATTTCCTTTGGGGCTTAACCTGGAAACCTTTCCTGGTCAGCCTTTAAGAATTAAATAAGCAGCTAAATGAATATTCTGAAGGGACAGAACCCACATTGAGAGTGAGAACCAGATGCAGCTTAGCCTACTATGGTGAGCTTTTGCATAATGATGTGTCCAACAAATAAACACTAAACAGTGGGGGTGGGTGCCACTTCCAAACTCAATGCTCTCAGTATGATGAGACCTTTAGTCAGGTGTGACTGAGGGACGGCCATGGTCCTGGGTGGCTCTCCTCCCGCTCTGTTCTTGGACCTCTGAATCCCAGCCCCTCTCACTCCTTCAGGACCCATCCCGTGTGTGTTCCAAGCCAGTCCAACCCACTGTGGTTGCTATCGTTCAGCATGGTCATTATAAACACAGCAGGCCAGGGAGATCTTTGATTTGTCCTTTGTCTGTCCAGGACAAGGACCATCTTTGTCAACTATATGCCTAAGGAGATTTACTTCCTTCCTTCCCAGTCCCTCTCTCTTTTTTTTCTTTTATTCAAGAAGCCAAGCTTTTATCAGGCACTGGATAGTCTTCTAAGCACTGAGGATATATCAGTGAACAAAGGATCACACAAATTACTGCCCTCAAAGAAATGATATTCCAATTAGGGAGATACGACATAAAATTAAAAGGGAAACCTATGACCTGGGAAGTGTGGTAAGCAGCCCTGAAGATTTCTACGTGCCAGCCATCACCGCCATGAAAAGAGTTAACTTCACTGGCCACTGAGAGTCAGTGAACATGGTTTGAACAACCACTTTAAATGGGCATCGCAACCAGTGATTTACACCTATTACCTCATTTAAACTGCATAACAACCCACATGGTAGGTGTTATTACCATCCACAAATGGAGAATCTGGCATGTGGGGAGATTCAGGAGCTTCCTAAGATTACCCAACTGCTAACTAAGAAAAGGAGTTGGGATTTGAATCTAAGCGCTGGGCTCTGCTGTCTTTGTTCTTACGCCTCCCGGTTCTGCCCTGACCCTGTTCAGTGCTCACACAGGAGCCTCTGGACAGCACCACAGTGAGGGGGACACCCCTGGGCTACACCGCAGCTGGGAGTGGGTGCATGGCTTCTGAACGTAACATGATAAAAGGAGTTCTCAAGTGATTCTGAAATGACCACTTTTTCTTCTGTGCAGAAGGCACTGGTCCTGGCAGCAGCTGCCTGCTTTTTAGCCTCTGGGGTGGGGAGGAAGGGGGGCTCAGGCCCCGCCCCCACCAGCCTGAGAGAGAAAACAGGTCAGAGGTGTCTCCTGAGGCTTTCCAGCACAGGACCTCAGCGAAACAGGCCCTAAGCAAGCCCTGGGGCCTGGGGACAGCCTGAAGGTGCCTGGGGCAAGAGTAAAGGTGTTCTTAGACTCCAGAGATGCCACAAGGCCTGCAGCCCCTACCTACTGTTTTCTTAAAGTGAGGTCTGTAGAATGGAGTCAGGGATAACCTCCCATGTCCCTTCCCTGCCCACAGTGACAGGAAGCTGAACCCAGGAAAGAAACACACGTGTGTGTGTGTGTGTGTGTGTGTGTGTGTGTGTGTGTATGCAAAATATCTTCCCAAACTCAATACATGAGGCTGGACAATGGCTCTCTTCTGTCTGGCCTGTTATAAGGAGAGCACTAAGGCTAGGGGGCATGAGTGCCCATCCTTTCAGTAATAAGTTGTGTGACCTTGGGCAAGATGCTCAGCATCTCTGGGACTCAATGCTTTTGTCTGTAAAATGGGGCAAAGGACTCCTTTCCTACCTGCCTTAAGATTTGTGGTGAGGATCTCAGGAAAGTGTACCCGAGTGCGCTCTGTACTGTCAAGTGACAGGCACAACCATCTTTTTAACAGCCACTGAAACACAGAATTCCACCAGAAGCAATAGCTGTGAGGCTTGTATAGATTTAGGTCAAGCAGGGGTTAAAATTCCCGCTCCCTGGAACCAGCCACTCACATTAAAAACCCTCAGCTCTGTTCCAGAACCATTACTGGTTAGATGCACCCCTCCCCTTCCTCCTCAGGGCCAACAGCAGGTGCGAGGCTGGGGAGGCGGGAGGAGCGGGGTGAGCAGTGGAGAGAAGAGATGCTTAAGGACCGGGTTGTGGGGAGGCCCTTCCAGAGGGCGGGGTCACACCACGCTGTGTTTAAACAGGGCCCTGGACACACCCTGGCACCTCCTTCGTGGCCACAGCCGCAGCATAAGGGCTCTCGGTAAGCTCAGTAGCTCAGCAGATGTGCCCCGCTCTCCTGGTGGTGACAGATGTGACCCTAAAACCAGGAAGGCTCCTGCCCCGACAGGCTCAGCCGGCTTCACACTCTCCCTCTGGAGGGAAGTGATCAAGGATTCCAGTTGCTCAGAAAAAGAGAACTCTCATTTATCGGGCCTCCTCCTGCTTGCCATATGTTACTTTGTTTAACGCACCCATCCGCTCTGTGAAGTATTAGCCACATTTTACATCCAAGAAAGCCAAGCCTTGGAGCGGCAGAGGCATCCAACTGGGCCCCACAGCTCCAAGTGGGAGCCGAGATTCGTGGGCCCCAAGCCTCCACTGACAGGGCTTATTATTAATCAGACAATAAACACTGCTTAAGTACCTGTTGGTCCAGGAACTGCTGAGGACGTGAACCAACCGTGCAAGAGGCAAAACGTGGCTTCCCCGGCGTGGGACAAAACTAGGGGGACTGCAGGGGTCCTGCAGGGGGTGCGTTTCTCTGCGCCCTCAACCGCGAGGGCCGCGAGGCCCAGGGTGCCCTGGAAGCTCCCCTAGGAGGGAGGTGTGGGTCCTCCCCGCCAAACCTCTCTGAGGCGCGGGCCCTGGAGCCCGTGAGTCACCGACTCATGCTCGGGTGATGAAGCGAGTGAGCTGAGCCAGCTCTGGAACTCCCAGCCCAGGGCTCTCGGTACTCCCACCACCGGCGAGGCAAGGCTTGAGGGGTGTGGTGGGCGCCGTCGCGCCGCGAAGGGCCTCGAGCCCGCGCGCCGCCCCCTTCTCCGGAGTCTGCGCACATCTGCGCTGGACAAGCCCGCTGGCCGCCTGACCAGCTGTTTTCGCTTTCCAGAGGACCCGGGTTCTGGGAAGCAGGCCAGCGTTCTGAGCTATTCCCTTCCCTTTCCTTTTTTTGTAGAATAGAAGACTGCTCAGGGCTGCCAGAGTCAGCAGCTTGCTCCCGGGTGCCTTGCCCACCATTTGGTTGGCCTGGGGGCGAGGACTCTTGGGAGCTGCCTTTTTCTCTGGGGATGGCCATCTGGGCCCTTCTCATCCAGCAGCTGCTGGAATCCACTCTTCTGTAGCCGCTGTCCTCATGGGGCGCCTTTTCCCCAGTCTCAGCCTCCTGCCCTTTGTTCAGAAAGCAAGCGGCATTACTGAGCCAAGCGTGCGTCCCATCACCTACACTGAGTAAAGCCAGTCTACTGACACCAGGTTATGGTGATGGGAAAGTGCAGCGTTTTATTGTAAGGTATCAGACAGGGAGTCCTGCGCAACTAATGCTCAAAAATCCCCAAATCCTCAGACTGGTTTCAGGGAAGCAGTTTTAAAGGCAGGGCAGTGTGTCAGAGGGTATGTGATTAGCCAACAGCACAATTCTCTGAATGTGAGGTAACAGGGTAGCGTCACCCTGTTGGTATTACCAATCCTCAGGCTTCAGCTGGTCTGGGGACTACGTGATTATGGTCATCATGGAGTTAACTTCTTCCATTTGGTAGGGGGTTTAGCATCTGTAAAACAACTCAGGAAATGTGCATCAGATACTGTTATTTAGGTACTTCAGGCTTCCCTGGTAACTTAGCTGGTAAGAATCCACCTGCAATGCAGGAGACCCTGGTTCAATTCCTGGGTTGGGACAATCCCCTGGAGAAGGGCATGGCAACCCACTCAAGTATTCTTGCCTGGAGAATCCCCATGGACCAAGAGGCCTCTCGGGCTAGAGTCCATGGGGTCGCAAAGAGTTGGACAGAACTGACAACTAAGCATAGCACAGGTACTTCGGCGAGGAACTAGAGATTCTGTGACTGCCACGTGGTTGATTTACTATTTAAACTGTTACCAGTTTTCCTGGCCCAATTGCTGCCTTTGTCACTACATGTTCACATCCTTTCAATCATTAATTCTTGAGCCAGGCTTTTGTGACTCAGAGGCAACCTGGGAGAGTACAACTTTTATACAAACGAGAGGCAGGCAGAGGGCATGGAAGGCGTCTGTCCAGGGAAGACACCATAGGCTCTTGTTCAGCTTGTCTGTCAGTCTGACACCTCCAGTGGAGGGGGGTCTCCTTGGTGGAGTGCCCAGGGACAAGCTCTCACTGGCCATGGTGATATGGGTGACTTAGAGGCAACTTGATCTGGAACTCTCTGAGGTCTGAGAGCTGAGTCTAAAGCAAGCTGAGTGTAAAGCTCTTTCACCTGTGTCCCCTGGCCACTTCCCATGCCTCCAGGGCTGGCCATTCCTACATGAAATCCAGTGTACTGGGGGTGAGCAGGGCTCCTTTCTGGAATGATCTGTGAGTTGTTTGCTCACCTCACTAGGAGGCTTCTCCCAACCTCCAAGTGCCCCGTGCCAACTGCAAATTATTCCATGCAAACTTCATGTGGAAGTTTCATTTATAAATCTCTTGCTTTCTTAAGTGACTATGACTTTCTCTGGAGGATTTTATCTACATAAGCTCTTCTAGGTAAACAGGAAGGGAGAGTGATTCACTGTCCTCAGAAATTAGGAAGAATGCAATTATACAGGCTCTGACACTCCCCTGACACTCCTGTCGGCTCTCAGCCAGCGGGTGCCCTGCCCTGAGCTGGGCTGTGCTCCTCCGCACCTTCCTGGTAGTTGGGCAGTTCCCTTGAGGTTCTTCCAGGCCCCAAGGACTCCAGCTTCCTTCATTCGTGAAGGGTGAGATAACAGGGTAAATAACCCCCTGTTAGGGTGTCTAACCCCCTGCCCAGGGTACCTCTGAGAGTTAAGTAGTGTAAGAGGAATTTCCATGCCTTTTAAGTAGTTGCCCTTTGGTCTGCAGATTTCTGGAAGCCACCACAAGTCACTGGTGTCACCATTAACTTTTTAACATGTGACTCTGGGTTGGTTAATTTAGCCTCAAGATCTGTGATTATTTTCCATCCAAGAAAGTTAAAGGCAGTGGAATTCCACAGAGTCATTTGAAAGATAACACTTTTTAGAACCTAGAGACAGTGAGAACCAGGCTTGGAGGTCTGCTCATGTCTGTTGTTCAGTTGCTAAGTCATGTCCAACTCTTAAAGACCTCATGAACTGCAGCATGCCAGGCCTCCCTGTCCCTCACATGTTTATGCTCATGTTTACCCAGTCTCTAAAGCGCAGTATGCTGGAGTTGAAAGAGTTAAAACTATCTGAGATCAAATTCTGACCCTGCTGTGTGACTTAGGGCAAGTTGATTAACCTCTCTGCACATCTGTCTCTTCCTCTGTCAGAGGGGAATGACACTATGCTTCACACTGTGTCGCTGTGAAAATTAAATAAGGAAACGGATGTAAACTCCCTCACAAATACCTGTCACATAGCAAGGGCTTACTCAATGAGAATTTTCTTTCACTTCTGAAATCTCTGGGGTTGCCTGAGAAGTCTAGCATTAGAAATCTCTCAGCATTTCAGTGGAGTTGCCTGAGAGATCAGAAATGTCTGGGAAGGGACTTAGAAGGGAAATAGGGTCTTGAGAATGTCATATGGTCACCAGGAATCAAGGACCTGAGAAGTTCTTTAGCAGAAATTAGGAGGTTACCTCTTTCTTTTGGATCCTAGTGATGGATGCTTTACAGCATGAGCATGATTACACAGAAATGAAAACCTTTTCCATTTATGATAAAGAAAAATCATCTCCCTGACTTTGGGCCACAGGCTGTAGGTAGCTCAATGCCACTCTCCAATTACATGGGACCCCATCGTAGGTTCAACCTCCCTCCCCAGCCCTGGTCTTTGGGAAGTTTAAAAGTCTTCATAAGTGTATGAAAATAATTGCTGCAGACCACCGGTGTGTTCTCCCAAACTGTCCTGCTCATCAATAAAACAGAAACAATTGCAGTAAAGCGACATTACCCAGGGTCACTGTGAATTGAGTTCCTGTCTGGTGCTCCTTGGGCCTGCCAGTTGCCAAGGCTATCTTGTTGTTGTTCTTGTTCAGTCACCCAGTCATGTCTGACTCTTTGCGACCCCACGGACTGCAGCACGGAAGGACTTTCTGTTCCTCGCCATCTCCCAGAGTTTGCCCAAGTTCAGGTTCATTGCATCAGTGATGCCATCCAGCCATCTCATCCTCTGATGCCCTCTTCTCCTTCTGCCCTCAATCTTTCCCAGCATCAGGGACTTTTCCAATAAGTCATCTGTTCGCATCATGTGACCAAAATATTGGAGCTTCAGCATCAGTCCTTCCTGTGAATATTCCGGGTTGATCTCCTGTGTTAGCCTGACACAATTCATAGATGTTGGTGGAAGACATGAGGCCCCTGTGTCATTATCCCCAGAAATCATAGTAGGCAACAATATCAGCATTTTTTCACTGTATTTTTCAGACCACAGATGACTCACCACCAACATTCAGTAATGAGGTCAAAATAAGTAAGTAAACTTATGGGAAGAGTTGAGACCATAACAGTAAAATGAGGAGAGCTACGAAAAGAGCCTTTCGAAGTGACTGTACAGAACTTTGGCGTTGGCAGAGGTGATGGAAGCCCCGCCCTGAACAGTTGCTACTCCTGAGAATCTGCTCAGGGGCTGTCTGCTGGGGAAAGTGACATGTGCACAGATGAACGGCAGAACTGTACTCTTAAGCCCCGGCAGACACGTGCACAAAGAAAGCCCAAACGAGATAGACAGGAGGAGACCTCTGAGGCTAAATCTTGACTGAGGGGCGGGAATTCCTCAGGAGGATGTAAAGACTGGTCTTGAAAAGGCACTGCATACAGGGAAGACAGTTTGTTTCTGAGGCAGGAGCTCCTAAGTCTCACATTTATGCAATAACATTGAGTGTTTTTTGGTGGAATAAGGCAGAATGAAATTCCCTACAAATGCACCCTTGGCTGCCTGCCCACATGAGGTGAACTTCCTTTCAGGTACTGCCTAGCAACCAATGAATGGGATGAGAGGGCTGCAGGGTTGGGGGTGTAGGGGGCATGAGCTCTGCGGCAGGGTGGTTGTGGTGTTCACTCTTCCAGAACAAATCCTCAGCTCCTCTGCAGCCAGAATCAAGTCTGGCTCCTCTAGGGAGAACACACCCTGGATTCCACCAGGCCTGCTCCCCACACCCAGTTGTCAAGATTTCAGGACCAGTGCTACCACAGACTACTCCCACTCACCAGGCAACACAGGGAACCCTGGGTCCGGCCATGGCTGTCTTTGGTTTCTGGAGTCAGGGTGATGCCCACCCATCCCACCACCACTGCGCTCAGGCTGGGCTCTGTGCCCGGAGAGCAGAAAGCTCGGCAGAGGTGTGCGAGAAAGGAATCACAGACATATCAAGCCAGCAAGACACATCAGGTGCCTCCAACTCCTTTATCTGAGAGGTGATGAAATGGGGGCCTGAGAGCGCAGGGGACCTGAGCAGGGGGCTGTAACCGCTTGGTAGAGAGCTTGCTCCTCACTCCAGTCCGGTGCTTTACTACCCTTCTTTCTAGCTTTCTCCCAGGTCAGCCATCAGAACCCAGTCTCTCACACTGACAGCACCCATGAACTTGTCCCCTCATCCCTGGACTTTGAGCTTCTTGAAGGAAGAAATGTACCGTCCGTTTCGGGCACACCGGGGGGAGTCTGAGAAGCGCCTGGTGAGAGAGGCATTAAGTGAATGGAGGCTGGAGGCTGGGGGGGGTATCTATTTTGGGTTTTGCTCTTTAGTCACAAATGATGGTGCTTAGCTGGACCCAACTTCAGAAAAAAAGGTTTGTCTTCATTTAAAAAGTAATGTTACAAATTAAATAAATAAATAAAAACAAACACCTAACGTTTCCTTTCCAAATCTGTGAGTGGAACTGAGGAGATGATACCATTTTGATTCCATAGCTGCTCTTATCCCTCCCATCGCAGCCCAGCCCCCAGCTGCACCGTGGTCCTGTCCTCCTCACACTCAGACCCCAGTTTGAGAAGCAGGATATGTGGAACCTAGGGTGAGGAGGTGACTTAGTTCCTGGCTGTAGCCGCCCCCCGCCCCAGTCGCTTCCCCTGCTTCCCGACCAGAGAGCCTCTGTCTTGCTCTCACCTCTTGTCCAGGCCTGTCCACTTGGTCTGGATGGGGAAGGAGGAAGTCAGAAGCTTGGAGAAGGGTGGGGCACGGGTGGAGGGAAATCTCCTGTGTGCCCAGGCGCCTGTGAAGCATTGTCCTGTGCCGTGCCTGAAGGAGCAGGACCACATTCTCTTTCTTCACCCCTGAGGAAACAGCCCTCCTGGTGAGGAGGGGTGCGAATGAAAAAAGTTGCCTGCCACATCAGTAAACAAAGGAAGTTGCAGCTGTCAAGCCACTACAGTCAAACCGACAGTGAGCCCTGAGGGAACTCAGGACAAAGTCTAATGGGCTGCTCACTGCCAAGCCCTCAGCCACTCCAGTCACCCCCCAGCAATGCACCCTGGGGGATTCAGGATGGAGAAGCATGGGTTACTGGCTCTAGATAGCTAAGGCGCATATCAAATGAACTCAGGCTCTTGGATCTTCCAAAGGCAGAAAGGCACTAAATTCATTAACATGCTGCTTCTATGCAACCCCATAGACAGCAGCCCACCAGGCTCCTTCCTCCATCCCTGGGATTCTCCAGGCAAGAACACTGGAGTGGGCTGTTATTTCCTTCTCCAATGCATGAAAGTGAAAAGTGAAAGGGAAGTCGCTCAGTAGTGTTCAACTCTTGAGACCCCATGGATTGCAGCCCACCAGGCTCCTCCATCCATGGGATTTTCCAGGCAAGAGTCCTGGAGTGGGGTGCCATTGCCTTCTCCAAAAATTCATTATCATGTGATACCTGATTTTCTTTAATAGTCAGCTTTTCAAATCCAAGTTACCTGATCTTTGTTGCAAAACTCCTATTGATGCTTTTGAACTGTGGAGTTGGAGGAGACTCTTGAGTGTCCTTTGGACTGCAAGGAGATCAAACCAGTCAGTTCTAAAGGAGATCAGTCCTGAAGGAAGGACTGATGCTGAAGCTGAAACTCCAATACTTTGGCCATCTGATGCGAAGAGCTGACTCATTGGAAAAGACCCTGATGCTGGGAAAGATTGAAGGCAGGAAGGAGAAGGGGACAACAGAGGATGCAATGATTGGATGGCATCACCAACTCGAGGGACATGAGTTTGAGCAAGCTTTGGGAGCTGGTGATGGACAGGGAAGCCTGGCATGCTGCAGTCCATGGAGTCGCAAACAGTCAGACATGGCTGAGTGACTGAACTGACTGAACTATATATCTTGGCTCCTCCCTTACCTCTTGGTAGCAATCCCTGAGAGCTACCTATCTGAGAGACTGCCTCCTGGGCTTGGAGTTCTCAGGAAGACCGCCAAATAACACAATTCTCAACATTTACGTGTGCTCTTTTTTTTTCAGTTGATCAGGAAAGGCAGGAGAGGGCGAGGAGGAAGGGATCAAGCCTCTGTCATGTTGTCAACCCTACTACTTTTTCATGCCTGAACCTTCTGCTCTGAGCTCTGCCCTTAGCACTAATGTGGTAAATTTACAGGAAGCACAGTTGAGCAGACATCCCCTTAAGACTCTGCAGAGTAGGGTGCCGTTCCGCTCCAGCTCCATGCGTGAAGCCCAGACTCCACCAGGATTCTTGCCCCAGAGACTCTTGGTGGTCGGTGGCTGGCAGCCACTGGGACTTTATAAGAACCTTGTGTATGTTCTTCCAACCTCTTGGGACATAACCTTTGTGGGCATTAGAAAGTAAGAATATTTCAAGTTCCCTTCCTGAGCCTCTTAGACAATATGAAAAGCTAAATACCAGTTCTAGGGATGGGTGCTGGTTTGGCATTTCACCCACAAAGGGAAGGAGGCCCTGTCATGCCCACCTAACTGGGAACATGAAGGTCCTGCTTAGAAAAAGAGAAGGATCAACTCTGGGCAGCTCTGGGCCTGCAGCAGGCATCGTGTTCACGATCAAGTACAAGGGTAGATGGAGTATAGCAGGGGGTTAAAGAGATCATTTATCTTCCTGTCGATGACAGGCATGAGCTTTGGCCCAGGGCCCAAACTTCTTATCCTTGAAAAACACATTTTACAGATTGCTGGCAAAAACAGGCAACCCAGATTAAGCCGCCAGACCTAACTATTTTCGATCTTCCTCCTACTCTTCTTGAAAAAAAAAAAAAAAAAAAGAGATAAAGATTTTCTGCTTCTTCCTGGTCTCTCCCCCAAAAGACAATAAGAACCACCAAAAGGAAGGCAGGGGCTCTGTTGGGGGTTTGCTCCCCTCCGGAAAGCTCACTTAAGGCCAGTTCATTAAGTAGAAGACTACTTTGCATTTCAGAAGGATTTTTTGGTTTCTACTAGGATTCTTTCAAATGGAAGATTCCTTAGGACATTTAAGGATTTATTTACAGATCATTAATTCACTCATCACAGAGGCTGAAGGGCAGAGAAACTCTGAGCTGACATTTTGAAGGTGCCACCTCAAAGGGTGATTCAAGCAGAAAGATAATATGCTTTGAAATGATAATGTGAAATAATGGGGACAAGTATTTGTTCATAGGGCACCATTTTAGGAAAACATTTATAGTGTAAATACACCAATGATGTAATTAATATTTCAAAGAGGGGCAATCCTCAGTTGTTGCTATAAAAATTTTCTCGAAACCATCACATAAATCAGATCATGATAAAACGTGTTTCTGCCTGGTGGGTTATATTTTAAATCATGAGATCAGGGTTATAAACTTGGAAGTTACATTCCTAATTAGGGATTTGACATCAGACACATCATATATGATTTGATGATTTCTGTCAGAAATTGCAAAAATAATTCTAAACTCCGTGGTCATTATAAATAGTAAAGTCGTGCCCCAAGTACTAGAAAGGTACTCCATGCATCCCAGTGGTCCCCTGTTGTTCAGTCACTAAGTTCAGTTCATGTCTGACTCTTAGCAACTCCATGGACTGCAACCTCTGTCCTTCACTACCTCCCTGAGTTTGCTCAAACTCATGTCTATTGAGTCGATGATGCCATTCAATCAGCTCATCCTCTGTTGCCCCCTTCTCCTGCTGCCTTTAATCTTTCCTAGCATCAGGGTCTTTTCCAATGAGTCAACGCTTTGCATCAGGTGGCCAAAGTATTGGAGTTTTAATTTCAGCTCAGTTCTTCCAGTGAATATTCAGGGTTGATTTCCTTTGGGATTGACTGGTTTGATCTCCTTGCAAACCAAGGGACTCTCAAGAGTCTTCTCCAGCACCACAATTCAAAACTGTCAATTCTTCGGCACTCAGCCATCTTTATGGTCCAACTCTCCCATCAGTATATGACTACTGAAAAAACCATAGCTTTGCCTATACAGACCTTTGTCAGCAAGTAGTCCCTTGTAGCTGCCCCCCAACCTGCTGATCCCTTGACCACTGACTGCTGATTGATTCCATGTCATTACACTAACATGACATGGAGAAGTATTAGGTGCACAGATCTTAGGTGCAGCTAGTTGGAATCACAGCAGGGACTTATATAGTGGGTTTTCTTTTTTATCCTAAGTTGGTTACTCTCCATGTATCAGGGTCCACCCTTTGAAGCATGGCCCTGGCAGGGGTGGACTTCGTATTTGTTGGCATTTTCAGGGGATGCTGCTCTAAAAATACACATTCTAGCCTCCCAGATTCCTTTTTTGGGTTGCTCTTTCTAAATCTATCTGTATGGAAACTGAGGGCTATACAAAGTTCTCAAGAAAATTTTAATCATGACTCACACAGAAGTACAAAGTGGGTTACGATGTGACCCAAAACGCTGACACTTAAAATAAACATTGACTTCGCAATACTACAATTTGTTTTCTCTAGAATTTAAACGAGGCTTTTGAAACCAGATTTTTAAAATACACTAGACATGGTTCCTGAGGAGCCTTAGCTGACACCTTTTTTCTTTCCAAATTATTCCCTTGACCTAAGAGCCCCTGGAAGTGGCACAAGTGGCTTGACAGTTTGTTGACAAGAACAGCAACACTTCACACTTCATTGGAAAGTCATAAAGGCAAGTTCCAGGTCATTAACTGAGACTTTTAAGAGGAGTTGCTTGCTGCACTGGTATAGTGGGATTAAGGACAATTTCTTTTAAACTTTTCACAGCATTTAAAAAAAAATTTTTCAAGTGCATGAAATACAATTAATAAAAAGTCTTGATTCATGACACACTCTCATCATTGTTCCCTGCATGGCTTTATTTTACATTGTTATTTGCTAATGAACACCTGCTGAAAATAACACCTAGCCAATAACTTCACCACCATCTTCCCTTGCCCATCTTCCCTCTCCGTCCCTGACTTCTGCCTCTCACATAGGTTACTGCTCACCTATATTTGGTGTTTGTCATTCTTTCACTTTTTAAAATGAGTTTTATCAATACGCATATATATCTAAATAGTATATAATCCTATTTGCTTGGTTAATAAAATGAGTGCCACATTATACTTTCTTTTCTGTAGCCTGTTCTTTTTATTCAACATTGTTTCTGAGACATTCATGTAGTTAGTAGAACTGTAGTTCATTATTTTCACCTCTGTTGTAGTTCATTATATGACTCTACCAAATTCTATTTTTATTTTCTCCTGCCAATAGATACTTGGGTTGTTTCCATTTCTTTTTTTAAAACAAACTTTTTTGCTATGAATAGTCTCCTCTCTATTTCATATTACACAGGTGCTAATTTTTCTTTTGGGTATATACCTAGATATGGAATTACTGAGTCTTAAAGCATGAACTTATATGCAGAGTACATCATGAGAAACACTGGGCTGGAAGAGGCACAAGCTGGAATCAAGATTGCCGGGAGAAATATCAATAACCTCAGATATGCAGATGACACCACCCTTAGAGCAGAAAGTGAAAAGGAACTAAAAAGTCTCTTGATGAAAGTGAAGGAGGAGAGTGAAAAAGTTGGCTTAAAGCTCAACATTCAGAAAACTAAGATCATGGCATCTGGTCCCATCACTTCATGGGAAATAGATGGGGAAACAGTGGAAACAGTGTCAGACTTCATATTTGGGGGGCTCCAAAATCAGTGCAGATGGTGATTGCAGCCATGAAATTAAGACGCTTACTTCTTGGAAAGAAAGTTATGACTAACCTAGATAGCATATTTAAAAGCAGAGACATTACTTTGGCAACAAAGGTCCGTCTGGTCAAGGCTATAGTTTTTCCAGTAGTCATGTATGGATGTGAGAGTTGGACTATAAAGAAAGCTGAGTGCCAAAGAATTGATGCTTTTGAACTGTGGTGTTGAAGACTCTTGAGAGTTCCTTGGACTGCAAGGAGATCCAACCAGTCCATCCTAAATGAGATCAGTCCTGGGTGTTCACTGGAAGGACTGATGTTGAAGCTGAAACTCCAATACTTTGGCCACCTCATGCAAAGATTTGACTCATTGGAAAAGACCCTAATGCTGGGAAGGATTGGGGGCGGGAGGAGGAGACAACAGAGGATGAGATGGTTGGATGGCATCACTGACTCGATGGACATGGGTTTGGGTAGACTCCGG
Source organism: Muntiacus reevesi (assembly GCF_963930625.1). Lineage (NCBI taxonomy): Eukaryota > Metazoa > Chordata > Mammalia > Artiodactyla > Cervidae > Muntiacus > Muntiacus reevesi. Next base: position 44,761,402 of record NC_089254.1, read on the forward strand.
GTGATGGACAGGGAGGCCTGGCATGTTGCAATTCATGAGGTTGCAAAGAGTCGGACACGACTGAGCAACTGAACTGAACTGAACTGAAAGCATGAACAACTTTATAGATCAATGACAATTTTCCAAAGTGGTTATATTTATACTCTTACCAGCAACATGATCACATTGATTCATATAGCCTTCAAACTTGGTGTATCAGACTCCTTAACTTTTATCAATAGTTGTAAACTGTATTTCTGTAAGGTTTTCATTTACATTTCTCAAATGTTTCTTAGCTCTATTTCCTTTTCTGTGAAACACCTGTTTGAATTTTCTGCAGTTTTCTATTAATTTTTTTAATTTGTCTGTAGAAGTCTTTATTTATTCTGCATAGTAATTGTGCTGTAATAACTTCTCCCAAGTTGTAGCTTTTATTTTCTTGAAAGTATCTTTTCACATGTTTTGATGGCTCATTTTCATGTCTGAATTTGCTAATGTCATCTTTTATGATTATCATACTTATATCAGAAAGATATTCACTTATATTTTCTTCTAAAAGTTAGAGTTTGCTTCAGATATTTAAGCTCTTAATGCTTCTAGATTGGATTTTTTGTATATGAAGTAAGGTCTCCTTTCAGTTTTTTGTCCCATTTGTTTATTAGTGTTTCCTTTTCCCACTACTTCTAGTGTGACTTAAAATTTCAAGTAAGCAAATTTAATTCTGGACTCTATATTTTATCCCTTGGACAGTTTGCTGGTATAGTCCTGAACCAATACCACAGTTTTTAAATTATTCTAACTTTATAATAAACCATTTTATCTGCAAAGCTAGGCCCCTTTCCTCATTATTTTCCTTCTTCAGTTATATCTGGGTTATCCTTGGTCTTGTCTCTCAAATTTTATGATTTTTCTATGTATAAATTTTGCACATCTTTTGTTAGATTTTTTCCCTTTGAACCTCATAGTTTTATGGTATTGTAAATTAATATTAATATTTAAAAATGCTTTCTGTTTGTGTCTGGCGTATAGAAATTGTATTTTTTGTGTTCATCATATTGAATGTCTAATCATTTATTTTTAGATTTTTTGGAGGAGTTCTATATAGACAATCATATTATCTGCATAATGACAGTTTTATTTCTTCCTTTTCAACCATTATGTGTTTCAAATTATTTTTCTTGAGTTATGGTGCTGTGTAGGGTCTATAGAGTGCTAAAATGAAATTTTTTCTGGTTTTCAAAAGAAAACTTCCAATGTTTTCCTACTGAGCACGGTTTTTGCTGTAGTGGTTTTATTTAAGATTGGATTCTAATGAAATGTTTGCAGTCACACACACTTTTTAAGTATATTATTTATTTGGCTACCAGGTCTTAGTTGCAGCCTGTGTGATCTATTTCCCTAACCAGGGATTGAACTCAGGTCCCCTGCATTGGGAGTGCAGAGTCCTAGGCACTGGACCACCGTGGAAGTCCCCCCCCCCCCCACCTTTTTAAAGAATTTTATCACACAACATTCTGTTTCCAATCGGTTGGCCAGAACTTAGCCATCAAGCTACATACAGCTGCAAGAGAGCTGGGAAATATATAGTCTTTTAGCTGGTGGCAAAGGGCAAATGGTGTTCTGTTCATAGAAAGTTAGAATGGCTATTGGTTGGTAATGAGGAGGCTCTGCCGTATATTGGGGATGTTGCCCAGAAACGAAGATGAGCAGTTAGGCCAGTTATCACAAATGTCTTAAACCCTTCTGTGAAGTTATAAAAACAAATAAGAACACTGCAAAAAAGCTGCAAGTTACTTCCTTAACCCATAGATCAACCTCATGTACTTGCTGATCTCAGTGTTCTGTTCTGGGCCTAATCCAAGACTTCCCTGTTGTCAGGAAGGGAAGAGTAGAAACAACATCACTGACAATTTCATTTAAGATGCTCAGAGTGGAATTAGCAGGACCAGAAATATGAAAAAGTTCATGGTAGAATGTAAATTCAAGGTCCTAACTGGTTAAGTGCTGGTGCTATTTGTTATGCCTCTAATTTTTATATAAATGACTCTAGAGTGAGAAAACATTTTACCTTTTGCAATTTCAAGACTCTAGTATATATTGTGAAATAGCCCAGAATATGGACTCAACTGCAGAAACAGTATACCCATGTTTGTATCACTGCATCTAGCAGAGTGCTCAGCATTTAGCTGATCAGTATTTATTGGATAAACTGTTTTCCAGGAATGTTATTAGCCATTTTGCTTCTCCTTTAAATGTTGGGCATTTTTAAAATCAATTTGAAATTTATTTAGGGGAGTAATGTTGAGAATCTAACTTGCTTTTCCCCTGAATATCCAATTTTCTCAATACCAGTTATTGAATGATGCTTTTATAATCCATTGACTTCTGACACTTCCTTTTATTCTAAGTCACTATTTATAAGATGGTATATTTCAGGGCTGGGTATACTGATGTGTCTGTAATGAACTGCCATCATGTTTGTAGTAATCTGTTATAGAAGGCTCAGAAAATGCATACAAATGGTGAAGAACGGGAGAGCTGCCCAGGAAAGGTTGTCAAGGAGACCTGGTAAAATTTCAGACGTTTAAGAGTACGATTGGGCTTTCCTTGTGGCTCAGTTGGTAAAGAAACTGCCTGCAATGCAGGAAACCCCGGTTCTATTCCTGGGTTGGGAAGATCTGCTGGAGAAGGGATAGGCTACCCACTCCAGTATAATTGGGTTTCCCTTGTGGCTCAGTTGATAAAAGAATCCGCCTACAACGTGGGAGACCTGGGTTCAATCCCTGGGTTGGGAAGATTCCCTGGAGAAGGGAAAGGCTACTCACTCCAGTATTCTGGTGGAGAGAATTCCATGGACTATATAGTCCATGGGGTCGCAAAGAGTCGGACACGACTGGGTGACTTTCATTTTCAAGAGTAAGATCAATCTGCACAGCTGAGTGGTTTTGTCAAGCAATATGTCCAGTCTTAACGTAGGAACAGAGAAAGCTGAAAGAATGATCTGTGGTTGGGCTTCTGCGAGGCAAGGAAGTTGAGAATGCTGGCATGAGAGGAGTAGCTAGGTAGGGAAGAAAGTAAAACCAGAAGATATGACCAGAATGTGAGAAGACTGACCAGCAGTTCTGATAACATCAGAGAACAGATGCAGTGAAATTATTAAAATGAGGGTAAGAAAGATTTCAGAGAAGGAGCAATTAGGGTAAATAGGTCTAGCGTGTGGTTATGGAGCTGAGAATGAAGTGTAATGGAGACAAGGAAAACCAAAGCATTTCCCAGGACCTTGAGAATGATACTGTGATGAAGGCCCTATTTATTTATCTGAGATCTCTACTAGTCATATAGCTCCCTTCTCAGTTCTGATGACAGACCAACACATGCTGTAAAAAAGACTGTGTGCTCAGTCACTCAGTCATGCCTGACTCTTTGCAACGCCATGGACTGTAGCCTGTCAGGCTCTATCCATCCATGGGATTTCCCAGGCAAGAATACTGGAGTGGGTTGCCAGTTCCTTCTCCAGGGGATCTTCCCGACCCAGGGATTGAACCTGCAGCTCTTGCATTGTCAGGTGGGTTCCTTACCACTGAGCCACCAGGGAAACCCACAATAGCCATTACAGAATTGCAAATTAGGATCACAAAGATATACACATCTATTGGAATGACTAAAATTAAAAAGACTGACCATACCAAGTGTTGATGAAGATGTGAAGTAACTGAACTATCATACACTATTGGTGAGAATTTAAAATGGCACAATCACCTTGGTGCTTTCTTAGAAAATTAAGTGTTTCTACCACATGATTTTGCTATCCCATCCACACTGAGCTATGTACCCAAGAGAAACATATTCATACAAAGACTTTTATATAAATGTTTACAGCAACTTTATTTCTATCAGCCCCAAACTGGCAACAGCTCAAGTATCTACCAGCAGGTGAAGGTATAAACCATACGTGGTATATCCACACACTGTGTCTAATAGCTATAAAAAGGAATGAGTTGTTGATATAAGCGACACAGATCTGAAAATAATTATGCTGAGTGAAAGAAGTCCAACAAGAAGAACATTCTATGACTCTATTTACATACAACTTTAAAAAATGTAAACTAATAGAAACAAAGATCATTAACTGCTGGGGAATAGATGGGTAAGAGAGATCATCATGGAGCATGAGACCACTGGTTACGATTCCCTGCTTCCATTGCAACGGGTGTGGGATCGATCCCTGGTCAAGGAGCTAGATTCTATATGCTGTGGGGCACAGCAAAAACAAAAAAACAAAAAACAAAAAAACTGAACAGCTAAATTTTTCAAACTTGACTAGCAAGTAAGGTTTCACTTGTAATTACTGTTCTTATACAAGTAAAATCCAAATTTGAACAGTAGGAAATAGATTCTGTATGATAATATTATAAATTATATAATAGTATTAATCACTTTAATTTTAACTGGTAACTATTTTCCATTTATTTGTCTGTTCCACAATGTAAGAACTATTAATATTGACCAAATTTTACATATCACTAGAATGACCAATATGCAAGGTGGTGTAAATCTGTGGTTGTTTACTGAAGCAAAATGGCAGCAACTGTATTTTCAAATAAGCATATTTTCTATTTTTATAGACTCCAATGACAAGTATAATGTAACTATAATTAAAGATAATAAAGATTTACTCTAATTTCCAAACATAATGAAAAAACAAAACTATCAGTTTGCAGATGATATAATTATCTATACAAAAGGAGAGGAACCTACAAATTATTAAAATTACCAAGAGGTTTAGAGGTGGTGAGGGGTAAAAGAACTTGTCTGTAAATGCAGGGGATGCAAGAGATGTAGGTTCAATCCCTGGGTGGGGGAAGATCACTGGAGCAGGAAATGGCAACCTGATCCAGTATTTTTGCCAGGAAAATTCCATGGACAGAGGAGCCTGGTGGGCTACGGTTCATTAGATTGCAAGAGTCGGACAAGAGTTAGCAACTGAGCATACAGACACACACACACACACACACATGATTTAGAAATACTGCCTTGTAGAAAAATGAATAAAGTCAATAAATAATACAGAAATCCTGTACACCAGCAATAAAAATTACAATTTAGTTTAGAACATAACTTAAGTGTTACTATGTACAATAGTAACCAGGGCTACAAGATACAAATGTCAATCTAAATATTTACGCAGAAAATTATAACTTTATTGAAGGACATAAAAGGAGACATAGATCATGCTCATAAATAATTTTATAAATATGACAATTCTCCAAAACTGATATATATATATTCAATGCAAGTTTTTTCAACTGAAACCCCAAAGGTTTTTAGGAACTTGACCAGCTCATCCTAAAATTTATATGAAAGGGTACAGGGCTCAAGACAGTCAAGACCACTGTGAATAACAATGATGGTGCTTTGGCACTCATCCCCTCAGATGGCAATTCTTTCTGTAAAGTTACATAATTAAAGGGTGACAGGGCTGACATGGATTGGTATAGAATGTAAAGAGCTACAAATAATACAGAAATGATATACGACAGAGGGAACAAAAGATGAACTTATAAATAACTACCATGAAAATTGGGAGTATTTAAAAAAATCAAAATTAGATCCCTACCTTATACTATATACAAAAGTATACTCCCAATGGTTTAAAGACCTAAAAGTGAAAAACAAAACTAACATATTCTGAAGAAAAGAGGGGTGAATATCTTTATGATAGTGAGAAGGGCTTTTTAAGACACAAAAAGCACCACCATGAAGACAGTTAAGTCAGTATTAAGACAAACTTTTGTATGACAAATCACAAAGTGAAAATACAAGCTACGGAGAGGAAGTATACAAAAGTATACTCCCAATGGTTTAAAGACCTAAAAGTGAAAAACAAAACTAACATATTCTGAAGAAAAGAGGGGTGAATATCTTTATGATAGTGAGAAGGGCTTTTTAAGACACAAAAAGCACCACCATGAAGACAGTTAAGTCAGTATTAAGACAAACTTTTGTATGACAAATCACAAAGTGAAAATACAAGCTACGGAGAGGAAAATACAAGCTACAGTTGCAATCTACATAAATGTCAAAGGATTAGTATCCAGAATAAAGAGCACCTCACATCAATAGGAAAAAGACATAATAGAAAAATTGGCAAAGGATATGAACAGGCAATACAGAGCAAACCTAAGTGACCAATAAACACAGGAAAGGACAACCAACCTCAATCCCAATCTGAGAAATACAAATTCAAAAATATCTGACAGTATTGCAAACCCATTAGAATGGCAACAGTCCAACAACATCAAGCATCAAGCAAGGGCAAGAATACAGGCAACAGGGACTCTTACATATTGTTAGTGGGAGACTAAACTGACACCATACTCGCACCTTATTGAACAATTTTTACTACCTAAGTTACAACTGAAAATGTGACTACTTCACATGCCAACTATTCTACTTCTAGTGGTATATCCTAGAGAAGCCTTCACATATTCTGCAAAAATATTTCAGTGCTATCTGTAATAGTGAAAAGAAAAATCTATTTCAGCAAGGAAAAGGCTGTATCTATAATGCTTTATTTCCTTCAAAAGACAAAACCAAATCTGACATAAATAAAACAAAATGCTAATATTTGTTTTCCTTAGTGGTAGAAACTTGGTTCTATACTATTTCTTATGCTTATCTTAAAGTGTTAGTCGCTCAGTTATGTCCGACTCTTTGCAACCCCATGGACCTTAGCCAGCCAGGCTCCTCCGTCCATGGTATTTTCCAGGCAAGTATATTGGAGTGGGTTGCCATTCCCTTCTCAAGGGGATCTTCCTGACCCAACCTAGGGATCGAACCCAGGTCTCCACTGCTGCAGGCAGATTCTTTACCGTCTGAGCCACCCGGAAAGCCCATACTTATCTTAAATGCTACATGACTTTAAATTTTTCAATTAAACGTAAAACAAAGTATATAGCAAGCAACTGACCTTAACATTTATAGCATATCTTTATTCAAGTGACTTCAATTCACAAAAACATTGGTAATAATGCTGTTTATAAAAAATTATTTGCAACCTATCACCTGGTAAGGCAAAGCTTTTATCGCTTCTGTCCTGGAAATTATCCTAAAAATCTTAACCCTGTAACACTGACTCAAAATCAGAGAGTGAAAGGCAACAGAATGGACTTTTTCCTAGATCTATGATCTCATTATTTATTAACATTTAATGCCATTAGCTTAAAACTCTTTGAGGTCAGCATTCTTATTCTCATTTTTCAGATAAGCAAGCTGAGGCACACAGAGGTAAGTAATTTGCCTAAAGGTAAAGAATCTGCCTGCCAATGCAGGAGCTCCAAGACACGGGGGCTCAATCCCCGGGTTGGAAAGATCCCCTGGAGTAGGAAATGGCAACCTAGTCCAGTATTCTCGCTGGGATAATCCCGTTGACTGAGGTGCCTGGCAGGCTACAGTCCATGGGGTTGCAAACATCAGACAAGACTGAGCCAACAATGAGCTAGTAGGTGGTGAAGCCAAGATTCAAATTCAGGCAGTTTGGCTCCAAAGCATACACTTTTAATTAAGAATCTTTGCTGCCAACTGGACAGTCAATTAGAAAAGGTTTATCAGTAAAACTCAACCTGAAAGTTACAAATAAGCATTTTAAAAATGAGATTGAAAGAAAAATAGAACCAGGGTCTCCAAAGCATTTTTTATTCCTTGCCAAACATTAAACAAACAAAACTACTGTAATATTCTATTTCTTGCTTTGTAAATCAATTCTATTTTATACTGCTCATGCCTTTAAGACGAAAGTTTCTCTATAATATAACAATCAGTGCACTCTTTATTTTAACTTCTTTATTAAGGTGGATACACATTCTCATATTAACAATTCTTGTGAACAAAAGCAACCAAAATAAGGCAATAGTAAGATGTGCTTCACATAAAAACAATCATGTGGCTAAGAGGAGATCTGGCCCTGTACAATAGAAAGATTAGGAAGCAAAACGTAAATAAACCCTATATTCCAGAAGCTACCCAAATGTGTGAGCAAAGACAGCACACCCATAATATAGCTCACTTAGGTTCCTTCTTTACGACGCATAATTCCTTAATTATCCATTTGTGAAATAAGAACAAACATTAAGAAATGTGAAATCCAAATTGCATTCATTTTCACAATATCAATACTAAACTCAAGACAGCAACTTCATTGAATATAAATGTTTCAAAAGTAAAAGGCAATCTTAATTTTTTTTGTCCTATGAATAGGGTCTGCAAAAAAAGGTAGATTATTTAACTCTACTTGCAGGAGACTAGGTCTCAGCCTGCACTGAAGGAGCATAAGCAACAAAAGACAGCAAACAAATATCACTAGGAGTAATGCCCATACATATCAAAGTATCTAGGTGAACCATGTTTCACTTACGTAGCAAATCTATTAAATAACCAGCATATGGAAGCTTACACCTCATGCGAGAGAATTATCAAATTAACTCTACATCTATTATAAATCTCTAAACCCCACTCCCCAAACAATTTTAGTACACCTACCAAGTACTGTAGGTCATTTAGAAAAACAGAAATAAAACATACATCAGTCTTTGTAGTTAAGCATTTTTCATAACATATAAACAATGTTCAGATATAAACCGTTAACTAAATGTTTTTTCTAAATATGATTTATGTAATCAAGACTTTCTTAAACAAAGACAGGGCTTGGGAATATGATCTGTACAAACTTACAGTAGTGTATATTCCAAAACAGATTTTCTTCCTATTATGATATGACAATAAAACTCTTTTCTGAGTGAAGATATATGTTAAGGCTTAAGGTGTAAACACTTCGGAAGGAAAACAACTTAGTGAAGAAATTACCGTTCATTTAAAAATGTGTATCATCTCATAATAGGCCCCTGAATTTTCAAATTCACATGTGAGAATACATTTACATCTTAAATTTCTAGGAAAGGCACAAGCTTTATGTATAAAAGCAGCAAAATTTTAAACCCACCAATTTACTGAAAAAGCCATTACTTTTATTAGAAACAAAAAATGCTTCTCAAGGTGTTGGCAACAGGTCATAGTACAGACATTTATTTCATACAGTGTACTTCTCCCTTCAATTATATTCCAGTTGGAGGAGGAATACCTCCTTGAGAAGTAGTATTTGATGGACTGTGAAAGCTGGTCTCCTTGTACACAAACCATGCATTTCCTCCCCAAAGTATCATATTCAGAAAGCCAAAGATCTAAGAAAGAGAGAAACAAACATGAAAATCTAGTATACTATTAAAATTTCATACCTATCTTAGTTTTCCTATAAAGATCTAATATTTCCAGGCCATATACCATCATTTCATTTGAAGTCTGAACTATACATCAAGTGGAATAAAAAAGGAAGACTGTATGTCAATGCCCTATTTGGATATATAATGCCTTATTCCCAGCGAAATCTCTAAATCTGTAACATATCAAATCATGACTAAAAGATATTTATTTTTACATGTGCATTATTACCAATTAAAAAAAGGAATTAAATTTGAGAAAAGTAAGACCTTCCATTTACTACTTTATATTTAGACTCTAGTGGCTTCTGGTGACGAGAACAGGAATCCACGGTTCCTTCACTAGGAGGGGTTTTACTTTCTCCCATCTGAGTGGTTATAAACGTCCTTTGTGCACCTTTTCCTACTTCCCTACTTCATCCCCCTCCTACCATCACTTTTGCTTCCACAGCTGCAGCCACAAGAGAAAAGAAGTCATAGAAGAAAACATTATGTTACATCCTGTAATAATCAACCTAAAAGAAATCAGCCTTCCCAGGCACAAATCTGGAAGTTCAAAGTCTCAGAGATGAAGGAACTGAAGATATCCTATTTTCACAGTACTTTTGTTTTTTTAAAATAAAGAAAAGAACAGTAGTGACCTATGAGGTAAGAGTAGGGTAAAAAGCTTGGGTACTATCATATTTGTGCTGTTGTTGTTTAGTCGCTAAGTCGAGTTTCGCCACGCCATGGGCTGTAGCCCGCCATGCTCCTCTGTCCATGGCATTTCCCAGCAAGAACACTGGACCGGGTTGCCATTTCCTCCTCCAGGGGACCTTCCCCACCCAGGGATGGAACCTGCGTCTCCCGCACTGGCAAGTGGGCTCTTTACCAATGAGCTACCAGGGAAGCCCCAAACTGCTTTCTTCTTTTGTATTATTTGGGTATAAAAACACTTCTGAAACTATCTCAGCTCACCATCAATATATATGGGAAAAAAAAAAAAAAAGACTTTTAAAAGAAAAATTTGGCCAAATTGCTTTATAAGGCAAGACCAACTTTATCCACTGGAAAAATACTTTCTTGAAAAGACATTACTCCTTAAAAGTAATACCCTCATTATATTAATAATATATCTGTATTTGGATAAAATACCATACAAAATAATATTTAAATTTAGAGGCCAAAATTTTAGGATTATTTAAGGAACTATGAAAGTACTATTTTCAAAGACCCAGAGCAAATCAAATTAGAGAAAGGGCTAATGTCCATGGACAGAGGACAGTTCATGGGGTCACAAAGAGTCAGACATGACTTAGGGACTAAACAGTAACAACAGAAGTCAGATCTGGTTCAAACCTTGGCTTTGCCAACTTACTAGCCCTGTCACCTTAAGTGATTTAACATACAAGCTATATTCTTTGTCAGTTGTAAACGAAGATGGTAACACCACTCCCCACATTCCTGTCAGAACTGACATATGTGTAATGACCTTAGCACACAGTCTTAATAAATGTTATATTAGCACCTTTAGGGTCAAAGTCTTGCCTAGTTAACGTTAATAAAAACATAACCATGATCTTGTCTAAGCTTGTTTACAAGTAATAATTTTCTTCACAAACTTTTTTTTGCTGTTATAAAGACATATATGATAACTAGGATTCTGATAAGCTTGGTAAAGGTAAGATCAACATATTCATCCAGGGACTTATTAAAACTATTGTTTTCTTAAGTCACTGTAAGGTTTTTCTAGTAAGTGAAATAAATTATTTTATAAACACTGCATACTCACCACAGATACGTTTAGGGACCCCATACTCGTTACAGAGACGAACTGGCACAACGTTCCTTGAACACTACAAGGTTTAAGCTCCTGGACAATGCTGGGACCGGTAGCTGTTTTAATATCTGTAAGAGCTTTAGCCCAGGCTGAAGTGCTCACCAACCACAAAAAAGTCGCAACAATAGTAATTACAAAGTCCTAAAGCAAAAACAAGTATGAATTAATAATGAATACTTAAAGATACAAAATTTCAAATCCTCCACCAAGGAAATCATGTTGAACTCTCAGTCCCCAGAAATGACATACTTTATAAAAACGGCCACAGTCAGCACAGCAAACACTGCTGTTCACTACTGTCAGGCCAGTGCCTGCGCTACAACGGTCATCCTCTGACACGGAGAAACAAAAGTTTTATAAAGCCCTCATCACAACCGTATCTAACTAAGCTAAGCCTCTCCCTCTTGGGATCAAATATCAGACTCTGTTATCACCAATAACTGTATACCTCCATAATCTCTGCTTTAATCACCCCTCTCAAATATTACCTCTCTTTCTAGCTCATTCTCTTTGGCATCCCAACCTTAAAACTCCTTTGACCCCACTGAGATCTACAATCTGATCTCCATTTCCCTCAACTTAGATTCTAAGGTTCTTCATCATAATCTCTTACATATACTCTCAATTCCCTTATCCTCCCCTGCTTTCTCATATTTCTGACAAACCTCTAATTTTAGTTAAATCTAATGCTCTATGATATGAACAGCAAGATGGTGAAAAGCACGCATCCAGGATGACTTGTCTCTTTTTAAATTTATGACTACAAAATTTTAAGAATGCTCATTAAGAACAACAACAAAATCTCTCTCAAAACACCCTGTCACTACCAGTTTTCTACTAAGTGTTTACTACTTATTATAGTTCAAGAATAGAAGTGAATTTTTAGTATTTTGGATAATTTCTTATTGAACTAGTAAGAAAAAATTTTACTCTCCTTAATCTATTTTGCTGGGGAACTAGAACTCTGTTGACCAGTACTGGCTATAAAAATCTAAGTAACGCTTTTTTAAAGTATGTATTTGGATAGTGTAAAGTGTAAGTTTCCATCTCCTTTGGTCTTCCTTTACATTAACAACCGAAGTGGGAACAATGTAAGATTTGTATCTTTTAATGATGTATTCTGAGCATTCAGGTATGCTCAAGACTATGAGTTCTCACTATGCAGCAAAAATCTCTCCAAGCTCAGAAATGGGTTTTGGAGCTTATCACAGAATTTTTTTTTAAAAATAAATGTGGTTAGTTTTAAATTACTTTTGCCGTTGACCTTTTAGTCATTTATCTCAGATAAATACCAGTGATCACATATGAGATATAGAAACTGTTACATATAGCTTGTCCACCTAGTCAAGCTGGCACTGAATAAACGCCTTGCATTAGCCAACTGAAACAATGACTCATCTTACAAGCATGGTGGCACAGTATTTGCATTTAAGCTCTCCACTGCTACTGCTCTTTAAAAAATGTGTATCAAAGAGAAAAGAATAGAAACATTAAGCATTTTGCACTGTGGGAGTACTCCCCTTTTTGCTGCTGTACTCTGCTGTATTTTGTGCTGTGGCAAATGTTTTCTAAGCACTTGCTAGAAAGAGCTGATAGTATGAGATTATCACATGTTAATTTCTTTCTGGGCTAAAGTTCATCATTTTGACCAATAGATGTCAAATCTTAATCTTAAGGTTTCTTCCTTCCAAATTCCTAATCAAAAAACCACAATTCTTTTTTCCTGATTATGCTCTTTATGTCCAAGCTATTAAAGGCTTAGGATGACATTTTTATATTTCAAAAGCAGGTTCTTTTCGGACAATGATGCATGAAGTAATCTTAGAATGAGGGGAAGTGGGAGAAATGAGGCCTCTGAAGACAGTCCATGTGACTCAGGACTCTAGCTAGTTCTACATGAACAAAGCCACCTGGAATTATGCAATGCACAACAAGCCTGTGGCAGCCCTAGTGCTTCCAATAAGAAGGATACAATTCATAACTGAGCTTTAGGATTTGGGATACCCTATCTTTCTTTGGTTTCATTTTATGGTATTTCTGATCCTCCACACAGCCTAGAACCCTTAAGCTCTCACTATTTAGCACAAAAATGTGCTGAATTTATTTAAAAACTAAATTTGATTTTAAAATGTCACAACTGAAATTCTCCTAGAGATATCTTAGCAGAGAATTGAGAACACTGATGAAATAGCACAAGTCATTAACAAATGGTACTTAAAAAAAATTCACGTCATGTTTGGCTATAGTTAAAATTTTAGGCATCACAAAAATTTTTTTTACATTTATATGGTTAAAGTAAAATCCAAAATTTAATTTAGAAGCTGGACGTTTACAAATAAGAAGTATCCATCATACATTGTATGAACAAAAAACCACTTATGGAACTAATTCTGGATTATGTCTCCATAGGACCATTATTATTTCTCTATATGATCACTCTGAGGTGGAAAATTATTTTTGACTTTTCTGAATGATACAACTAAATCAGTTTTATAGTTTTATTAGGCAGAAAAAGCCTCCTCCAAAGCAGATTTGAATGCTGCTTTAAAAACTGTCATATATCAAGGTGTGAAACAGATCACCAGCCCAGGTTGGATGCATGAGACAAGTGCTCGGACCTGGTGCACTGGGAAGACCCAGAGGGATGGGATGGGGAGGGAGGCGGGAGGGGGGATCAGGATGGGAACACATGTAAATCCATGGCTGATTCATGTCAATGTATGGCAAAAACCACTACAATATTGTAAAGTAATTAGCCTCCAACTAATAAAAATAAATGAAAAAAAAAACTCCATATTTTTAAGGCTTAATAAAATAAGAGAAATAAAAGATTCATTGCTAGATTTAACTTAAAATTTGTTGGGATAATGACCAGATGGCAAGAAATATCTTCATTTAGAATTTAATCTATAAAGAACTTTAACAAAATATAAATAAGGCTTGAAAAGTCCACAGAAGTAACAGATTACTAACATGAAATTTCTATTAAGTATTGCAAATTAAAATGGCTGATGTCTATCTTTTGAAAGTCACTTAACAACCAAGAAATGTTTTATAAAAATATCAGGTTTGAGAATTTCTTCTCAGATACATAAAATGAAATAAATATGATGGATAAAAAACTGTTTTATTACTTACTTACCATCTGCGTTCTTATGATCCAGGCAGCAAAAATTAAAAATAAATAAGTAGATAAATAAAGCCTGCTTATTCAATAATTTGACCTATCCTTTAAAGTAACTTCACAAATAATAAGTAGATGTGAGCAGTTACTGTTTTCTTAGGATATAAATGACCAGTATCACGAAAACATCTCTGTTGTCCCTTCAAAGCAGTAACACCAATACGGACTTCGTAGTTATTCTCTGGTAGTGGAGGTCTACTTTAAAACTACAGTTTATCTCTGGATTTGCCATCAATAATCTAGGGGAATTCTACTAACTAAATCTCAAGAGATTATTTTTATTTCTAGCTCAGTAGACCCTTAAGCCAAAGAAGGTATTAGGATTTCAAATCCAAATCCTTTGTTGCCATCTTAAAGATTCAGAATTAGCTCATGAATGCCACTAATGCCAAATTCTGTAATTTTTATAGAATTACCTTGGTCAGAATTTAAATTAAAGAATTTAAGAATATAGACCAGGTGTCAGGCATAAAGGGGATATCTCTGAGAAAAGAGAAAAAAGATAAAAAACAGGAAAACAGTTATGAGACTACTAGCATTGTTAGCAATTCTTCAAATCAAATACATTAATTTCTATTTAATTTCCCTGCTATTTGCAACCTAATATGCTTTGTCCCATATTAGAGTTCTTTCCAGGTTAAAATAGAGTTAGATACAAACAAACCTCTCTCTGTATAAGGAGTACAGAGGAAGTGTTGCAAACAGGCTACAAGAATTGGGTTAAACATGACAAGAGCAAGCATAAACTAGTGGCAGAAGTCAAGACATGGTGAAACTGGTTTATGCCAAGAGTTTTTTTCCCCAGTGTAAGAAAATCCATATTTAAATTCAAATGTAATATACACCTACATAAATTATTTTTGTATAAAAAGAAAGTGATTACTTACAGTCATGGGAAGCTTTCGATTATCACGATACAGGTTTGTGTAACCAACATAAAGCAGAAGAGCAGCAATGCAGTACAGGAAGACAAAGACTGCAAAAGTAACATAGAACTGCGCGGAAGAGGAGTAATCTCCAATAAGGACATAATTTTTCCAATCTACACGACAGACATTTACACCTTGAGGTGCCTGAAATGATGCCTCATTCAACCTATTTAAAAAAAGGCACAAACAGATTTATGAATTACTTGGACTCTTCTAACAGAAACACATAGGCAGAATATTTAAGTAAAATATACTCCCCAAATATATTAAAACACTTTCCTTTTAAAAAAAGTGAAAAATTCAAATATTTAAGTAAATTAAAATTTTCCTAAGTATATAAATCATATATTACACCTGATACTTGGCTTATGATAGACTGAATACAGACTGAATTAAACACTTTCACACCCAGAGAGTATCTTCCTGTAACAAAAACTTAGCAGATTAATACCACTGTTACAAAATGGTTTACAATTTGAGAAACTGTATTCCATTCTAGGAGGCAGAGTCTGTGTGACTAGCACCAGGAGAGTCAATTATAATGATTCACATTTTAACTCTCACTAATTAGCTAACTCCACAAAGTCTTTAATTTTCTCTATCTATAAATCACAAAAGCACTTATCACTAAAGATGCTATAACTTTATAAAAGAAGGACTGAGAGATAGAGAGGCAAAGACTGATTACCAAGCACCTGCTATCTGACATATCTTTAATGTAAGATTTTATTTAATCATCAAAGCAACCTTAAATGGTTTAAATTCACTGAACAGAAAAACTGAGTCTAGATTAAGTTAGTAGTCAGTAAGTGGGGAAAGAGTCACACCCTCACTTAAACACAGGGCAGATGGAGTAAACATTTAATGAATACTGAGGTCAAACAGAACAAAATAGCCATAAATATTCAGAAAATAAAGTTTTATGCTGCTGAAAGAAATATAGGAACTCTTCACTTTATATAAATCCATGTCTTAAAGCTATACATTGCACATTAGTAACTGTAAATACATGAGAAAGTTGGATTTTTCATAAGCTGTGTTTGCTTCTACAACATGGCTTCTCAAACTAAAGTAACAGAGCAGTCTTCTTTTGAAATTTCCAATCCACTGTGGGATGACAGAATAAAAGTGTCAAGGCAATGTCATATGAAAGTTTCTGAATGCTTACTGTCATTTTCTGTATTTATTTCATCACAGTTCAGGAAAACAGTCTGCAGATAGGCACTGGTCCACACACCATACTTTCAGTAGCAATGATCACTATTTACAAATGAGCATGAAATTTAAAATGTCTAACTCCCAAGATCAATAAGTTGTTGGGAAATCTTAATGAGTGAAAAGAGTTGTTAAACCCCAAAAGCAAACTTACCTGAATGGATAACCAAAAGTAGCTGTAATCGTTTTATTCTCAGCACCTTTATCACAAGACACTTGAATTTCTGTTTTGCCCTTAAAACCTCCACAGGTAGCAAAAGCAAAGATAGAAGCAATCTACACAAAGACCAAAGAAAGAAAAGAAAGAAGCATTACTCTACCTAAACATAGGTCATTAAAATCTTAAATACAGTGGCTATTAATGACTATTAAAAATTGGCTCACTAACATTCTTAGAATTCTTATTTACAAATGAAGATGGTGAAAAATATTTAAAAATGTATCTGCAACCTCTCTGACTTCCCAGTTTCATGCACTAGTCACCAACTTAATTATGAACACAGGCAGACCTTATTGTGTCTGTTACCTTCCTATGTACACTGCTTATATTATATAATTTCTTCTGTGACTGTTTTGGTTTGTCTCTGAAACAACAGAACCTTCATCTCACCCCAAAACCATGATACCATTATCATGCCACAACAACTAATACTTCCTTTCTTTCTTTTTTTCATTTGTTATTTGGCTCCGTCAGGTCTGAGTCACATCGTGTGGAATCTTTCATTGACGTGAACGGACTCTCTTGTGGCATGCAGGCTTCAGTAGTGGTGGCCCACTGGCTTAGTTGCTCTGTGACGTGTGGGATCTTAGTTCCTTGACCAAGGATTGCATCCTAGTTCCCTGACCAGGGATTGAACCCATGCCCCTGCATTGCAAGCCAGATTCTTAACCACTGGACCAGGGGGAAGTCCCAATGATTTCTTAATAGCAAGTCATGAGTTCAAATTTCCCAAGCTGATTCATGTTTTTTAATCCTAAGTATTTTTTTTCAGAGTCTGCACATTACATTTGTTTAATATAAAATTTGTTAAGTCATGGATTTCTCTCCATAGACCCACACTTCTTTCTCATTTATTATTGAAGAAACTAGGCCATTTGTCTTACAGAGATTTCCATATGGTGTTGTGTGGCATAATTCCTCTATCTGTATTTTCTAAAGAGGCTAGATTAAACTCTGGTTTGTGTTTTCTTTTCTTCACTTGTTTTGTCTCGTTTATTTGTGAGAATGCCAATTTTCAGTTGGCTCTCTTGCTATGATGTTAAGATGAATTAGTGGGTTCAGGTATTGTCAGCCTGATCTAGCCTTTAATTTCTCCATCAGACTTTCCTCTAGTGGTTTTAGCAGCTATTGATGGTCATGACTTGGTTCCATTATTTTATTAGAGGTTGGGAAATGTAGCATTCTGTCATTTCTTTGTTACCTGGAATTCTCCTGTGCAGAACTTTGTCACATAATCATTTTGGTTAACCTGAGGTATGGTTCATAGGAGGCAAACAGTATAAATGCTTGGTTCTTTCTTTATTTTTCTTAACCAATTTTTAGAATAGTAAACTAGCTTCTTAATATCTTCTGGATGTAACAACTGGATTATTTTTAGCATTATTGTAAATTAGGTTTCATATATTTTATGTTTTCCAACTGTTTGCCTTTATTTTTTTAATACTCAAATTGTCTTGTATTTAGCTAATGGTAGTCTCAAGTGGCTTTCCTTTTTTTCCCCCTTGACCCTTACAGTTTTGGATAGTTTACTTGTTTCCTGGACACAATATTTCAGGATAAGTTTGTACATTTCCTGCTTTAATTGTGGATTCAGCCAGTCTATTATCTCCAGGGAAACTTAGTTCCTTGAATGAGAAATATTTACTAATCACATTCTGGAAACTGGGGACCATACTTTTAAGATAAGGAATTTTTAAAAATTGTTTTAACTTGAGATATAGTTGACTTACAATTTCTGCTTTATAGCAAAGTGACTCAGTTATATACATAAATTTTTTTTTCCGTATTTTCCATTATGGTTTATCACAGAATATTGATTTTAGTTACCTGTGCTATATAATAGGATCTTGTTTACCCATTCCATGTATAATAGTTTGCAACTGCTAACTCCAGACTCCTTTCCCTCCCTCGGCAACTGCAAGTCTGTTCTCTTTGAGTCTGTTTCTGTTTCACAGATATGTTCATTTGTGTCATATTTTAGAGTCCACATATAAATTATATCATATGATATTTGTCTTTGTCTGACTTACTTTACTCAGTATGACAATGTTTAGATCTATCCATGTTACTGTTAATGGCATTTCATTCCTTTTTATAGCTGAGTAGTGCTCCACTGTACATTTATACCACGTCTTCTTATCCATTCATCTGTTGATGGATATGTAGGTTGTTTCCACGTCTTGGCTATTATGAACAGTGCTGCTGTGAAGACGAGGGTGCACGCCTCTTTTTGAATTATAGTTTTATCCAGATAAATGCCCAGCAATGAGATTGTTGGGTCATACAGCCACTCGGGAAAACTCCACACTGTTTTCCATAATGGCTGCACCAATTTATATTCCTACCAACAGTGTAAGAAGGTTCCCTTTTCTCTACACCCTCTCCAGCATTTGTTATTTATAGACTTAGGTAAAAAAAATTTTAATAATGAGAAAAGAAGCTGGCCATGTTAGCCATGCTAGCAGAAAGGAAGAATTCAACAAAGCAAGGCAAAGCAAGTGTGGGGTCCTTAGAAATAGTTTAGGATATTGGAGGGAAACTGTATTCCTTGCTATGAGGGGAAGATGAGAATCCAGATTGTCATAATGTGAGAAACACTTCAATTGTGTCATTATTTTGTACTCATAACAAGAAAAGTAATGTCCATTAAAAAAGAAAAGCAGCACAAAGAAGTTAGTAACTTCCCAAGGTTACAGAGCCAATAACTGCTAAGTCAAGATTCAAACCTGGGCAGTCTGGCTTCAGAGTTTGTTTTTAACCAGGATTTTATACTGCCTTTACCCTACCAAGCTTCAGTTTTCTAAAATGTTCAAAAAAAAGGAAAAAGGCAGTAGTAATAGTATTTACTGCATAGAGTTATTGTGAAGGTTGAATTTAAGACTCAATATAGTATTTAGCATATAGTAGCACATGCTGCGGAGAAGGCAATGGCAGCCCACTCCAGTACTCTTGCCTGGAAAATCCCATGGACGGAGGGCCTGGTGGGCTACAGTCCATGGGGTAGCGAAGAGTCAGATACCACTGAGCTACTTCACTTTCACTTTCATGCATTGGAGAAGGAAATGGCAACCCACTCCAGTATTCTTGCCTGGAGAATCCCAGGAACAGAGGAGCCTGGTGGGCTGCCGTCTATGGGGTCGCACAGAGTCGGACACAATTGAAGTGACTTAGCAGCAGCAGCTGCAACCTCTCTACAGATGTGATTTTATTTTCCTGAGTATAATATAGAAGTTAGTGTAACAGCCCATGTAACAACACATTTGCTCCTATTACAGTGTACCTACTAAATATTAGTATGAAATTCAAAGAGTCTGATCAATTAGTATCAAAATCAAAAGGGGATAAATTGAAACCCGAGGGTAACTATAAAGCCAAGAAACTACAAGCAGAAATGTTATTTCATGAGCTTATAAGGCCTCACTTGTGGCTATTTCCAGGTCTCAAAAAGTAGTTGGAGATTTGTTTTCCTTATTATACATATACTTAAAGAAATGTACGGATGCTTTCTTAAATGCAATCCAAACAGGGAAAAACCTGAAAGCATACTAAATATTGACAGGGAGTCAAATAAACTGTAACTCACTTCCACAAGAGAAGAGTATGCAGTCATTAAAATGCTGGGCAATATCTAATGATAGAGAAAAAGGTTCATTACATATAAAGTTTATTTAAACAATGCATTGGGCACGAGTCTATATCTGTGCAGATACAACATAATAATAAAACTAAAAAGGATATGCATCAAAATTTTAAGTGGTCACCTCTGAAAAGAAGACAAAAGATAATTTCTTTTTCTATTTGTATCTCATGAATTTTCTACAAAACAAAACAAAACAAACCCCAAGATATAGTGTAGTAACTAAAAGCTCAACCCTTCAGCAAATGCTGATGGCTCTATTTATGAAATATATTCAGAACTTGATAACTTTTCCCACCATCATCACAACATCCTCATCTAAGCCACTATTACTTCTTGCCTGAATTATATGCTAACAGTCTTCTAAGTTGATCCTCTTACTTCAGTCCCTGCCTCTTCTTCAATCTGTTTTCCACATCAGCCAGGGCCATCTTTTAAAAATATAAGGCAGAAAACTTTATCATCTGCTCAAAACTCTCCACTGGCTTCTGAATTCTCTCCAAATACAACATTTATATAATGGTCTACAAGATCCTTTCCTCCTTTAATACTTCTGATCTCATGCAGCTACTTTTTCCCTTGCCAAACCTCTTTACACAAATGTTCTCCCTGTTATTCTTTAAAGACATGGGATAAACTCCTTCAGAACCTTTGTACTGACTATTCCCTCTGCTTGGAATACATAGTTAGCTTCCTACTTCACAGCTCCCTGTTCCAATGTGACCTTATCAGAAAAGCCTTTTCCTAACCACACTATGTTAAATAACAGTGCCCTTCCCACTATGCGCTATCAGTTCTCTTTATTTGTACTGATCTATTTTTCCTCCATTGTAATGAACAGTGCCTGACAGTACTTCATTATTTGTCCATTTTTCTCTACAATGTAAACTCAAAGACAGCAGGCACTGTTTTGCTCAAGGTCACACACATCTAGCAAATAGATGGAATTCAGTGCAAGTTTGATATCAAAACCTATCCTATACTGTTGAACACTGACATAATGCCTCCCATGGATTAATCCAGGGCCTTGAATTAGGCCACCCATAATCAGGATCATAACTATCCAAGGAATTTTTTTTCCATGAAGAAAGAGATATATGAAAAGGAATTTAGTTATAGATAAGAAGAGTCTGGTATAATGTCCACACATAGTTTGGTATCTTTAGTTAAGAGTTAAAAAATTAAGAAAGAAGAATACTATTTCAGCATAAATATATATGAATATACAGTGAGAACACAAGGCCAGGAAATGAGTCCTGGGTATATATCCATAATTTGAATTAGAAAAAAGAAACAGGACATACACAACTGAATCAATAGAATAAAGAGGCCAGAAGCAGACTAGTGTGTAGAGACAAATTGTACCTAACAGAGCTGGCTTTACAGGGCTCTAGAAGACTCTACACATAGACATCACCAGATGGTCAACACCGAAATCAGACTGATTATATTCTTTGCAGCCAAAGATGGAGAAGCCCTATACAGTCAGCAAAAACAAGATCGGGAGCTGATTGTGGCTCAGATCATGAACTCCTTATTGCCAAATTCAGACTTAAACTGAAGAAAGTACGGAAAACCACTAGACCATTCAGGTATGACCTAAATCAAATCCCTTATGACTATACAGTGGAAGTGAGAAATAGATTTAAGGGACTAGATCTGATAGACAGAGAGCCTGATGAACTATGGATGGAGGTTCATGACATTGTACAGGAGACGGGGATCAAGATCATCCCCATGGAAAAGAAATACAAAAAGGCAAAATGGCTGTTTGACGAGGCCTTACAAATAGCTATGAAATGAAGAGAAGCAAAAAGCAAAGGAGAATAGGAAAGATATTCCCATTTGAATGCAGAGTTCCAAAGAATAGCCAGGAGAGATAAGAAAGCCTTCCTCAGCAATCAATGCAAAGAAATAGAGCAAAACAACAGAATGGGAAAGACCAGAGATCTCTTCAAAAAAATTAGAGATACCAAGGGAACATTTTATGCAAAAATGGGCTCAATAAAGGACAGAAATGGTATGGACCTAACAGAAGCAGAAGATATTAAGAAGAGGTGGCAAGAATACACAGAAGAACTGTACAAAAAAGATCTTCACGACCCAGATAATCACAATTGTGTGATCACTCACCTAGAGCCAGACATCCTGGAATGTGAAGTCAAGTGGGCCTTAGAAAGATCACTACGAACAGAGCTAGTGGATGTGATGGAATTCCAGGTGAGCTATTTCAAATCCTGAAAGATGATGCTGTGAAAGTGCTGCACTCAATATGCCAGCAAATTTGGAAAACTCAGCAGTGGCCACAGGACTGGAAAAGGTCAGTTTTCATTCCAATCCCAAAGAAAGGCAATCCCAAAGAATGCTCAAACTACTGCACAATTGCACTCATCTCACACACTAGTAAGGTAATGCTCAAAATTCTCCAAGTCAGGCTTCAGCAATATGTGAACCGAGAACTTCAGATGTTCAGGCTGGTTTTAGAAAAGGCAGAGGAACCAGAGATCAAATTGCCAATATCTGCTGGATCATCAAAAAAGCAACAGAGTTCCAGAAAAACATCTACTTCTGCTTTATTGACTATGCCAAAGCCTTTGACTGTGTGGATCACAATAAACTGTGGAAAATTCTGAAAGAGATGGGAATACCAGACCACCTGACCCACCTCTTGAGAAACCTATATTCAGGTCAGGAAGCAACAGTTAGAATTGGACGTGGACCAACAGACTGGTTCCAAATAGGAAAAGGAGTACGTCAAGGCTGTATACTGTAACCCTGCTTATTTAACTTCTATGCAGAGTACATCATGAGAAACACTGGGCTGGAAGAAGCACAAGCTGGAATCAAGATTGCCAGGAGAAATATCAATAATCTCAGATATGCAGATGACACCACCCTTATGGCAGAAAGTGAAGAGGAACTATAAAGTGAAAGAGGAGAGTGAAAAAGTTGGGTTAAAACGCAACATTCAAAAAACTAAGATCATGGCATCTGGTCCCATCACTTCATGGGAAATAGATGGGGAAACAGCAGAAGCAGTGTCAGACTTTATTTTTTTGGGCTCCAAAATCACTGGAGATGGTGACTGCAGCCATGAAATTAAAAGACACTTAGTCCTTAGAAGGAAAGTTACGACCAACCTAGATAGCATATTAAAAAACAGAGACATTACTTTGCCAACAAAGGTCTGTCTAGTCAAGGCTATGGTTTTCCCAGTGGTCATGTATGGATGTGAGAGCTGGACTGTGAAGAAAGCTGAGCTCCAAAGAATTGATGCTTTTGAACTGTGGTGTTCAAGAAGACTCTTGAGAGTCACTTGAACTGCAAGGAGATCCAACCAGTCCATCCTAAAGGAGATCAGTCCTGGGTGTTCATTGGAAGGACTGATGCTGAAGGTGAAACTCCAATACTTTGTCCACCTCATGTGAAGAGTTGACTCATTGGAAAAGACGTTGATGCTAGGAGGGATTGGGGGCAGGAAGAGAAGGGGACGACAGAGGATGAGATGGCTGGATGGCATCACTGACTCGATGGACATGAGTTTGAGTAAACTCCAGAAGTTGGTGATGGACAGGGAGGCCTGGCATGCTGCGATTCATGGGGTTGCAATGAGTCGGACACGACTGAGAGACTGAACTGAACTGAACTGACCCCACTTAAATGTGGATAGAACAGTGACTTGCTTCTAGTGAACAGAATACGGTAGAAGGAATGGGATGTCCTTTATGAGATTAGGTAATAAAGAGACTACGATTTTTGTCTTCATTTCTCACTCCTTTGAATCATCTGATTTGGGGGACACTACAAACCATTAGAAAGTATTTGCAAAAATGTTACAAATGGTTAGTATTTACTAACATACAGATCTAGGACAGGCTCTTGCTCATGCATACTGCATGACAAGTGTAAGAACGGTCACAGTAATATTGTTTATAATATCAGAATATGGGGAGAGGGGAAGCAACAAGAAAGCAGACAAAATACATTGGTATACAGTACTTACAATGAGAACTTACACAGCAATGAAGCCATACAACTGTAGCTACCTATGTCAACAAGGATGAACTGTAGAAACCTAATGTCATTCTTTTAAAAGCTCTGTTTACCTGGAGAAGGGAATGGCTACCCATTCCAATATTCTTGCCTGGAGAATTCCAGGGACAGAGGAGCCTAGTGGGCTACAGTCCATGGGATCACAAAGAGTTGGGCAGGAATGAGCAAGTAACACTTCTTGTGTACATCACTCCTGCCACTATCTTAGTTCAAGTCCTCACCATTTTTCCCTTGGACTAACCCAACAGACTCCTCACTTTTACACTCATTCTCAATGCCATCCATCTTTTACTGTGGGCTCTAGAGCTGCAGTGTCCATTAAGGTGCCATAAGCCATGTGTGGCTACTGAGCACTTTAAAAATGGCTAGCCTGACCTGAGATGGTTGTACATGTAAAATATACCATGGTTTATGAAGAGTTAGTACAAAAAAAAGAATGTAAAATATCTCATCAATAACTGTTTATACTGATTACTTGTCAAAACAATAATATTTTGGATATATTGGGTTAAATAAAATGTATTATTAAAATTAACCTCCCCTGTTTCTTACTTTTTTAGTGTGGCTAGTAGAATGCTTAAAATTACTCTATGGCTGGCATTTGTAGTCTGCACTGTGCTTCTATGGTATAGCGCTGTTTAGAGTGATGTCACACTGATACAAAATCAAAATCTGGTCATATCATTCCCATGGTTAAGAGATTTCCTGAATGGCTTTCCAGATATAAATTTATATAAAGAAAACATATAAAGCCCAAAGTTCTTAATTTGGCATAAGAGGTAGGGCTGAGAGGCACAGCCTCAACATTATCTTTCTAGATTTATATGCTGTACTCCGTGCAAGGGCCTATACAATTGCACTGTATACTTACTGTTCCTGAAACACACCAAGTATTTATGTCT
The DNA here is from genome assembly GCF_963930625.1 of Muntiacus reevesi. Classification (NCBI taxonomy): domain Eukaryota; kingdom Metazoa; phylum Chordata; class Mammalia; order Artiodactyla; family Cervidae; genus Muntiacus; species Muntiacus reevesi. The sequence goes on from NC_089254.1 coordinate 44,786,612, forward strand.
TGAATGTATGTGTTTTTTCTGCCAGGATTTCCCCCTCTGTCCCCACCCTGCATCTCGAACAAGCTCATCCATTAAGGCCCTGTCCAATTCCTTGTGGTAGAAATATTATGACTCCTTGGCTGCCACAGACTTAAGTTCATTACTTCTGTTAGAGGCATTTTTCTTGTGTATCTTGCTCATTTAAAAAAAAAGAAACAAAAAAATCCAAAATAATAAAAACTAGTTTCCCACTTAGGACAAAAATTGGTAAATAAATGGCACACTGTACCGTAGCTTATTGTTTTTAAGATTATTGCCTTTACCTCTCCCTTGGCAGACTGTTGTATCTTTGCATTTGTCCTTATTCAGGGTTTTCAGTGTTTACCTGCACAGGAACACTTCTATCTTCCTTATCCAGAGCAGACTTTACTAGATTCCAACACAATACATTCTTTAAGCCTATAACTATTGTTAATATAGTTTTATTTGTTTTAAATTTTTTAAACTTACCACAAGGAGATATTAAAAGCAGAAAAACATTTTGAGGCATTGAACACCACCTCCCTTCCTCTGCCCATTTGGTATCAAGACGGGTTAACTAATCAATGGAAATCTAGGAAACTAATCTTACAGGGAAAGGGGTATGCTTGTATTTCTCCAGATGGATCCAATGAACTCACATGGCTTCCTCTTCGGAAGATTCGACCTAAGGGGGCCCTCAGCATTCAAACTAGAGACGAAACAACAAAAACCCCAGGAGGAAGAAATCCCAGTACAAGCCATGGCGGCTTTAAAAATTTCCAAAAAACACCACACTTGACGTCATCGACCGTATGATCTCCCTATTTGGGGACAGATAAAAACCCTTACTAATCAGGCTGAAAATCTGATTTCTCAACAGGGAATGCCTCAGAATCCTGAAAATATTTTTGTCGCTATGCTTGCTGTGCTTGCTTTTGCTTCCCCCGCTCGGGCTGACTTGATTGATCACACTTACTGGGCTTATATACCTAACACCCCTTTTATTGTAGGTTGTAGAATGGGCAGATATAGGACCAATCGTATCCACTAATGACTCAACACATATGCCCCCTCCTTGGAGCTTGGAGGGGCCCTCTCATCCTGAGGAAGAATGAAGACTAATTAACATGTCTCTAGGCGATGAAATCCTTCCTTTATACATGGGCCCAACGAAATTATGTATTAATGTTAGTCGACAAACATGGGCTTTCATCCTGCCTCTGAAAATGAACTTCCACACATTGCTTGGACTGTTTACTGCCCTGTCCTTTTATGAAAACCATGTCAATACTACCAAAACTCTAGGAAAAGGACAAAAGTTAGAATATAAGGGGTTTACTTATAAAGACTTTAAATATACTCCTGTTTATTGAGATAGATGTCAAGCTAAATCACGGAAATTAATGTTTGTGGTCAACTACACCATTGTTGATTGGGGACCCCATGGTATATGGCTATCTAACTGCTCAGATGATATTAACAGTACTATACATGATTATGTTACTCAAGTAGCATAGAAGATTACCAACAGTTCAATGAAATGCTTCCATGAAAAGGACTCCTTCGCTGGCTTGACAGCAAAATGGCACTTTGTCACCCTCAAATCATCTTCAATAAACGAACTGTGCCTAAACAATGAAACATCTGAAAACTTGCTGCAAGTACTGAAAAACTTGAAACTTGGACTAGATATTTCACAGAGACCAGTTATAATCATAGTAATTATTCCTTTTGTTATAATCATATATTTTATACAAGCTTGGGTTCCCCTTTCTTTTGTTACAGCTATAGAAAACTTACAATTTAATAGACTTTACGTTCTGTGACCTGTATAGATTGCATATTGTATACTTGTCTTAATTCCTCTATTTCTCTAAAAAACGAATCCCTTTCGATTCTTTGATCTGGACATAGTTTATGGTTACCAGTAGATCCCCAACGACCCTGAGAAGAGGGTCGTTGACAGGAATTGCTTGACAATTGCTTGACAATTCCATGACAGGAATTGCTTCCCGGTTACTCACTAAATTATTCCAATGATCTAAGCAATTCATTGGATGGTTAATTCTTGACATTTTGGGGGTTAATAGCCATTTGCACCACTGCTGCTATTGCAGACATTGCTTTACAAACTTCAAACACAAAACTTTATTCAAAATTGGACTAAAGATGCTCATACTATTTGGGCCACTCAGGCTCAGATAGATAAAGAAGTTTAAGGTAAAACTCAGAAATTAAAAACAGCCATCCAATGGGTTGGAGATCAATTAATAGATGTACAAAAACAAGTGATACTAAAATATGATTGGAATTCTACTCAATTTTGTGTTCCTCTGGTTCAATTCAATCATAGTGCCTACAACTGGGAACAAATCAAATTTCATTTATAAAACACGCAAGATAATGCCTCTCTGAATGTACAATTATTATGAGAAGAAATCTTTGAAACCTTTTCTGAAAGTCTGCCCTCTTCCACTAATTTGGACACTTTAGCTGAACAACTAGCTGATCAATTATCTGGGCTAGACCCATGCGGAGGGTTTCAGAGCATTACTCACAGCATCCGGTCTGGAACTATAACTTTGGTGATTGTCTTGATAGTTATATTTGTTGTTTACCATTGCCTTTATGGAAAAATTGTTAAAACTAAACAAACTCAAATGGTCAAGACCCTTTTTACAAATAAATTAATAAGGGGGAATTGTCAGGGAACGTTTAACAGGAGGATTCCTGCATGCTGTTTCTCATAAATCCTCTGTTCCTTATCAGCTCCTGGCAACAGGAACGAGTGGAACAGAACGCTGCTCCCAGGACTGAGGTCATAGGATGAAACACATGCATGAATCTCCTTCGGTAAACATTCTCCTTACAAGAACACTGCTTAGTCTCAATCCTCTTTCTTGAGTTGTGGACTGTCTCCTGACCTTATGACCATTGTTAATCCCTTGTTCCCTTGATAATGGTTGCTGTATGTTTGGTTTTCTGATCTTTATCACTGTCAAAAGAAATCCCTTGTCCAACAGCCTATATATACTCACAGAAAGATCATTAAAGCACCCTTGCTCCAACAGTGGCTTGGGTCCCCGTGTCTGTCTGTCTGTCTGTCTGTCTGTCTCTCTCTCTCTCCTGCCCTCTGGCTAATTCTCTGGAGCGTGGAAACCCGCCAAGCTCACTCTCCTGCTGCCCGGGCTTTCAAGACCTCCTCGAGAGGACGCCCTGTGCCTTCGTGAGTGGTGCAAGCCCTGTTCTAGGGTTTTATTGGTTCTCTGCATAAACCAGGGAATATTAGCTTCTTTCTCTCCTTCACCTTCTTATCATTGATTCCGGACCACCAGGTTCTGACCCATTAAAGGACCACAACACTTACCCAGCTGAAGGCCTGACATACACTAAATGCTCACTAAATAACTGCTTAACTAAAGGGGAAAAAAAAATCAGTACTCAATAATGTACAAATAAAACCGTATTTCAAGTCTTACATACTCATCATTTCAAGTTTGTCATTTTGTTATGAGGATAAATAAATCTCATGTTTGCCACTTTGGTTTTTATCTTATGGGAAAAAAGGGATGAGGTACACACTTTTTACTAAATGAAATACAAACAATCTGAGGGTAAGCTATCCAACCATCTCACCCTTCCCTGTATTATACTAGTACTTTGATTTCAATTAGAACTTAATATACTGGCAGCCCACGGGTGAAACTTGACCTGAAAACAGATTTATGGTCTTCCCAGTATTCATGAAAAATGTGACTCTGTTGTCAGTATTTTATTATCAGCGTGCTGCACACAAAAATTTGATTTCCGCATGGGAATGGGGAAATGAAAGTTATGGCAACATCAGACCTATATTCCCATAAAGTGACAGTCCCATGGAAATGAGTGACAGATGACACTTAAGAAATGGTATATGCTTTTCAGGTTGCTGTCACTTTCTATCATCTTTCCACCCCTCAGAATGCATGTTAGTTACCAGCAATCAATGAATTATATTATTCTTTCTTCTTCCAAACAGCTTGCTATACTCATTTACTTTATGAGGGGTTTCAATAAGCATTTCAGTTTGTACTTCTAGTCTAAAATGAGTAGTAGTGGTATGCTGATTTACATTTCCTTGCCACTTAGGAAACTAATCCCACCCCCCACCCCGACTTTATCCCATTAAGAATGACTGAAACCGCTGACATGAAATTCCACTTGCAATGACCAAGAATCCAGGCACAGGATGAGAGCAAGCTTCTGTTCAGGTCAAAAGGTCCCATATTCACGAGGACAGTCTTAAGTTCCACTTACCTCTCTGCCCACTGGACCCACATTAGAGACATGATAGACGCCTCACTGATTTAGATATTTGTAACTCATACATACTTCAGACTGGCCCTCTAGAATATGACTCTCTAGAGTAGACTGGAGTACTCAATTTAACTGGTGTACAAGAAGAAAATGTGTCTATTTATATCTACTCTTAGACTTAAACAGGAAGTAAAGCTTCATTAAATTTAATATACTGCTGAAACCCATGTTGGGCCTGTATGTCAGAGTCAGATGTTGGGACAGTGTGTGGGGTATCCTGAAGGTAAAGGAGTCCCATAACATAGGACAAACAGTGATACCATCAGCTATTCTTCTACTTCAGAGTTCATGTATCATAATGTGAGTGTTCATGGCTAAGTGACTTTATAGAATAAATTATTTACTTTTAACCAAACCAACCTTCACAACATGGACTGGTGGCTTAAAAATGTCTTCATGGAAACTACTCAGTGACAATACAAAAACTCATGTCCAAGAACACTAATACTCTTTGTGAACTGATTTCATCAGCCACATGACCAGGTTAAAAAAAGATTCTACTTAATCAGAAAAAGTTGAGAGAAAAAAGTTATTAGACAAATACCTGAAATAAAGGTTGTTTTTTAAATTTGAATGAAATTTAACAAGAGTATATAATATGCCTTAATATAACAACAGTAAAACATGCATCTGGGGCTTTGTGTATAAAAATTTATAATGATAATCAGTCAGAGTCCCAGTTCCAGCTCCTACTTCCAGACACTGCACAGCTCACAGAAGATTCTACTGGCGAACATTGGTACTCATCTAATTTATGGATATCTTTTACATGTTTTTAGTTGCAGGGTCCTCTCTGCTATTTCGTTTCATGATTGACCTGTTCAGGAAAATTATATAATTGAAATCTTCAGAAACAGACCTAAAAGTATACTGTAAATGAGGGCTTATGTCCCAAATCAATGCATGCTGTTTTACTAAATCAAATGACCATTCAGTACTTTAGATGAACTATCATAGCATGTCTGCTTTTACAGTCAGCCAGATTAGATGCCTAGAGCCAAGGTACTGATTTTTCTAAGCCAAGGTCTGAAGTATTTATTAAAGATATTAATTTTTAAGAAACATTTTGTTACTGATGTTGATATTTCAGTTTATTTCCACTGTGCACTGAGCAGTAAAGTCAGTTTCAAAGTGCTTCAATTTCACTTTTCTATTATTTCCATCTTTTTGAAAAGTACAATCACAGAAAGTTCTAAGTAGCCTCCTAGTAGTTTCCATAAACCGTAAGAATTTGAGCTATGAGAAGTAAACCTGAGTTCCTGTTGAAATAAATAGCTAGATGCTTTTTGCTAACTCTTAATTACTACATGTTGTAAACATCTCTATGTCACCTTTATTCTTAGACAATTTTTTTGCTGAATATGGAACTAGAAATCTCCGAGGAACCAAAATATACCTATTTTAAAATAATTTCAGACTGTTCTATTATTTTTATGTCTTTTGGAGTGAATCAGTATTCCGACTCTTGATCTGAATGGCTGTCTTGAAATGAGTCGGTCACTTCACAGAAAACTGAGTATCTGTTACCACTGATATAATCTGAGCTTTTAAGTGAACTAGTTTTTTCATGTGTTTCAGGACATTTGATACAGGCTCAACTTGAGTATGTTATTTCCTCCTTTTCCATCTTGGTCTAGTGGTTTTATAAGTAATCTCCCTGCTCAGAAGTTTTATAGTCATTTCTAATTCCCTACTTTGCAAACACTGTATCTATATTTTGGGACCCCAAACTACTGACATAGGAGAATACTCAAGTTATCACAAATCCAGACCTTAAGCAGGTAGACTGATTCAAGTCTTTGTTAGTACTTTAAGTACTCTATCCATGGAAGTTATAAATCCAAGAAATAGGTTGAAGCTTTTTCTCAGATTTATTTCCCAGATCCAAGAATAGTCCTTCTCCCACCCATATTTCTGTTCCATTGCTGGTCCCCAACGACAATTACCCTGTATTAGAAAAGCAATTCTCAGTGGGTCTGTGGATCCCACGGAGTACCCAAGACTCTTTCAAGGGGTCTATGAGGTCAAAAATATTTTCACAGTATTATTACAACATCATTTGCTCTTTACCCTATGTTGACATTTGTGCTGATCGACACAAAAGCACTGATGGGTAAAACTGCTAGGCTTCAGTAAGAATGAAGATCATTAGTTCAGTAAGAACTAACAGCATCAAACTGTTAGTTCGTTGCCATGCACTTGCAGTTAATGAGAAAAGCCAGTTTTACTTGAAAGTGTCTTTGATGAAACAGAAAAATTATTACTTTTATTAAATCCTGACTCTTGAGTCTTCTTAAAATTCTGTGGGATGAAACAAGATGTGCAAATACTTTTACTACTGAAAAGACAAGCCAAGAACTGCGAGTAAATATTTGCAAACTATGCAAGTGACAAGGGTTTAATTTCCAAAATATATGAACTGCTCACACAACTCCATAACAAAAAATAAACTAATCAAAAATGGGCAGAAGACCTAAATAGACATTTCTCCAAAGAAGACATATAGATGGCCAATAGATACCTGACAAGGTGTTCAGCTTCACTGATTATCAGGGAACTGCAAATAATGTTGTATCACCTCACACCAGTCAGGATGGCAGTCATCAAAAAGTCTACAAATAATAAATGCTGGAGAGAATGTGGAGAAAAGGCAATCCTCTTATATTATTGGTGGGAATGTAAACTGGTGCAGTCACAGAAAACAGCATGGAGGTTCTTTAAAAAAACTAAAAACAGAGTTGCCATAGGATCTGGCAATCCCACTCTTAAGTATGTACCTGGAGAAAACTCGAATTTGAAAATGCTCCAATGCTCGTAGCAGCACCATTTACATAGCCAAGATATGGAAGCAACCTAAATGTTCATTGACAGATGAATGGATAAAGATGTAGTCTATAAATAGAATGGAATTCTACTCAGCCATAAAAAAGAATGAAATAATGCCATTTGCAGCAACTTGGATAGACCTAGAGATTATCAGACTAAATGAAGTAAGTCAGAAAGAGAAAGACAAATATCATAAGGTATCACTTATATGGGGAATCTAAAAGTATGATACAAATAAACACAAAAAACAGAGAGAGACTCACAGCCATAGAAAACAAACTTATAGTTACCAAAGAAGAGGCAGGGAGAAATAAATTAAGAGTTTGGGATTAGCAGATACACACTACTATAGGAAACATAAACAACAAGGTCCTACTGTATAGCACGGGGAACTATAATATACTGTAATAAACTACAATGGAAATGAAAAAGAATATATGTATGTATATGTATGAATCACTTTGCTGTACACCAGAAACTAAAACAACACTGTAAATTAACTATAGTACTTCAGTCACAAATGAACAAACAAAAATCACTTTTACTGCATACCGAAATACAATGGTTGCCTCCAGGGAGAGCATTTAAGCAACTGAGTTGTTCCCTGAAATAGTCACTTTTTTCGTTGAATACTATTTTTACTTGAAAGAATGAGTAATAGACAAAATATAGTTATTCTGACTCAGATATCTGTCAGAGCTTTTTTTTTCTTAAATGAATAAAATAAGCCTTTCACTTTAAGAAAAACCAGCAGCATTTGTCACTGATGTAATCTAACTTTCAAGTGATTATTTTAAAATAAAAAAAATTTTTTTAAATCTCAGCTTAAATTTCTAATATGGTAAATACTAACTGATATAACTTATATACACAAAAGTTCTTTGGGGTGCTCAATATTTAGGTGTTTAAAGGGGTTCTGAGACCAGTGTTTGAGGACACTTTATTATAAGAAAGCATTGCTCTGTTACCTTAAATTTCCCTTTAATGTTTTATCAGAGATTGTTATTTGTGTGAGGTAAGTGCATTTTGTGTATATGTTTGTGCATTCTAAAAGCATTGACTATATATATGTACATATATATATATACACACACAACATAAACATATATATAGTCTATGGAAAAAACATCTTGTATATCCCATGAGAGTGTTAAAAGTAAATACTGAAAGATTCCAGGTAGAAGAAACAGAGAGCAAAGGCATGGGGTAAGTCAGTCAGTCTATTACAAGTTTTACATGTACAGAGAGATCTGTTAGGCACAAAATACCATTTGAAATCCTTTTTTTTTTTTCCCTTTCCATAATAGAGGGAAAAAGTGAACACAAATGGCAAGGTTAAGAGAAAGATAAGTTTCTTAAAAAGCAGTCAGTGTCATAGACTGATAGCCTAAAAATTTAAATATTAAGCAAATGGAAGAAACAAACATCAGCCTAAGTATGCCTCATCCCCTGTACTCTGTAATACAATCTGTATTTTCTGTGGTGTTCCTCTGTGCTACATTATAAACTACAAAATTACAATAAAACATGGTTCTGTTTGCAAAAATCTTACTAGTCTACTTGGGATGATTCTTGTATATAAACTAGCACATATTTCTGAAAGTATGCTGTTTAAACAAATTGATACATACATATATATATATATATATATATATATGTATATATATATATATATATATGCATGGTAGCTGCAGTTTAGAAGCAAAGTAGAAATGCTTCTGCTTTGGCAACTGGATTTTTATCCTGTCAGTAAATATTTACTGGGCACTTGCCTTCATGTCTCTGAGGCCTTCAGATTTGTAATCCCTTGAAAGTTACATATTATCAGATTGTATCTTAGTCTAACATCTTCTAGAATCTTGTTAAACATAAACTGAGTTGGAGAATTATTCTGATAGCAATATTTATAATAAACAGCCTTTATCTAGATTTTAGATTTGTTTGTAAACTTACTGTTTTTAGAAGCAACCCATACATCTTTCAACACCTTATGAAACTTCAACAATTCATTCAAAACACATTAAAAAATTTCTGCTATGGACCTTTCTCTTCTAGAACTTTGTCTTATCCCTCTCAGCTTCTGTTTAAAACCTTCTATTCAAAAGTCTCTTCTCCACAGTGTACACACACATTCAATCTTTCCCATCTTTAAAATAGGTTTCCACCCAGGCTTTCCTGCTGGCTCAGATGGTAAAGAATCTTGCCTGCAATCCTGGAGACCTAGGCTCAATCCCTGGGTCCAGCAAGTGCCCCTGGAGTAGGGAGTGGTAACCCACTCCAGTATTCTTGCCTGGAGAATTCTATCGATAGAGGAGCCTGCCAGGCTACAGGAGGTCGCAAAGAGTCGGACATGATTGGGTCACTAACACTTTCATTCTCTCCCATCTTCACAGTCAAATAGTGGTCTACTCTCACTGTATTCTCTTTCTTACATACATCCATTTGGTCTACTACCATCTGGTTTCTGATTTTACCCAAACTGCTCTTAATAAAGCCTACTGATTACCAAAATCAAGAGATGGCATTTTAGTAACTATTTTACTTAACCTGTTGCACCTAATCTGCTTCCCTGGTGGCTCAGACGGTAAAGCGTCTGCTTACAATGTAGGAGACCCGGGTTCAATCCCTAGGTCAGGAAGATTTCCTGGAGAAGGAAATGGCAACCCACTCCAGTATTCTTGCCTGGAAAACTCCATGGACGGAGAAGCCTGGTGGGCTACAGTCCATGGGGTTGCAAAGAGTCGGACATGAATGAGTGACTTCACTTTCTTTCACATTGCACTGAATATTGCTGAGTACTCTTTTCTTGAAATATCTCTCTTTTCTTGAAATGTCTCTAACAGTGAGGTTATTTCTCTCCATTCTCCTAACTATTCCCTTTTCCTTTGCAATCAAATATTTGCTGAATCTCCAGCCTGTATTTCTTTTAAATTCTAGACCTATATATGTCTACAGGGTACCACCACTTACATGCTCTAAAGAGACCACAAGCTTAATATATCTAAAACTTTATTGACCTTCTACCTAAAATCTGTGGCTTTTCCTTAGTGATCTGTCTTAGATAGATGTGTCACTACTACTCCAAGTCAGAAGCATGGCAGTCATCTCAGAGCCCTGCCTTTTCTTCATTCTACACATAGATTCCTGGGAAGCCCGGGTAACTCAGCAATAAAGAATTCACCTGCCCACTCTTCACAACAGCCAGGACATGGAAGCAACCTAGATGTCCACTGGCAGACTTATGGATAAGGAAGTTGTGGTACATACACACAATGGAATATTACTCAGTTATAAAAAAGAATGTATTTGAGTCAGTTCTAATGAGGAGGATGAAACTGGAGCCTATTATACAGACTGAAGTGAGACAGAAAGAGAAACACCAATACAGTATATTAACTCACATATATGGAATTTAGAAAGATGGTAACAATGACCTTATATGCAAGAAAGACAGCAAAAGAGACACAGCTTTAACAAGAACACTTTTGGACTATGTGGGAGAAGGCAAGGGTAGCATGATTTGAGAGAACAGCACTGAAACACATGTATTACCATACACAAAACAGATGACCAGTGCAAGTTCGATGCATGAATCAGGGCACTCAAAGCCTGTGCTCTGGGACAACCCAGAGAGGTGGATGGGGAGGGAGGTAGGAGGCAGGTTCAGGATGGGGGGACACATGCACCCGTGGCTGATTCATGTCAAAGTATGGCAAAAACCACCACATTATTGTAAAGTAACTGGCCTCTAATTAAATAAATTAATTAAAAATAAATAAATAAAATTGAGGAAGAATTAACAAAAAAAAGAATTCACCTACACTCTAGGAGATGCGGGTTCAGTCCCTGGGTGGGAAAGAGCACCCGGAAAAGAAAACAGCAACCCACTCCAGTATTCTTGCCTGAAAAATCCCAGGGACAGAGGAGTCTGGTGGGCTACAGTTCACGGGGTCAGAGATGGACAAGACTTAGCGACTAAACACACGCAAACACACAAATATATTCTAATTTCTAAATCTCTTGCTTTCTAATTCCACTGTGATTAGTTTTGGGCCTTCATTATACTTCAAACAATAGATTTCCCTTTCTTCAATTATGGCCTTTCCTTTTCAATTCATCCCCTACACTGCTGACAATAAAAATTTCTAAAAGGCAAATCTAATTATATTATCCACTTGCTTATTTACTCTTGAATGAATGAATCCACTACACACAATAGGAATTCTGGTCTTAAGTGGAAGCTGTAGAATAAACAACACACAATTCTGTACCTGCATGAATGCATTTTCTTAAGGGCCTAGATTATCCAAGGTTAACCCAAAGGGTTAAGAACCACTGGCTCATACAATAAACTCCAAACTATTCTGCAAGCCCTTTGAAACCTTTCAGAATCATCTCAAACTGCCATCTCCCTTTCAGTAAAGACTGCAGTCAACCTCAACTACTTAAGTTCTCAAATAGGGCTCTGCTGCTTCAACTTTTCACACCACTGAACATAAGCTCCTCTTTATCTAGAAAGCCATTCCCCACCCATTCCCCAAGTGAACAAGTTCTTTAATCTATGAAATCCTCTCTACACCTCCAAGCAACTTGATTTCTCCTTCCTTTCACCTACTACACTTAACCTATACCTTTATTATAGTATTGGTCATACAGCATATTTATATTTGTTTTCATGTCTTTTATTAGGTCATGAGGGAAAAGAACACGTTTTATTCACCGTTTGTTAGTGCTTAGCACAGCACTGATATATAATACATACTCAAATATTTGTTGAATAAATAATTCTCTACCTCATCAACAATGAATATTCTTTTCATGAAAGAGTCTCTGTGTAATAATGAGTTGTTCAAACTGAAAGTAGTCTTTTCCTAAGCTTAAAAAGGGTATCTTTCAAAAATGTCAGACCAATGATCACTAATAAACTTACCACTAATATTTTAAAATATTAAGAAAAAAAGTTGTTTCAAAAAAGACTGATGAATAATGTAAGCACAAATATAAACTAACTTCATTTAACTGAAAATTTAAATTAATTATAATTTTAATTATAATCCTCAAGAAGACTAAACTACTAGGTCTAAGATTTTTTTCCTTAAACTTGGTATTTGATTAGCCCAGTTCAATGTGTTTTTCCTCTTGTAATGTAAAATCTTTATATACTCAAATAGAATTCTCTTTATATTTAAATCTGGACAGATATTTATAGAATCCTAAATACGTACATTTAGGTGTCTTTAACGTAAACGTTTGTGTGAAATTAGCACAGTTTTCAGAAAACACCAAGTAAAACTTTGGGGGAAACAGGAAACTTTGGGTGTAGGAAGGAAATCAGACTGAGCACTCATTAGAGAATCTGAGTTTCTGTGTTACCTCCGCAGGTTATTTAAAACAGGAAATCTAAGTTCTTACTCTTCACCACTTTTTGAAGAGTTACAGATGTAAATACTGCTGGCTACAAAAGCAACTTGCCTGCACGCTGAACAGATGCCAGCTGCCTATTAACACGGGCCTGAAAACCAGCACTGGAATATGTACTAGGCCACTAACTCTGAAGGCAGTGCCTGGTGTATTCACTAAGCTCTCCAAAGAGATCATTACTAAGGTCGAAGTAATAAATCTGCTTTGATGTTAATGATTGAGAGTGTCCCCAGGGAAGGACTGAAAGCTGGCTGCAGGATGCTGCTGCGAAATACCTAAAACAAACTGGATTCCTAACTTGTGTTCCCAACTTGCGATTCCTAACGTGTGTTTAGTTTCAGTGGATCAGACTAAAAACGCATTTTGCCCCCCACCTCCGCCCGCTTCCCTGTCCCAGTTTATTTTTATCCTTTTTAACTTGGAGTCAATCTTAAAAGCATATTAAGACCCAAGAGCTCGTCAAATCACTTGGAGAAGGCACACCAACTTCTGAAGGAGCGCGGCCTCGAGTCCGCAGGGGACAGACATGCACTGGCTGGCCCCTTCTACTAGAGGCGCAGAGGCAGCGCCTGCCGGCCTGAGCGCGACTCCAGCCCGCCGGGTTTCGGTTAGACCGCAACAGGAAGTTTTCTCTTCCCTTGCGGAAAGCTGTGAAGCCAAAGAGAAATTTGAACCCCCACTCTCCCGGGGACACCCAGAGGAGAGCTTCGGCTTGTGCAGGGGTGGGGGTGGGGGGGCTCCGCCTGGGACGGAGGCAGCCGAGGGACTCGTGATTCAACGCCGACCGCAGCGTCCCCGCCCCGCGCAGGCCTAGGCCTCGGCCTCACTTCCCCTCCCCTCGCGTCCAGTGCCGTCCGGGCCCGTCCCCGGGGGCAAAGGCGGCTTCGCGGCCCGTGCGGGGCGGGCTGCGCCCCAGTTCCCAGAGCTCCCAGTCTCCTGGCAGAGGGCGCCGGAAGGGGAGCAGGAACCGGAGCGGGCGCGGCAACGCGATTCCCAGCCTCGCCGGCGCAGGCTGCACTCACCCACTCGAGGACTTTGATGAAGCCGAGAGGCTCCTTGAGCGGGTTGAGGTTGAGCTGGAAGGAGGACATCCTCTGAGGGAAGGAGGGAAAGAGTGTTAGGACGGCGGGGCGAAGGAGGAGGGGGACCGACCAGACAGAGCTCCACGGCCGCGAGGAAGGGCAGGAGGGGCGGCTCCGGGAGGCGGGCCTGGGAGGCCGCGGGGCGGGGCGGCGGCGGTTGAGCCGCTTGCCGAGGCGCTGGGGCGGAGACGGAGAGGGGCGGGCGCGGGAGGCGAGGGCGGACTCGGGCAGGGAAGGGGCGGTGCCTCCCCGAGCCGTACCTGACCCACCCGGCTGATCCGCTGGCGAACCAAGTAGATGTTGGACGCCATGCTGCGTGCGCCGCGCCCCCTTCCCTCAAGTCCGGCCTCCGCGCTCGGATTCCTGCCGCGCATGCGCGCACTCAGTCCCACGCCAGCGTAGCTGGGGCCGCTGCCTCGCGCCGCGAAAGCCACCCAGCGGAAGCCTACGACTTTGGCCCAACAGCTTTGTTGCCCTGGCTTCCCGTCACGCTTCCCAATGTTTTAGCTAGGTTTATAACATTGACACAAATGAAGGCGCGATTCAAGGCGGTGTTAGAGACCTTTTATTAAAATGATGGAAAGTTACTGCAGAACAACGGACTTTGAGCGACCACGCTGTACAGGGTCTCTCTCAGAAGCGTGATTGATCAAACATTCTTACGGAAATTGTTTATTTTCAAACTTACCATTGGAGTCATGGTTGAACGATGTACAAAAAAGGTTATACCTAACAGAAAAAGGCTCGGTCCGACAGGCTTCTTCTATCCCATTTACCCACCTCACGTATCCTATCAGTCAAGTTTTCTACGTGGGGCGCTCTTGGAGTCCCTACAGAAGGCTAATTGCTGCTCCCCGTTCGAGAGTCGCCTAGGTGACACCTTCCTTCTGGCACCCAGTTATCGGAGCCCCGAAGAAATGATCTTTTTGGCTTCCCTAGTATCTTGGAAGTTCTTGGAGATGAAATGCTGGCCTTTGGGCGTGTATGGTAAGGGGACTAACATCATGTACCCCAAATAACGGAAAAAAGGAATCTAGCACAATGGAATCTCAATTTACCAGCTTCCACGTATTGACCTACGTATACTGATGTTCCAGGCACTTATCTATGAGTCAGCAGGTTCCTTGCCATTGAAGTTATTCAAGTGTTACTGACCTTTTTCTAAGAAGTTAACCCTTTCTCATTTGAGACCTATTTACCTCCTTGTTTGTTTCCCAGAGAATGCAGAGAACATATTTCACTTTCCCGGTCCACAGAGACATCTTATTCTTTTGATCCTGACTTCCTTTCTTCAATCCCTGCGCAGTGCCTTATATTCAGTGGATACCTAGTGAATGACTGCAGATTCCTCTTACCAAACAAGAAGGCTTCAGAGATGCTCCTTAGGGCAGAATCAGTGGAAGGTGACCATGCATTAGTACCCAGTACTCCTGAGACCACTGTAAGTAATACCTCAGGTCCTCCTGCTCCCCACCCCCTTTTAAAAAATTTTCTATCCAATTAATAAAAATAAAGGGGGGGGGGATATTTAAAAGATAAAATAAAATAAAAAATTTTCTACTGCACCCAGTTATGGGATTCCCATGGTAGTGATCTCCATATTGGCTTCCTTGCTACTCTTCTCATTGTATTCTTTTTAGTTTGTTTTTCTAAACTTTTACTCCCACTCTGTTGAGGTTTTGGGGTTTGCCCTGAAGTTGGGTTGTGGCTAGTAGTGCTATTTGGCTTGGGCTTCATATTCACAAAGATTCAAATTAGACTCTCATGTTATTTCCAAATCAGATATACACTGACAAGTCAGAACGATGCTCACTTTGCAGCTTTATTTGTTCATGTAAATAAAAAATACACTGTAATGTAGTAAGCCAGTTTGGGCATTTCTGTATCCACCCACCCGCCCCCCCCCTCCCCACGCCTTTTTTGAATGTTTCAGAAATTGGAATTGACATGGCCCTTTCTCAGCCTCTGATAAGTTTAACTTTCTATTTCCTCTCTTCTGCCTCTTGTTTTTTTATTTTTTGCTTTCTCTTCTGCTTCTGGTTCATGCCCACTAATGGAAGGCATGGTTGTTTCTCTTCAGGAAGCCATTGGTGCTAAGAGAATGTGCCTTGAGTATTAAGTTCTCTCTTGCTTGGCCACGTGCCACTAACTTTTAAAAGATAGAGGTCACAGAAGAATAGTATCTGGTCATTTATCAGAACTCATTTACATTCTCTGTGCAAAACCAAGGGGAAGTGAGCTACTGCTGTTGCCATCGGTGATATATAGTCCAGCACTGCTTCTGCCAGTCACCTGAGTTCAGAGGATCTCCTACTCCCCTAAGAAGGAGCTGGGAGTGGCTGGCAGAGCAAGTACAATCTAATTAGGCAACCAGATAGTTGTGAATTTTTTGAGTGCTCCAAAAACATGAGTGTTTAAACAGCATCTCACTGAAGGCACAACTGTTCAAAATCTGAGAAGAATGTTCAGATAACTGTTTAACATTGACTATAACATTGGTCATATTCTGATTTGTTCTTGGAATCTGAGGAAAGACCCAGAAGTTCTGGGCACAACACACTCTACTCTCTACCAGGTTCATTATGGAAAATAATACTTGTAAAGCAAAACTTCCCTGTCTGAGGTAGTATTGTGGAGACTTACCTATGGCAGTATAATATGGCTAAGTTACCTACATAACTTGTTATCTTTTCACTCTCTTTGCTGTTTATAAAGCATGTGCCAGGTTATGACATTGGGATTTAAGGATGTACAAGAGGTCAGGAGGAAGCTGTGTTTAGGGAAATCTTATCATTGGCTAACTGTAACATTGCTTTGCTTTTCTCAATGGCAGTACAGAGTCCTGATCATTTTATTGGTAAGATGAGACTATAACTCATTCTCAATCAATATTTGTCCTTTTTTTTTTTTTTAAAGTTTTTATCTGATAGTGTTTAATACCCATGAGTTTAAAGTCTGAGTTTTGGGTTTAGACACAGCTCTTTTGTTTTCACTGATGAATTCTACAATCATTTTAGAAAAATACAGAAATCACTCTAAATTTGTCTAAATTATACAATAGACTGACTCAATGGACCTAGTAAATTAATTTAAAAATAATTAAACTGAAGTATTTTTAAATTTCAACTATAATTTTAGATTTACAGAAAGGTTGCAAAATACAAAATACAATAACCCTAACCCTAAAATACTGAAAATTACGTGGGGCAAAAGTGAAAATAGCTCAGTCGTGTGTCTGACTCTTTGTGATTCTTTGGAATTCTTCAGGCCAGAATACTGGAGTTGTTAGCTTCTCCAGGGAATCTTCCCAACCCAGGGATCAAACACAGGTCTTCCTCATTGCAGGCCGATTCTTTACCAGCTGAGCCACAGGGAAGCCCAAGAATACTGGAGTGGGTAGCCTATCCCTTCTCCAGCGGATCTTCCCAACCCAGGAATTGAACCAGGGTCTCCTGCATTGCAGGTGGTTTCCTTACCAGCTGAGCTATCAGGGAAGCCTTAAAGGTCATGCTAATCCTCTCTGTATGGGTCCAACTTTAATCTATTTGTGGCTGACGTAAGCACAGTTCTCATTCCCATTTTTAGTTTAGCTCACGTTAAGAAACAGGAAACATTTTACTTTGTGGAGGTTAATTTCATAATAATCATCACAAGTACTATAATTAGGTTCCCGAAGAAAAAAGGCTTATTGTATTATAACTTTTATAATAACACAACCTGGAGTTTATGTAGTATTCTGCATTTTTCAGAGACTGTTTGTTGTCATTTCTTCCATGTGACCCTGGAGTTAAGGGAAGGTACAGCAATTAGGATACTCATTTTACTGAGAGGGAAGCTCAGAGGAAAGAAAGCCTATCAGGAAAGGCCTTGTGGAGGAAGTGATATAGCACCGAAGCCTGAGAGGTATGAAGCAAGTTCCAAAGGTGGATGAGAGGGCTCTCTTCAGAAGTGCAGCAGAAGGTAGGGCGTGGTGGCAGAGGAGAAAGGAGTTCTCTTGGAGCACCAAATACCTCAGATTTATGTCTGATGCTTTGAGTAGGAGGAGCAGTGTAGAGGAAGGGATTTATATGCCTGGCTAGGAGTTTGGACTTTATTCTCTGGCAGTGAGTTGTTTTGAGGCACATGGTCAGATTTCCATTTAGAAAAATCACTATAGGAGTAGCATAGAAGATGAAAGATCCTTAGCTGGTAGGTTCAAGACAGCTGATCTTTTCTAAACCTGTCGGTCATGAGATTTCAGATTCCAGATGTGGTAACAGTAAGTAGGAGTAGATAGCAGGTTGGCACCAGCAGCACAATACTGCCAACAACAAAAGCATAACATCTAGATGCACATCACTTCATGGCAAATAGATGGGAAAATAGTGGAAACAGTGGCTGACTTTATTTTTCTGGGCTCCAAAATCACTGCAGATGGTGATTGCAGCCATGAAATTAAAAGATGCTTACTCCTTGGAAGGAAAGTTATGACCAACCTAGACAACATATTAAAAGGCAGAGACATTACTTTGCCAACAAAGGTCTGTCTAGTCAAGGCTATGGTTTTTCCAGTGGTCATGTATGGATGTGAGAGTTGGACTATAAAGAAAGCTGAGCACCGAAGAATTGATGCTTTCATCAATTGAACTGTGGTGTTCGAGAAGACTCTTGAGAGTCCCTTGGACTGCAAGGAGATCCAACCAGTCCATCCTAAAGGAGATCAGTCCTGGGTGTTCATTGGAGGGACTGATGTTGAAACTGAAATTCCAATACTTTGGCCACCTGATGTGAAGAGCTGACTCATTGGAAAAGACCCTGATGCTGGGAAAGATTGAGGGCAGGAGGAGAAGCGAATGACAGAGGATGAGATGGTTGGATGGCATCACCGACTCAATAAACATGGGTTTGGTGGACTCTGGGAGTTGGTGATGGACAGGGAGGCCTGGGGTGCTGCAGTTCATGGGGTCGCAAAGAGTCAGACCGGACTGAGCAACTGAACTGACTAACTAGATGCACAAACCACTGGTTCCTGCCCTAGCTTTGTCAGATCTACAAATTTTCCTGGAGCATTACCATTTGATTTCCTTTGACTTACTTCTGTTTAATGGAAATATTTGTAAGGTACCAACTTTATGTATGTTGATTAACATTGAAGTAGTTCTGACAAATCAGGACTTGGGAATGAAGACAAACATGAAGATGTCATAAGCTGGTTCCAGAATCATATCCAGAGATGAAGGGGAAGAGGTAGACTAGGCTATGGAACATGGTGGATATGGAGATTTTAGAATCCAATTCTGATCCATTTTTTATCATAATTAGTTATTTTTAAAACTTCCTTGTTTTATTGTCTCCCTGTAAAGCAGATTGCCACCTACGTTTTACATGGAGAGCTCAAGTTTAGTATTGTATTAGGTTAGTGCAAAAGTAATTGCAGTTTTGTATTGTTGAACTTTGCCCTTTGATATTGGAATAATTCTTAAATGTGGTTATGTTATATATCATTTTAATGCACATTTCTTGCTTTTTTTTTTGCTAATGACATCACTTGCTGTTTATTTTATATTTATTTTAGACTGTAGAAATGATGTTAGACAAAAAGCAAATTCAAGAGATTTTTTATTCAAGTTCAAAATGGGTCCTATAGCAGCAGAGACAACTCACAACATCAACAACACTTTTGACCCAGAAACTGCCAAAAAACATACAGTGCAGTGGTGGTTCAAGGAGTTTTGCAAAGGAGACGAGAGCCTTGACATAGTGGCTGGCCATTGGAAGTTGACAATGACCAATTGAGAACATCATCAAAGCTGGTCCTCTTAAAACTCCACAGGAAGTTGCCAAAGAACTCAATGTTGAATTCTACAGTCATTTGGCATTTGAAGCAAATTGCAAAGGTGAAAAAGCTCGATAAATGGGCACCTCATGAGCTGACCCCAAAATAAAAAAATTCATTGTTTTGAAGTGTTGTCTTCTCTTATTCTACATAACAACAATGAATCATTTCTCAATCGGATTGTGACCTGCAGTGAAAAGTGGATTGTATATGACAACTGATAATGACCAATTCAGTGGACTGAGAAGATCCAAAACACTTGCCAAAGTTAATCTTGTACTAGAAAAAGGTCATGGTCACTGTTTGGTGATCTGCTGCCTTTCTGATCCACTACAGCTTTCTGAATCCTGGCGAAACCATTACATCTGAGAAGTATGCTCAGCAAATTGATGAGATGCACCAAAAACTGCAATTGGTCAATAGAATGGGTCCAATTCTTCTCCATAACAATGCCCAACCACATGTTGCACAACCAGCGTTTCAAAAGTTGAATGAATTGGGCTACAGAGTTTTGCCTCATCTGCCATATTCACCTGACCACTTCTTTAAGCATCTGGACAACATTTTGCAGGGAAAACGCTTCCACAACCAGCAGAAGGCAGGAAGTGCTTTCCAAGAGTTCATCAAGTCCTGAAGAATGGATTTTTATGCTACAGGAATAAATGAACTTATTTCTCATTGGCAAAAATGTGTTGATTGTAATGGCTCCTATTTTGATTAATAAAGATATGTTTGAGCCTAGTTATAACAATTTAAAATACACGGTCTGAAACTGCAATTAATTTTGGATCAACCTAAGATTTTACTTTCTTGAAATCAGGTGGAAAATAAAAATAAAAATGCTCACTAGTTCTCTATGAATAGTTTGTTTATTCTGTTTGCAAGTGCAGAGAACTGCCTTCCTGCCAGGGAGAGAACAGGGTGTGATAGATATGGGACAGTAAACTGAGCAGATGAAGTGCTTTTACTTTAGCAAGCTGGACAGGTTTGCCTTAGGATCTGAACTTCCTGTACCTAACATAGAAAACCCAAAGAAATGCATGGAAGCACGTCCCTCCTGATTCTCGCCCTGTTGATTTTGTATCAGGACCACCATGATATTCTGAGTGACACTGTGGCATTTATTAAGAGAGAACAGATCACCCAAATGACCACTGTCAGTGTTGACCAAGACATGCCCAGGAAGTCTGTCCTCTTAACAACAACAAAAACCAATCTTCTTAAGTGATACAAAAGGGAAAATAAAGACCTGAGTAGGAGCTGACCTTGAAAAATCTGATGCTGATGGAATGATGGCAATGTAAGTTTGTTTATAATTTCTCTAGGAGGCAAAAGAAAGTGTTTTATCCAGTAGCTTGTTTCCTAAAAAGTTAATGGTAAAGATAAGTTTTTGTAAATGGAATTTTACTTTAAATAACTTTAAGAGTTGGCCATTTAAAGGATTCTTTTGGAGAACCTACTTGTGATCATTCTTTATGCTTCATCAGCTTGTATATTTTATGCTCCCCAGTTTTTTTTTAAAGCAAGTATCACTTGTAATTTTCTCACAAGCTAGATAAATTGGTCTTTGCTTTCTGAAACAATTTCTTTGATTATTGTTATTTTCCTTGCAGTAAAAGCAAGGTTTTTGTTTGTTTTTAGATAAACTCTTCTGGTTTCTTGTTTGTCTTCTTTTTTTTTTTTTTTTCATTTTCTGGAATGACCAAATGATGAGAAGCCTAGGAATTTATCGACTTTGATTTTGTTATCAAGGTATAATCCTAAGAGAACAAGGACAACACTAACCACCCAATGCTGGAGAATTACTGCATTAAGTGGTCTATTACAGCATAATACTTCACAGAAAATTATCTGATTAATTTTCCTCCTGACAGTGAGAAAAGTGGGAGTGTTAATTGGAATGTCGGCAATAAGGAATAATCTTGGAATCTGGGACACCATCGTAGGAGGACAGTCTTAACTAAAGGAAAAAGTTCCTGGCTGCCAAGAAGATTCAAAAGGGATTCTGAATGCCTGGGAAGCATGGGGAGAAATTGTTCAGTGTTGAAGAAAAGGAAATGAGAAAGCAGAAATAAAGCAAACTTGGATTCCTTCACAATTTAGGGAAGACTGAATTTTCTTATCATATTTAATTTCGATGCTTGCCAATCATTTGAGAAGAAAGAGAGGTGTGAAGACAGACCTGTTCCTTCTAATATTTATTGATTACCTGTATGGACCAGGTACTTTGGTAAATTTTAATCATATAAAGCGGAATAAGATATTCTTGTCCTCAGAGAGTTTACATTCTAAAAGGAAAGATAAGCTGAAAGAAAAATTAGTAAACAAAAATATATTTTCAAGGGACTTCCCTAGTGGTCTGGTAATTAAGATTGAAATGTCAATCAGAGATACCTTACTTACCTGGGAAAATGTGATGGAGATAGGAAAACCAAGATAGCATCCAAGTCCAATATAATTAGCTTACTTATTTTTCTCACATAGCAGACATTAAGATGTTTGAAGGCAGGTCCCACTAGTTGGTCTTCAGGCCTCACACAGACACAGAATTCAAGCATTCCAGTGAAGCATTGAATGAGTAAATCTGATATAGCATATAGAGACAGATGCCCTGAAATATTTAGTCAGAGAAATCTATTGCTTTGGATTAAAACACTGCCTCTCTAAGCATTCTCTTTAAAAATGCAAATACCCAGAGGAAACATGAAACATTTCCTTGTCAACCAGCAATTCTTATTTTTGGCAGTTATCAGAACAAGGGGGCCTATAAAAAGTGAATTTCAGAGAACACTCTTGGTGTGATAGAAAGGACACAAATTTGTGTAGTTAATTTGGAAAACACTTCGGCATTATCTTCTACAGTTGAATTTTCATATACACATGACCCAACAATTAATTCACTCTGTGGGATGGACCCAAGGGAGACTCAAGCAGATATACAGCAGGAGACGTGTGAAAGAATGTTCATAGTTGCACTAATCACAATGCGAAAACATGTAAACAACTCAAATGTCCATCAATAGGACAGCAAATAGATGAACTATGATAATTTACACAGCTGAATATTTCATGGCAATAAAAACACATGAACTACACTAGTTCTCAACAATGGGGATAAATGGTAGCAATGAAACAAAACGTTAAATGAATAAAGCAAATGCTCAAAATGTATACAATATGACATAATTTTTATAGAGTTGAGAAAATGAATATGAGTATACTTTATATAAAAATATATAGATGCAATAAAACTATATATTTTTAAAAGTGAAGGAATTCTGGATCATGGTTATAGTTGTATAGGGAAAGACGGGGAATGGGATGGGAAGCCAGTGGTTAGATGAAGGTTATGTCAAGGTTCTAGCACTTGTTTTGAATGGTAGGCTTGTAGCTACTGATCACATTATTAAGAACAATGAAATAAACACATAGTTAAGTGAAAACAAAAGTAGAAAGCCTGGGTTCTTTAGGATACAGCCTGAAGCTGGTGCTTTACTTAGAAAGTGCCATCTCAGAGCAATGATGGTGAGGGAAAAGTGAAGGGAGTCAGGGAAGAATGCTAAGTGATACCAGGGATGTTTTCACAAACAGCTCTAAAGACCCAGGGCCTGTGAGTTCATAGGTGTGTCTGTTTAGCTACATGGGAAGTCTTTAGGGAGAATGTTCAGAGAATGTACCTGGAGGAGTCCTTGGGAGAGAGGAGGTAGAGGAAAATTGTTAGCTTGGGTCTCTCCAATGGGAAGGTAACTTCCCCTGGCTTCCCAGAAGGTAACCACTTCTGGGTTGCTTCTCTGGCCTCCTGTGGTGGCAGTCAGGGAAACCAGATTTCCAGGAAATCAGTCTGCTTTTTTAGCTAAGTCCAGAAGTGATGGAGAAGCCAATATCTCAGGCCATGTGGCTTCCTGGCCCAAATGCCCTACAGTAGCATGGGTTAGGTCCTGACACTCTAGGCAGGACTTTGGTTGAGTTCAGTTGGTGTAAGTTCTTGGGATGTGGAAGCAACTGACCCAGAACTGGTGGCCAAGGGCCCAGGCCAGAATGACACAAACAGAGTCTAAAAGGTAAATAAGACTGTCTTGTATGAGCAGGAGCTTGTCAGACCTAGGTTTGAATCCTGTGTGAATTTGGATAATTTCTTAACTTTCCTTGACCCTCATATGGAATATGGAAAAAGTGGTAACTTCTCCCAAGAGTTGTTGTGAGAATTCAAAAGAGCTAATGCAATGAGTAGAATCTTTGGCACCTAAGAAGTCCTTAAAAAAAAAAAAAAAAGTATATTCCCTTTGGTCCTGCCTCATGGCATCAAGCATAATTGAGACAATACTGGGTGCAAGAAAAGGCCCAGTTTCATTTTGCATTTTTTTCTCCTGTGCCATGTCAGCCTTTCCTGACCACAGGCAGCCAAAGGGTACTGGGCACTTGTGTGAGGGGTGAAGGAGTAAAGATAATTTTTACCCCCTTTCCAACATCAACAATCCTGGTGCTATATCACCTTTCCTCTGTGCTCTTGGTTTAAAAAGCTGTAGAGTTTCAAGAGGCATTCCAAATAATAATGAGTGCTTCAAGCAGCTGAATAATTTGCCACCTCCTTTAAATGATACTCTTCAAATATTTGTTCAGTATTTACTTTGGAGGCAGAGCTGGCCCCAGCAGGATGAAGGCACCTTTCATCAGTGTGGCAAGAGTTGGGTATGGGGACCAGTGGCAGATTTCCAGTTCACTTTAGGGATGTGAAAATGACTTGCTACTCTGGTCACCGGTCCACCTGGTCATTCCTTTCCATATCTAGAACCCCTCAAACCTGGTTTCTAGGTCAGCCAGACCTCTTGGTAACTGATGGATATCATTTGAATTCAGGCTCTCCTTCGATTTCTGTTTACTTAAGAAAATCCATTTTCTGGTTTCCCTGTTTTATACAACAAAGTGCAGTGTCTTTCATATCACCTCCATAGGTTCTTGTGTTTGAATACTTGGCAGCGATTAAAATGAACACACACTGCTCTCTTGCTGGTGAAATGTAGTATTGAGGAAGCAGAGGTTTTAAGTTTGTAGGTTGGAGAAACTTAAAATTTTCCTTTCTTGTTCTTAATTTCTTTTTTAATTTGTGGGTAAAACAAAGTTACTTGGGGCTGGAAGCTCTCAAAAAGGGCTCTTCTTATCATTAATGCATATTTTATACATGCTCCAACCCTGAGACACTCCTTCTCAGAGTCTTTATGAGGATGGAGAACACTCCTAATTGCAAGGTTGCCTCTCTTCCCTGGGAATTAACCCCAATGTCTCTACAAACATGCAAAAAAATTCTGGAGGCTTGGCACTCCTGCATGCTCCTCGCAACTTCCCCTTCAGCCTCCCCCTCCCGGTTAGCATAGTCCAATGTCCACAGATCCATTTGACCCCAATTTCTCTCTAGTGGGCAATGGGCAAGGGGTAGGAAGTCATTTGAAGACCTCATACGACTGACCCCAGTATTACCTTCTGCCTGTTCCTGTAATACCTCTTGGGCCCTCAAGAGCCTAGCATTCTACTACTGGAATTTTTTCCTTTAGCTGAATTCTGATCATTCCTAAAAGACCAATGCACTGGAGGACCGCTTTGATAGCAGCTGTCAGGACCTGTTACAGGTGGCAAGATACATTTGGATCTTGAATTCCCCTTCTGTTGCTGGCATAGCTGCTCCCTGCCTTTAACTTTCAAATTAGAAATGTTTATTTATGATGAAGGTGAAAGTGAAAGTCACACAGTGGTGTCCAACTCTTTGCCACCCCATGGACTATACAGTCCATGAAATTCTCCAGATCAGAATCCTGGCGTGGGTAGCCGTTCCCTTCTCCAGGGGATCTTCTCAACCCAGTGATTGAACCCACGTCTCCCGAATTGCAGGTGGATTCTTAACCAGCTGAGCCACCAAGGAAGTGGAAAATAGTGTAGGTTATAGTCAGCAGAGGTGGGGGAACTCATTTTAAAAAAAAGTGTCAACCAAAACACAGTATTTAAAAAAAAGTTAAACATTTAAAAACCTGAGAGCCAGGAAAAAAGGCTCCTCAAGAGAAGAAACATACACTGTGATGTTTTCTGCCCTTTTTGTTTTTGCCCCATGGTATGAGGTCATCTTTTGTGAAGGTCATCTCTTACGATAATCAATAATTTTAACAACTAATGTTAGGAAGTTTCACAAGGCATCATGAGATAATATGGTAAGTAAACAGTGGGCACTTGCAGAATTAAAGGAAGGGCTTATTCAAAAGTGAAATTAGCCCAGCACAGAAGCTCCTCTTAATCACATTCCTCACTCTCTTTAGGGCTCACGTTTTGGCCTGGACTTTCCTGAGACATGAGAGTTGAACCTCATTTTCTCCCACTTCTAATTTTAGAAAATCCATTTATTCTTTTTGTCAATCATCAGGACTAGACCCAGAAAATGTTAAGAATTGCATGTGGATAGTAATTACTAATATTATATGGTTACTTGTGGTTTGCAAAGCACATTTACATGTGTTGTTGCATTTAGTAAACTTCCAATCACCTTGTGAGGTAGTCATTATTAATATTATTATTATCACAATTTTGCAACTGGGGAAACAGAAGCTTAAAGAGATGATGTTATTTGTCTAAAATCATAGAGAAAGGGAATGGGTCTAAACTCAGGTTTTCTCACCTAAGTCCTGTTTGCTCCACAGTTCACATTGATTCTTGGAGATGCCTCTTGTCCACCATGCACCCCTCTCTCTGACATTATTACCAAGAAGACTGGTAATGGTGGCTGACATTTCAGGTAGTCCCAGGATGCAGGTACATCTTATTTAATCCTTGTATCAATCCTATGATACAGACTTTATAATTAAACTAATTTTACAGTTGAGTAAACTGATGCTCAGAGAGGTTAGGTCTGTTATTCCAGGTGCATAGCTAGTAAGTGATGGAGGCAGGCTTTAACCCCACACCTGTTTGATTCCCCAGCTCTTAATCACTACACTCTATGACCTTACTGCATCTTTCAAGGCTTCCAGCTCCTTCCAAATGTTTGATTCAACAGAGCAGGAGTAAAGGGGGTGCTTTCAAGGGCAAAGAACTGAACTACAGGCTGATGGAGAATACAGAATGAACCATGGGTCCTCCAGGACTTGTTCTGGTCATAGTTGATGAGATGTAGAGCAGACAGGAAAATGGGGCTGACCAGTGTATGCTGAGGCATTAAGTCCCCACTAAGGGACTTACTGAGGATCCTCTACACTGAATTGTTTGTATTTTGTAGTATTCTTGCCTGGAGAATTCCATGGACAGAGGAGTCTGGTGGGCTATAGTCCATGGGATCACAGAAGTTGGACTTGACTAAGTGACTAGTAACACACACACACACACACACACACACACACACACACACACACACACACACAGGTGGATGGGGCGGGGGGTTTGCTTCCCAGGTGCTCAATGTGTAAAGAATCTGCCTGCGAAGCCAGAGACTCGGGTTTGATCCCTGGGTCAGAAGATCTAGAAGAGCATGGTAACCCACTTCAGCATTCTGGCTTGGAGAAACCCAAGGACAGAAGAGCCTATCGGGCTACAGTCCACAGTGTCACAAAGAGTTGGACATGAATAAATCGACTGAGCATGCATGCCCACACACCCCTTACTAAGGACCTATGGCTCAGCAGAGGCTGTGATATCCCCAGCCAGGTGTGAAGGCAGCAGCCTGTTGTGAACAGACTGCTGTTGTGAACAGTAGCACAGACTAAGGATTGTAGGACCCTCTGGCTGGTTACAAATGCTCCTGTGCTGTGCTAAGTCACTTCAGTCGTGTCTGACTCTTTGTGACCCCATGGACTGTAGCCCACCAGGCTCCTCTGTCCATAGGGCTCTCCAGGCAAGAATACTGGAGTGAGCTGCCATTTCTTCAAATGTTCCAGTGCTGAATAAACCCCGAAAGATAAACTTCTTGGAGGTAAAGGCTGTAATACCCTTAAATGTAACTTAGGAGGTTGCGCCGGTTAAAAACCATGAAAAGTTTCCAGTCCCCTTTCGAAGGAATTTAGCTTATTCCTTTGCTGAACAATGCTGGCAGAAGGGTGGGAGAAGTTGGTGAGAGAAAATCTGGGAATGAAACAATCTGTCCAACCCCATGAAAGGAAATCCTTTGCAGATGTGGAGGAGGTGGGAGCACCCGCATGTTTTCCATCTGCCTCCATCCCCTAGGGATGCAGTAGAGTATCTCTGCTCCGCGTCATGGCTCATGGTTCTCAACCCTGACTGTACATTGCAATCACCTAGTAGCAGGGCTTTTAAAATCTACCTGTGCTAGGCTACCCTGGTGGTCCAATGGTTAAGAATCCGCCCTGCAATGCAGAGGACACAGGTTTGATCCCTGGTCCAGAAAGATCTCACATGCCATGGGGCAACTACTGAGCCTTCACTCTGCAGCCTGCGGGCCACAACTACTGAGCCCACATGCTGCAATTATGGAGGCCGCATGTCTAGAGGCTATGCCCTGCAACAAGAGAAGCCACCGCAATGAGAAGCCTGTGCCTCGCAGCTAGACTGTAGCCCCTGTTTGCCACAACTAGAGAAAAGTTCAGCAACAAAGACCCAGGATAGTCAAAAATAAATAAATAAATAAATATTAAAATAACACTTAAAAAAATAAAATCTACCTATGCCTTGGACCCAGCACTCAAGAATCTTTGGTATTGTAATCCCAGGTACTTGTAATTCTTACAAACTCCCCAGGTGATTGAAGTACTGAGGGTATCACTGCTCTAGAATTTCACAACCAGAAACAAAGAACTGACACAGCCTCCAATTAAACTTTCCACTGTTTTGGAGAGTTTGAAAACGAAAAAAGTGTTGCAGACCAATTTTAAAGAAGGGAAGAGAGGCACAAGGAGGAGAAGCAATTTTCCAAGGCCAGAGGACTGCTGAGGGCAGGGCGGGGCGGTGGGGTTGGAGGGAACCTCTTTTTTTTTGGTTCACCTACATCCTTTTTTCTGGCAGCATATCACAGTATCTGCTATACTGATGGCTTAGTTTTACACCAGGCATGAGAATTCTTTTCTTTTTCTGGGATGGCCTTTCCAATTAGACCTATGATCCTGTTTTTGTGTGTTTTCTGGTATGGAAGCCCAAATCTTTCTTTTGTAATTCTTACCTCTTTGCCAGCCTGAGCAGTGGGCTATCTGTTTAGAAGGAGTCAGGGGCTCCGAGTTCGGTGTGTTCTGTTCAGAGCATCACAGGTGCATGTGTGGTGAAAACTCATCAATGAGGGTGGAATTCACACCTAACTCAGTCTCAGCTTTCAAGCCACTGGATCTACAACAGTCAATTCTCTTAGAACACAGAGCTAAATCCCCGAGGAGGCCGGGACTGGAGAGGCCACCTGAATTGCTGCCTGCTTAAAGGTGCACTCATGTTTCTTGATTTAACTGGGTCAGTGTGTTTATTTTTGCCATTTGACTTCAGGGCAGGGTTGGTTGCCGTGTGCTGGCAATACCCAGGGAGCGCAGGCTCTGAGTGACTAGGGCAGGTGTGCAGGAGCCCTGGGAGACTATTATTTCCTTTGGTTCCGCAGCCTCATGGTTTATGTACGAGTTGTTATGTGACCGAGTCCTTTTTTAAGCGCGAACATGTTCTGTTCGACTGGAATCATGTTCTTTAGCCACTGCATTATGCAAGCTGGCTCCAAAGTTTGCAGGAAGTGCTAAACTCAACTGTGACAATTCCCAGCCATAGTCATGGAGCCCCCCACAGTGAAGCAAACTGCATGTTTACTCATTCCACGATAGAGTTGCAGTTGCGTTTAATAACTGTCTGTTGCTACCTGAGGAGAAAGCTATGCCTGGCCACTTTGATCAGCTTCTCTCATCTTGTCTCCTGTTTAATCCCAGAATAAATCCTGTGGGCCTTGGGGGAGGGCATTAAAAAGCCTTCTGGCAAAGAAGATTAAACCTGAAACAAGTGCTAATGAGGCACAAGCAATGTAATGCTCATTGTGGTGTATGCTCAGGCCCTGAGTGGGAGAGAAGATGGTTTCGATGGAGGGCATCCAGTTGAGAAGTCGCTCTGACGTAGTGTTCCAGCTAAGCCATTTACTATCCTAAAATGAGTACCTTAGACAAGTCCACTGGTTGGTTCTCGGGTTTTTCTTTGGGGTGATAACAGAGAAGTGTCTTTCAAGAACTGCACAGAGCCGAGATCTTTTCCTCTGACTTCTTCTGGAGGACTAGTATCTGGTTTATGCAAAGTGACCCAGAGAAGGGGTGGAGCTAGCATTCTCTGGAGGGTGAAAGTTAGTATCACTTAAGATTCTTTGGTGGCAAGCAACAGAAACCAAGTCTTTAATAAGAGTTCACCTACTTAAGAAGAAAAAGGTTTATCAGAAAATAAGTTCCATAAGCACAGAGGCCAACTTGTTCACTGCTGCTTCCTCATTAGGAGAGTACCTTGAGTATATAGTAGGCATTGACCATTGCATATAGTAGGTGAAGGTTTGTGGAACTAAAAAAGATACAGGCTGGATCAAAGAATTGTTAGCAAGACTGAGAATCAGTTTTTGAAAAAGATAAAAATGAGAATATCTCTGGTGGGGTTTAGGTAGCAGGACCTCAGTCCCTGACAGTCCTATCACTGTTGGAATGAGTGCTGTCCAAATATATTTATGTTTTTGAGTGCCTGTACAT
Source organism: Muntiacus reevesi (assembly GCF_963930625.1). NCBI lineage: Eukaryota > Metazoa > Chordata > Mammalia > Artiodactyla > Cervidae > Muntiacus > Muntiacus reevesi. The sequence continues at coordinate 44,816,785 of NC_089254.1, forward strand.
ATGCAACAAAATACAGGGGGAAAGAGTATTAGAGTTTTTTAGAGGAAAACAGAACCAATAGGATCTATCTATCTAGAAACAAAGAGAGACTGACTTACAATAAGGAATTGACTCACATGATTATGGAGGCTGGCAACCAATCTGCAGGGTGGCTGGCAGGTCGGAGTTGAGGACTCAGGTAGAGCTGATGTTTCAGTTCAAGGACTGTTAGGCAGGAAGAGCGATGTTGGAGATGAAGCTGGGGAACTGTCTGTTACATGGGGATAGATGGTCTTTTTGTTTAGTTCTATTCAGGAGGAGTCTCACCTACATATGAGAGCAATTTGTTTTATTCCAACTGTTTGAAATGTTAACCTCACCCCAAAAGACCCTTGCAGAAACACCCAGAATCATATCTGGCCAAACATCTGGGCAGCCCATGGCCCAGTCAAGGTGACACATAACTTTACTCACTACAGAGAGGACTGGGGAGGCCCTACTGGCCTCGCTGGAATCACGTCAGCACTCCGCTGGCCAGTACAAGGCAGGGTGTTTTGTTGGACGATTCTGGAGACTTTGCACAAGGGGCAGATTTTATTTCCCAAACGGGAAGTAGGAGCTGTTACCAGGAGAAAGGAGAAGGGATACCGAGGAGCAGCTGGGCCTTTTCTCCAGAGAGTCTCACTTGGTCACTTGCTTCTGTGGGGTTAACATCAAGACATAGCTCTCTGCTTTGACTGCCTCTTTGGGCTCTTCTCTGTGTGAAAGGGGAGCAGTCAGAATGAGGAAAGAAATAATTTCTGTGCTTTTGCCCCTTCTCTTCCAGTCACCATCAGGGGTGACTTTTGAGGGCAGACCATGGAGACTTGTGCTCATGACACTCAAACTCCGGCTCGTTCTGAAAAGGTCCACCCCATCTTCACCCCCGCCCCACTGTAAAGGCCACTCACAAGATACTTCTGCCTCAGAAGAGTTTTAATCTATTGTATTCTGTGTATTTCCCTTCCTCTCCATTCTTTACCTACTAGAAGTGTCATATAGCTATGGCTGCTGCTAACCATAGCACTGCCTTTGGTCAGAAACTGTTGTAATGTTAGAATAAGATGCTGATTCCCTGGTAGCTCATATGGTCAACAATCTGCCTGAGATGCAGGAGACCCAGGTTCGATACCTGGGTGGGGAAGAGCTCCTGGAGTAGGAAATGGCAATCATTCCAGTATTCTTGCCTGGAGAATTCCATGGACAGAGGAGCCTGGCGAGCTGCAGTTGCAAAGAGTTGGACAGGACTGAGCGACCAACACTTTCATCCATCAGAAAGTTGACATAATAAATATGTCTACCATATTTACTCTCTGAAAGATACCACTTTACCTATGGGCCCCTTGTGCAGTGTACAATCTGTTCGCCTGTTCATGGCAGGTCTGATTACCAAGGAAGAGGGAGACAACCAGAAGCCAGGGAAGCACAGCTTGTTCAATGCTCTTGTGAACGATGTGTGTGTATGTGCAGGGTCAGGGGTGATGGTGTGTTTCCTTTCTTTGAGATCTGACCAGTAGCTGAGCCCAATGATGAGATTTAATCATTTACTCTAGCGTGGTAAGTCCACCATACACCCCCCAAAAAACTGTCTTTGAGGAATTAGGAACCACTGCTCTCCTCGTGGGTGAATTCCTGAAACACACAGAGCTCAGACCAGACCGGCCGGGAGAGGCAGTGGGCAGGTCTTGCCTCTTGAGGGCACATATGTTATGCCACTTTCTTCAGAGATTTGTAAGTCCGACTTCTAATTAGCACATTATATAGGACTGACTCACTGCAAATTCCATGGATCCATGGTGAAGTAGACCAAAATCAACCATCTAATATGAAAACAGGCAATATAAAAATAAATAGAAATTCTAATTCTTTTCACATAGCTCAATGAATCAAATTATACACATCCCGGGGTGAGTACAGCCCACTTTGTAGACAATTGATCTAGAACCTGTTACTCTCCTTACAGCATCTATGCAAACAAAGCTAATTGATTACAACCCTCCCCCTGAGCCTGGAGGCACCTTGATACTCCATTACAACACAGTGGTCAGTGGTTGCTAGATGGGGCAGGTTGGCAAACTATGGCGGGAAGGCCTTATCATGCCTGCTGCATGTTTTTATAAATAAAGTTTTATTGGTACACAGCCACACTCACTTGATTATGGATTGTCTGTGGCCACTTTCCCACTCCAGTGGCAGAGTTGAGTAGTCCAAAAGCCTAAAATCCTTATCTGACCCTGTATGGAAATGCGGGGAAGCTGATCCCTGTTTTAGGAAGCCAGTATCGATCACTGTGTGTTGGTAATGAAAGGCAGACTGGCGTGCCATCCCAGCTCGAGAACTGGGCTAGAATTTGGAGAATAGCTCATTCATTGTGCTCAGGAGGCCATGCTTGGCCTTTCTTTCTTCCATATGTACCTAATCTTTGCTAGCTCTCTTAGAAATCTAATCCGTTGGTCACAAGGACACAGAGAAGTGAGTGTGAATGAAACTGGTCACCTAAAGTCCATGTCCAACACCGTACACTCAGCAGTGTCCACTGTCTGCTACTTGCCTCCCGCCCCGCAGCACAGGTAACAAGAACAGTGAGGAGGCCTCCACTGCTCAGTTCAGTTCAGTTCAATCGCTCAGTTGTATCTGACTCCTTGCAACCCCATGAATTGCAGCACGCCAGGCCTCCCTGTCCATCACCAACTCCTGGAGTTTACTCAAACTCATGTCCATAGAGTGGTGATGCCATCCAGCCATCTCATCCTCTGTTGTCCCCTTCTCCTCCTGCCCCCAATCCCTCCCAGCACCAGGGTCTTTTCCAATGAGTCAACTCTTTCCATGAGGTGGCCAAAGTGTTGGAGATTGAGCTTCAGCATCAGTCCTTCCAATGAACACCCAGGACTGATCTCCTTTAGGATGGACTGGTTAGATCTCCTTGCAGTCCAAGGGACTCTCAAGAGTCTTCTCCAACACTACAGTTCAAAAACATCAATTCTTCAGCACTCAGCTTTCTTCACAGTCCAACTCTCACATCCATACATGACCACTGGAAAAACCATAGCCTTGACTAGATGGACCTTGGTTGGGAAAGTAATGTCTCTGCTTTTTAATGTGCTATCTAGGTTGGTCATAGCTTTCCTTCCAAGGAGTAAGTGTCTTTTAATTTCATGGCTGCAGTCACCATCTGCAGTGATTTTGGAGCCCCCCCAAAATAAGTCTGACACTCTTTCCACTGCTTTGCCATCTATTTTCCATGAAGTGATGGGACCAGATGCCATGATCTTAGTTTTCTGAATGTTGAGTTTTAAGCCAACTTTTTCACTCTCCTCTTTCACTTTCATCAAGAGACTTTTTAGTTCCTCTTCACTTTCTGCCATAAGGGTGGTGTCATCTGCATATCTGAGGTTCTTGATAATTCTCCCAGCAATCTTGATTCCAGCTTGTGCTTCTTCTAGCCCAGGGTTTCTCATGATGTACTCTGCATATAAGTTAAATAAGCAGGGTGACAATATACAGCCTTGACATACTTGTTTTCCTATTTGGAACCAGTCTGTTGTTCCATGTCCAGTTCTAACTGTTGCTTCCTGACCTGCATATAGGTTTCTCAAGAGGCAAGTCAGGTGGTCTGGTATGCCCATCTCTTTCAGAATTTCCCACAGTTTATTGTGATCCACACAGTTGAAGGCTTTGGCATAGTCAATAAAGCAGAAGTAGATGTTTTTCTGGAACTCTCTTGCTTTTTTGATGATCCAACGGATATTGGCAATTTGATCTCTGGTTCCTCTGCCTTTTCTAAAACCAGCTTGAACATCTGGAAGTTCACGGTTCACATATTGCTGAAGCCCGGCTTGGAGAATTTTGAGCATTACCTTACTAGCGTGTGAGATGAGTGCAATTGTGCGGTAGTTTGAGCATTCTTTGGGATTGTCTTTCTTTGGGATTGGAATGAAAACTGACCTTTTTTTTTTTTTTTTTGGTTTTGTATTTATTTATTTATTTTTAAATTTTATTTAGTTATTTTTTTTTCCCCAGTGGGTTTTGTCATACATTGATATGAATCAGCCATAGAGTTACACATATTCCCCATCCCGATCCCCCCTCCCACCTCCCTCTCCACCCGATTCCTCTGGGTCTTCCCAGTGCACCAGGCCGGAGCACTTGACCCATGCATCCCACCTGGGCTGGTGATCTGTTTCACCATAGAAAATATACATGCTGTTCTTTCAAAACATCCCACCCTCACCTTCTCCAACAGAGTTCAAAAGTCTGTTCTGTAATTCTGTGTCTCTTTTTCTGTTTTGCATATAAGGTTATTGTTACCATCTTTCTAAATTCCATATATATGTGTTAGTATACGGTAATGTTCTTTATCTTTCTGGCTTACTTCACTCTGTATAATGGGCTCCAGTTTCATCCATCTCATTAGAATTGATTCAAATGAATTCTTTTTAACAGCTGAGTAATATTCCATGGTGTATATGTACCACAGTTTCCTTATCCATTCGTCTGCTGATGGGCATCTAGGCTGCTTCCATGTCCTGGCTATTATAAACAGTGCTGCGATGAACATTGGGGTGCACGTGTCTCTTTCAGATCTGGTTTCCTCGGTGTGTATGCCCAGGAGTGGGATTGCTGGGTCATATGGCAGTTCTATTTCCAGAAAACTGACCTTTTCTAGTCCTGTGGCCACTGCTGAGTTTTCTAAATTTGCTGGCATATTGAGTGCAGCACTTTCACAGCATCATCTTTCAGGATTTGAAATAGCTCAACTGGAATTCCATCACATCCACTAGCTTTGTTCATAGTGATGCTTTCTAAGGCCCACTTGACTTCACATTCCAGGATGTCTGGCTCTAGGTGAGTGATCACACGATCATGATTATCTGGGTCGTGAAGATCTTTTTTGTACAGTTCTTCTGTGTATTCTTGCCACCTCTTCTTAATATCTTCTGCTTCTGTTAGGTCCATACCATTTCTGTCCTTTATTGAGCCCATCTTTGCATGATATGTTCCCTTGGTATCTCTAAGTTTCTTGAAGAGATCTCTAGTCTTTCCCATTCTGTTGTTTTCCTCTATTTCTTTGCATTGCTCGCTGAGGAAGACTTTCTTATCACTCCTGGCTAGTCTTTGGAACTCTGCATTCAAATGGGAATATCTTTCCTTTTCTCCTTTGCTTTTCACTTCTCTTCGTTTCACAGCTATTTGTAAGGCCTCCTCAGACAGCCATTTTGCCTTTTTGCATTTCTTTTCCATGGGGATGGTCTTGATCCCTGACTCCTGTACAATGTCACAAACCTCCGTCCATAGTTCATCAGGCTCTCTGTCTATCAAATCTAGTCCCTTAAATCTATTTCTCACTTCCACTGTATAGTCATAAGGGATTTGATTTAGGCCATACCTGAATGGTCTAGTGGTTTTCCCTACTTTCTTCAATTTAAGTCTGAATTTGGCAATAAGGAGTTCATGATCTGAGCCACAGTCACCTCCCGGTTTTTTTTTTTTTTTTTTTTTTGCTGACTGTATAGAGCTTCTCCATCTTTGGCTGCAAAGAATATAATCAATCTGATTTCGGTGTTGACCATCTTGTGATGTTCATGTGTGGAGTCTTCTCTTGTGCTGTTGGAAAAGGGTGTTTGATATGACCAGTGAGTTTTCTTGGCAAATCTCTACTAGCCTTTGCCCTGCTTCATTCTGTACTCTAAGGCCAAATTTGCCTGTTACTCCAGGTGTGTCTTGACTTCCTACTTTTGCATTTCAGTCCCCTATAATGAAAAGGACATATTTTTTTTGGGTGTTAGTTCCCTCCACTGCTAGAGGGCTGCCAAGATGCTGCGTATCACTTGGGGGCTGTGGGAATCTTTGCCGAAATGTTTAAATTTCCCAAGAGGAAATTTTTAAAATTCAAGAGTTGAGGTGGCAATTGGGAAAGGAACTGAAATGGTTTGTTTCCACTAGTCCTGACAGTTTCCAAGTCTGACAGCACTTCCCTACCTCTTCCTCTTTGGTTTCAGCCATTTCAAAGTAGGAAAGAGAAAAGAGAATCAGTAAGAGCTGATAAAGGAGGGGAAGCAAAAAGGAAGGCAGAACGAGAGAGATTATTATGTTCTGAAACACTGAAATTGTTTCTATACACTAACGTGGTTGAATTTGAACCTAAATAAAGTCCACCCCTGTCACATTTTGGCAACTCTCATAATCTGTAAGGTACCAGCCTGAGTCATTGCGTGTGCACCTGCGTTCTCCATCACTCAGTCATGACTCTTTGCAGCCCCATGGACTTGGCCTGCCAGCCTCCTCTGTCCATGGGAGTACTGGAGTGAGTTGCCATTTCCTCCTCCAGAGGATCGTGCGGTGCAGGGATCAAACCCGCGTCTCCTGCATTGGCGGCCCACAGATGGCTAAGACATTTCCCAGGAGAGAAACGTCCTTAGGGCAGCGTGCTGCAAACGAACTAGGCCTGGTGAGACCGCGCACAATCAGTGCAGAGTGTGGGCCACCTGGAGCTGAGCCGCGGAAGCCTTCTGCCCCCTGCCTCGCCCTGGGCCCCCGCCCCTCGCCTTCTGTCCAGCCCCTTGCCCTCCGCCCGGCCCCCGGCCACGCACAGCGTCTGAGTTTAATTTGGAGATGGAGAGACTCGGCAGTAAGACGGCTGAAGTTGCTCTTTGAAAGGCGTCCAAACCCTGGATGATAGGAATGCTGTTTTGGTCAGCTCTGATGTACTGCGACCCAAAGATAAAGGTCGGTGCTCCCTCTTCCCTGGGTGGACGCCTGCGGCTTCTGACGACGTATTTGAGCACTTCGGAAACTCTAGTGGCAGCGCTCACTCCTCTATGGCCCCTGGAGGTAGCAGCAAGGCCATTCCCACAGCTTAATAGGAGCGAAGGGCTTGACAGAGGGTTTTCCTGGAGGGACTTACGGCAGAAATACAGCAGTGGACACTGCATTTCCTGACGGCATCTGCAGTGTGCACGCAAGAGGACTGTGGTTAAGGTAGGACCACATCTGATTCTGTTATGTTTGTGCATTTGTTTATGCCTGCACGCCCTCTTTTGGGAATTGCTATTTTCCCTTGCATCATGAGGTTCCAGTGGGGCTAATAATTACGGGGCTTGACTTTCTAGCCACAGAGGTGGTCACTGTTGGGAGACAGGGTCCTCCCTGGTCTTCTTGGGCTCACACCCTGGGCTGTGTGTGCCCAGAATGCAAAAATCTGGCCAGTCTATTACTTCAGCCATTTCTCAGGGTTGTTTATGTAGTTGGTAACATTGGGAGTCAAGATATTGTCTCCTCCTGGACAAAGGGCAGACTTGCTTGCTATAAAAGCAGTGGTTCCCAGGCTTAGTGGTAGGTACACTGGCCTGCATGCATGGTGTTCTTCTAGGTTAGGCCATCTTGGCTGCTTTGGTGAGACTGGGGGAGGCCTGATGCAGCCATGATGCTGATGCTCTGCTGCCTGCTGGCTGTATGAGGTTTCTTGTATCTGTTCCCTCTCTTCTGGCAACATGAAACAAATAGCAACATTCTTACCTAACTTTAAAGTAGGGTAAAATCTAATCAGAGAGGGTGGTCTTTTGATTTTCAGAAACAGACCCAGACAAGGCTTCTCTGAGGTCCTTTTTAGGGACTGATGTAGATTTGGGAGAGAAAATATCATGCACTTTCCTGAATTTGCAACTTGTGTAGATGATCTGGCAGCTATAAAGGTCAGAGTTTGATTCATACTTTATAAATGCAGTTGCTGTGCCTGTTTTGCAGATCTTTCCCCATTAAGGCTTTGGTGTGGTCAGGTTGTATGTAGGAAGAATGCTTATTCAAATGCTAACCTGCTGTGCACACACCGTCCCCCACCACCTCGCCCCCATTTCCACCTGTATGCAATGAAAACCACTACCCACCCCTTGATTTTTTTTTTTCCCTATTGTCAAGGGATGCTGACCAAAGTGTAAAAGTGAATGCCACAGCAGAGCTAACAGTTTTGTTACCTGGGGCCTGCACAGGCTATGGTACATGTCCATAGGCTCTGAAACTGCCATGCCATTGAACTTGGCATCTGCGTCTGAGGGGACACCTGCCACATTCCCCTCTCCCCACACTCCCAACTTAAGAGTGAATCCTCTGAGCCTGTCTGATGGATTGCCTAGATTTTGCCAGTAAATGAACCTCTGAATATTTAATTTCCAGCAGTCAGTGTGAGTTTGGGCTGATGGTCCTTTTAATTTCAGAATTTAGGTCCTAGGCTTCATATAATGCAGATTTCATTACTGTATGAAAAACTCCTGAGGTTCATTGGAGATGTCTTGATTACCTTGGTGAGTCTGGTAGATACAGCTATAAAACCCAAATTTGTTAGTGGGGTGTCTTTCAATAAACTGTTTGTCTAGGGGTGAGTGAGTCCTGTTACTCTTCATCTGCTCAGTAGGACAACTATTTGTACCTTGCACAAAGGCATCATATATCCTATTGCTGGCCCTGGTTTGGGGCCATGAAGAAAATGTCTAGAAGATAGTAGTGGTATCCTCTCCTCCCCCAATCACTGACTCTACACCAACCACCACTTACCTGAAGATTGATTGTTAAATAAAAGAAAGTGAAAACCTCACCTGGTTCTGTTGGGCTCTGTTACTCACAGCTGAATGAAATTCTGTAATAATGAATGATTAAGGAAAACCTCCAGGGGCACAGAAATAGAGAAGCTTTCCTTCTGGGAGCATGGATGATGTGCCTGGCCTGGGCTGGAGGTCCGGATCTGTTATCCTGCTCTGTGCCCCTGTCACTGTACCCCAGGTGCCCAATGTCCAGGCAGGACTACCTTGCTCTGAGCACCCCACGCTCTGCCATGTGGTGATGTCTTCTACGTTCTGCTTGGGCTTCAGGTCCTGGGTGTAACAAATATGGGAGATTTTCATTCTATCTTACAGAGCGTATAGACTGGAGGAATGAGAATTACCTCTCAGGTAGGATGGGCACAATTCTGAAAGAAAAAATTTAGCTTATTTCCTGGACACCAAAGCTCAAAGTCTGGTGACAGCTAACTATTCCCTTTTCAGCAAGGTCAGTGGAAAGGCTTTCCCTGGAGGAGCCCAGAGACCTATGGTTTTGTTTCAGATGCCATTTCCCCCCTGGTAAACATGGTTCAAAGGAGTCCTGCCCAATAGCACTGAGGGATTTGGGGCCAGGTTTTTATTTTTCTACAGATAGTTTTTGCCATTTATTTAAAATCTCTTCATTGTGAGCTATAGCAGTCATAGATAAAAGTATATAGAACATAATACACAATTTAATTTTTCTGCAAAGTAAATGCATCAGGTCAAGAAGTAAAACACTGCTATCCCCACCCCTCTGATCCCTCCTATATATCCCTTCTCCGCTGCAGTTCCCCCTTTCAAGGATCATCGCTGTCCCGACTTTTATGGTCAGTCACGTCTTTGCTTTCCTTTAAAATTTGACTATATAAGTAGATGTCCATGGACAATACTGTTTGCGTTTTTTCTGCCAGTCTCTAAGTGTGCAGAAGTGGACCCATGCAGCATGTGTTGTTTGTGTCTGGCTGCTTTTACCATCACTGTGTGTGCGGGTCCGGCACATTGTTGCACACAGCTGTAGTTAATTGTCACTCTAGTATAGTATTTGGGCAATCAACAGGTGTTTGCACATCCACCTAGCTTCTTACCTGTTTGGGGATTTTATCACTACATCAGCTCTGAGCATTCTCATCTGTGTCTCCGTGTATTCAAGTACACACATTTAAGAAGGCTGGATACCTTGGAGTAGAATGACCAAGTCATAGGTTATGTTCCTTTAAATTTACTGGATGATGACAAGGTGATTCTGTTGATTTATACTCCCATCAGCTGTGTGTGGGAGGTCTCAGCACCTCACGTTCTCGCCAATACTTGGTAATGCTAGTCTTTGCAAGTTTAGTTTTTATTTTGGTGTGCATCGGTATATAACTGTATGTGGACATGAGATTTTTTCCAAGCCTAAATTTATTATCAGATTAATTCAATTTTTCTTACAAATTTCAAATATACAAGGAATAATGTACACAGAACACCCACATACCTACCATTAAGTCAGTAATTATTTTGGCATATTTATTCTTTACCTATTTTGTGTATGTGAATCATATAAAAAATTATGATAACACTCACTCTTAAATATGACCCTCTTAAGAAGATGGATATTTTACTGTTTAAACACAATAACCAAGAGAAGTAACAATAATTACATAGTATCATACAATATTTAGTCCATATTGAAATGTCCTCAATTGACCCAAAAATGTTTTTTATATCTCGTTAAAAAGAATATGGATCCATTCAAATACTTTGCACCTGGTTAGTACGTATTTAGTCTCTTTTGTTTTGATGACACTAACCAGGCCAGTTGTCTTGAAGAAACATCACATTCTGCATTTGTCTGATGTTCCCTCTTGGTGTCTCACCTATTCTTCTCTCATACTTTTTGTAAATTGGAAGTTAGGTGTAAAGGCTTGATTAAATTAGTCTAATTGTGGTTTTAATTCACATCTGTTGGATTTCCAGTAAGACTGAACACCTTTCCATATATTTGTTGGCCATTTAGATTTCTTCTCTGGTGATGTGCCTATTCAATTCTCTGGTCTATTTTTCTACTCTGGTGTTTCTCTTTTTCTTACTGATTTGTGGGAGTGCCTTATTGTTGGTTTGAGATGTAACAACTGAAAAAAAATACACAACCAAAGAGTTGAGAATTATCTTTTATTAGGTGGAAAAACTGAGGACTTCTTTAGCCCAGAAGGCAGCATCTCAGATAGCTCTGAGGGACTGTTTCAAAGAGGTAAGAGAGGAATCAGGATATTTAGGGGTGTTTGCAAGAAAAACCAGGTAGTCAGAACATCAAAAGATTGCTGTTAATCAAAAATAGACATCTCAAGTTAATGAATTTAGTACATTTCTGTGTTGGGGATGATTCAAGAGTCCAGGCTCACTGATACCTTTTTTTTTTTTTTTTTTTAAATAAGAACCTTAACTATTTAGGGCCGATAGCCTGTGTTTTTTTTCTCCCATCCTGTATCCCCTAAGGGTGCACCGTCTAGGCAGTGGTAGTGGCTGATGGCTTGATAGCCGTACTAATATGGCAGGTGACATTCTATGTCAACAGTTGAAAATATCTTCTCCCACTTGGTGGTTTGCCTTTTCACTTTTATAAGAATGTCTTTTGGTGAGCTTATGTTCTTATCTGTAATGTCCAGTTTATCAATATATCTATATATCTATGACCTGTTTAAGGAACTTTTCATAACCTGAGGTCTAAAAGATTTTCTTCTAGATTTTCTCCTCAGTTGCCTTTAGTCATTGGATGTGAAATCCTCTGGGAAATGTTTTTACATGTGGTGTGAGATACAGGAAAGGCTTCATTTCTTCCCCCCAACGTCAGGTTTATTAAAAAATGGTCCTGGGCTTCCCCGGTGACTCAGTGGTAAAGAGTCCACCTGCCAGAGCAGGAGACGCAGGGTTCAATCTGTGATCCAGGAAGACCCCACATGCCGATGGCAACAGACCACTGTGCCACAGCTATTAAGCCTGCACTCTGGAGCCCAAGGGCTGCAACTCCTGAGCCTGCGTGCCACAACTAATGAAGCCTGCATGCCCCAGAGCCTGTGCTCCACAAGAGAAGCCACCGCATTGAGAAGCTCCACAACTAGAGAAAAACCTGTACAGCAACAAAGACCCAGCATAGCCACAACTAAACAAATAAAATAATAAATGTTAAAACATGGTCCTTCCCCATGAGCTACCTCCATCCTGAGCCAAGAGTCCCTACATGTGTGGCTTGAGAGATCTCCAGTATACACAGTGTTCTATTTTTCTATTCTTGTACCAACATGCTTTCTTAGTTACTGTACCTTTATACTAAATCTTGACATCCAGCTGTTCAAGTTCTTGCTCTGTATTACTTCAGGAATGCCTTGGCTCAGATTTTGACACCTTACACAAGCTTCACACCTGAACTTCCCTTTTGGAATAAGGATCGTGGGGTTATTAGTCTTTCCTGGGCTATGTGTTCAGAAGTGATTTATCTAAATTCCTAGTTGGTCCTTTCCAAGGAATTTGCTATCCATGGCTTAAATAAAGATCTGGTTTGAGCTCATGCAAGTTCAGTGTTTGGAATTCCCACAGTTGCTAAATTCTACTTCTCAGAGCAGGCTGAAGTATAGAAATTGAATTTGAAATAGCTGGTGAATTTTTAGGACAAGTCATGACCTCTGGAAATGGATAGCTGACAAAGAGGTCATCCTCCTCTGGGGACTGCACCCTGGAGAGAGAACGAGCTCTGAAGTCAGGTTTGGGGGTTCAGTTCCCAGGTATACCAACTACTAGTCATGTGATGTTGGAATGGTTAGTTAATTTACCCATCCTCAATTTGTATCCATGCTAAGTCACTTCAGTCAGGTCCAACTCTTTGCGACCCTATGGATTGTAGCTTGCCAGCCCGCTCTGTCCATGGGATTCTCCAGGCAAGAATACTGGAGTGGGTTGCCATGCCCTCCTCTAGGGGATCTTCCTGACCCAGGAATCGAACCCACCTGCTTCTCTTGGCAGGCATATTCTTTACCTCTAGCATCACCTGAGAAGTCCATCCTCATCAGTAGAATGGGATAATAGTACTACCTACATCATGGATGTTCGTGAGAGTTACATGAGATAATATATGAAAAGTTCTGGGCGTAGAATGAGTGCTTGGTAAATGTTAACCATTCTTCTTCTTTTTTTCCTTTTAATATTTATTTTTAATTGACTGATGATTGGTTTACAACATCAGTTTGATTTCTGTGATACATCAACATGAATTAACCATAGGTGAACATATGTTGCCTCCTTCTCGAGTCTCTCTCCTACCTCCCACCATTTCCACCCCTTAGGTTATTACAGAGCTGCAGTTTGAGTTCCTGAGTTGTACAGTGAATTCCCATTGGCTCTCTATTTACATCTGATAGTGTGTATACATCCATGCTACTCTCTCCATTTATCTCACCCTCTCCCGCTTCTCCCCTAGCCTTGTCTGTAAGTCTCTTCTCTATGTCTTCATCTCCATTGCTGCTCTGCAAACAGATTTGTCAGTACCATCCTTCTAGTGTCCATAAATATGTGTTAATATATGATATTTGTTTTTATCTTTCTGACTTACTTCACTCTGTATAATGGGCTCTAGGTTCATCCACCTCATTAGAAGTAACTCAAATGTATTCCTTTTTATTACTGAGTAGTATTCCATTGTATATTTGTACCACGACTTCTTTATCCATTCATCTGTCAGTGGACATCTAGGTTGCTTCCATAAAAATGTGGAATGTTTCACGAATTTGTGTGTCATCCTTGCACAAGGAGCATGCTAATCTTCTCTGTATTGTTCCAATATGTACTACTGAAGTGAGCCTGCCATTATTCTTGAGAAGAATTCCTCTTCCCTCCCATGGCTTTGAGGCCCACCAGGAAGATGGCAGATGGACATTCCTCCTGGATTTCTAGATGCAGAGGGCTTTCCTCTGTGCAGTCAGCAGCAGGGTGGTCTAATATCATCTGCCCCTCAGCAGTACAGAGGGGAAAAATGGTTTATATTCTTGACTGAAAACTAGGGAACGAAAATGAAAGAGCCCCGTGGAGCAGAGCAGTATGATATCTGTAGGAGACTGGATAGCAGTGAGACAGAGACTAAGCCAGGGAGGAGTGAATGACTGAGTGTGTGTGTGTCTGCATGTACGTGTATATGTTTGTATAATGCCCTGGAGCTCACTGGAGGGGGCTGAGGGCCTGGAGGAGAGGAGAGATGTGATCCTGGGCAAGTCCAAAGGCTGGGTTGGGGGATGGTGTGGGGTAGTCACCCAGAACAGCCCACAGCCCTGGGGCAGCCAGCCGGCCCCTCCCGCAAGGCTTGCCAGAGAAGTGGCTTTGGCTGTTCTAGCTTCAGGCCCATTCCCCGAAGGCTACCACTACCTCGGAAGCCCTTCTAGAAACAGGGAGGTAGCTGTATAGGCGGCCCAGTCCTAGGTCCAGTACCTGGACAGAGGCGGCTGCACTTGTTGCACTAAAATGGAAATATGTTTGTGATGCGCTGAGCAGGGGTTCGTTACATAATCACACAAGTACAGTGGCACAGTTACACCTCTGCTCTGATCCCATCTAACAGTAAATGCATGTGTGGGCAGTTGTCTGTCTCAAAAGGTTCAAGAGGTTATTTCCATGGCATAAAAGTTATCATCTTTGGTTGGAATTATTTGTGCTTTTTATGTCCCTCTCTTTTCTGCATTTGTATGTTGTATCTGCAGATTTTTCTAGTTGTTCGAGTTTTTATATTTTATAATTAGAATAAAAAGAGAAGGCACATCATTAGGATGTTTCCTTTCACTTGTCAGGAATGGGGGTAGATTCATGGGTTTCTATTAGAATCAGTATTTAGGATCAAGCGTCACTCGTATTATACATGTAACAAGTATCATACTTACACACCTGTTACAGGTTTACCTCCACATGTTGGCCTCTGACCAGCTGCTAAATGTGGGCCTCCTTCCAGTTTTAGGGTGAAACCCCGCCCCCCACCTAAACCTTAAAGGTTGTGGCTAAGGTAGTTTGCATGCAATATGGGAAAATAGAGCCGGAAGATTCTGTCTGGATTGGGGAGACACAAGTGGGCATCTTTCAGCTGGTTGTCCTCGGTGTCTGGTGGTGGTGTTTGTGTAACATCAGTCAGCGTTGCCTTCTGCAGTTTACAGCGGGGGCTGCCCAAGAAAATTAGGGGTTCATTTTCTCAAGTAACAGATGGAGGGGAGAGTGGGGCTGGTATGGTGGCTGCAGAGGTACTCAGTGACCAAGCTTTTCTTGTCTCTGCCCCACTACTGGGCTCACAAGACCAAGGCTGGACCTTCAGCCATGGTGTCCCTGTTTAAGCTGGGACTGGATGAGGGGAGGGACAGACATGGCTTCCAAGAGGCCTCACCCCAAAGCTTGTACTTGTCTTTAGTGACATCTGATCTGCACAAGAGGCTCAGAGGTAGCAAAGTTGGTAAAGAACCTGCCTGCCAATGCAGGAGATGCTAGAGACTTGGGTTTATTCCCTGGGCCAGAAGAATTCCCCTGGAGGAGGAAATGGCAACCCACTCCAGTATTCTTGCCTAAGAAATCCCATGGACAGAGGAGCCTGGTGGGCTACAGCCCATGGGGTCACAAAGAGTCGGACATGACTGGGCACACACTATACTGTAATCATCCGATCTTCACAAGAATCTCAGAGTAGTTAGCTAATTTATTTACATACACATAAATAAATAGTTGTTTTATTTATGTACTTATTTTTATAAACAACCTGGCACATTGCCCTGAGGTCTGTTGCTAAAGAGGGGGAGAAGCTAGATTCATCTCAGATATTCTAAAAGCTCTGCTCTTCGCAGCAAAGTCCACACTTCATAGTGTTCCAGAGACTTCACAATCAAGGTAGACTTTTGAAAAACTAGAAGGTGTTACAAACGAAAGGTGTTACAAACAATGTCCTGGGAACTCTGCTCAACAAGACGGTTCTTTTGCTGCAGTTGGTCAGCCAGGGTCCTCCCCATGTTCACCCTCAGAGCAGAGTGTGGCAGGTCTCAATACAGATGATCAAGGAGAACCAGCACAGGAGCAGAAGGGTCTTATTTGTCATGCCCCTGTCCCCTCTGTCCACAAATGGTTGGGCCCCTGAAATTCTTTCGACAGTGGCTAAAGTTGCAGATGGCTTCCTTGGTGACTCAGTGGTAAAGAATCCACCTGTAATGTGGGACATGCGGATTCGATCCCCGGGTCAGGAAGATCCTCTGGAGAAAGAACTGGCAACCTGCTCCAGTATTCTTGCTTGGAAAATCCCATGGACAGAGGAGCCTGGCAGGGCGACAGTCCATGGGGTTGCAAGGGTCAGACACGACTTAGTGACTAAACCGCCATCAAAGTTGCAGATATGCTTGGCATTGCAGTTTCTAGAAGGAACTGACTTTTCTGTGGGGTGGGGTAAACCTTGAGCAGTGAGACCCAGGGACCCCCAATGACTAGAGATGGACTTCTTATAAAAAAGCTCATCTTGTATGACAAATGCTTAAGGTAGAACTGTCACAGAATCTCTCTTCTAAATATGTACTCCTTGAAATATGGAAAAATTGTGCTAATACACATTATTTGGGCCTGAAAATAATGGTTTCTTTCAAAGCCTGGATGGGACAGCCTGTAACTGCAGAGAACCTGCTGATCAGAATTAGGTAAGGCAGAGGGCAGTCCACGGAAGGAAACATAAGCCTGCTTTAAGAGCTGGTCCCATTCTTAGAGAGCATGGGGGAAACTGCCCCTGGGAGGAATTCCCAGGCAAAGGCAGCATTTAGAAGAGGGGTGGTTTCCCAGGAGGCAGATTTTGAGTCTGCAAGGGGGTTGCTTCAGGATGTTACATAAGAGGAAACCAAGCCCTCTATTCTACCCCATCCAGTCTGCATCCCTCTCAGTCTAAACTTTGAAAAAGTACAGATCACATCAGGTCTATGACTGCTTTGAGATCTAAGAGGCTCGTGGGGCATTCTAGCATTGCTTGTTCTCTAGCTCTGCAAAACTTCTGCCTTGAAATGGGAGATTCCCCTGGGTCCATGTCCTGGTAGCTTAGTTGGTAAAGAATCTGCTTGCAATGCAGGAGACCAGGGTTTGATCCTTGGGTCCGGAAGATGCCCTGGAGAAGGAAATGGCAACCCAGTGCAGCATTCTTGCCTGGAAAACCCCATGGACAGAGGAGCCTGGCGGGCTACAGTGCATGGAGTAGCAAGAGGTGGACACGACTTAGCGACTAAACCACCTGGGTCCAGGTCCCTCACTCAGCTCACAAAGGCGTGCTGGAGCCTCCCAGCAGGTCAGTGCCCTTCTCTCAGCCCTCTTCTGCCCTCTGCTGGAAGGTTGCTGCCAGCACCGCTGGAGGTGACAGCTTCCTAGAGGTTTTGGTGACTTCTTGATAACTTTGTTTTGGACTATAACTGAGAAACTGACATACAGGTTACAGACTTTTGTGACTTATTACTGAACACTAAGTAAAATCAATGCTATGTTAATATAGAATGGGCATCTTCAGTGTTAACAAGCTACTGGTGAAGACAGTTGCTATTTAACTGAACTGAACTATCAACCAAGAAAAAAGATAGTAAATTTCTTGTACTAAAAAAAAAAAGCTTATTGTTGGTGATACTGTAGAAGATATAGTGCTCATTCTTAAAGGGACACATAGAATGAGTTATACAGTTTCTGTTTGCAGTGAGTTTATAATCACATGATCTAAGAGGAGGAGAGGCAATTACAAAACCAGGCAATTCAAAATAAATTGAATGAGAGAGTACCAGACCATGATGGGACTCAGATGAGGGAGCACTCAGGTTCAGTTAGAGATCAGAGAGGTCTCAGATGAGCAGCAAATGCACCTAGGTTGTGAAGAGGGGAGTGTTCCAGTGACAATGAACTATAGGAACAAGGTTTCCGCAGAGGGGAGGATGGAGAAATGGACCCTTTGGAACTGGAGAGTGGTCAGGTGTGTCCAGAGAATAGAGTACCAGACTGTGATATACTCTATTGTGGGAATGTACTTCTCTTTTCCCTCTTTATTCCATATTCAGGTATTGTTTGATATTCATGGTTGATAAACTGAGTCTACTTATTGTCACTCTTAACTATATAGATACACACATCCAGATACAAGTATTAAATAGTTTATGTTTATTTAGGTACCCATGTGTTTGTAAAATAGTGGAATGAGATTGTTTTAGGTTTCTTAGAGACTAATCCTGAGATCTAGTAAATAGTTCATGTGGGATTGGATCAATAAAGCCTATGCAATAAGATCATGTTTTGAAATAGGAATCATTCCCCCCTGCCATTTTATTTTTTTATTGTGAAATGAAACCTGATGCACAAAACTACAAAAGTCTAGCTTAATGAATTATTCCAAAGGGAATATCCACCTTGTGTGAACAAACATCCAAACACAACTACTTTCTATAGCAATTACTTCCTCACATATGTCTCCTTTCTTTCTAGTTTGTCGTGTAAGTGTATAAATCTAGACACCGTCATTTAGTAGTATCTGCCATTTGGAAGTTTATGTGGTATGTCACATCACTTTTAATCTACAGGTTCCCCCTCCATTCTTTTCTGTAAAATTTTTTGGTGGAAGAGCCTTGGCCACTTGACTTGTCATTTGGTTTGGGGGCTTTGTTTTGGGTATTTTTGGCCGCACCGAGTGACATACAGGATCTTATTCATAGTTCCCCAACCAGGGATGGAAGCTGTGCCTCCTGCAATGGAATCATGGAGTCCTAACCACTGGACAACCAGGGTTAGGACTTCAAGACTGGACCTCTCCCAGTCTTGATAGAGTAGTCTTATGTAGGAGGTGAACCTTGTCAAGCGGCCTGGCCTTTGCCCCTGGTTGTGTCTCAAATCTTTGAGACTGTCCAAATTTCCTTCTTTACTCCTAGTGGCTCCTAGTAGTTAAGGGTGTGTCAAGACTTTTAAGTATCCCAAAGGGAAGAGTGCAGTCAGTACCTAGATGCAGGTCAATGGAAGCTGGACCTTCAGGCAACAGCTTGGAAAATAAGTAGTTAGGCCCCTTCCACGGAGAAACTGCGAAACAGGCATTTTTGTCTTTTCTTCTGCCCTGGGCTTGGATGTACAGGCCTGGAAGAGTACTTCTGAGCCCATTGTAAACCTCTAATTTGCTATAGATCTCCGGGACTCCTGAGTCAATCCCCATTGCTGTGAGAGACTGGCGATCTGGGGAGCTGTTTCTCAGGCAGGGGCAGCGAAAACTGGGGTACCAGACAAGTATACAAACTCCTTCCAGGGAGCTACTGGTGACCTGAAGTGGGCAAGGGGAAAGGACAGGGGAGGTTTCACATGATCTCTGCTGATAATCACAGATGTGTGCAGAGTTAGAAGTCTGACGCTCAGGCAGCAGCTTTTGAAGTCTGCAAATTAGACCCCTTTCAGGGAAAGATGGGGAGCTGGCCCTTTCTGCCAGCTCTTTCTGCCCTAATCCCTGAGGGCATAGCTGTGGTGAGTGCTTGCACCTTTAATAATAGCTGCTTTGCTGGCAGTAGTCTTGTGGGTTTCATGCATGCAAACCTTGTTGGTTGGCTTTCAGAGCTAAGTATTTTGGGGGACCTGTCCCTTAGGTGGGAGACTTTCAATATGGGTTCCAAACTCTTCACTCCTCAGGGACAAGCTGGGAGTTAGGGGTTCTCTCCAATTGTATGGCACGGCACTGTAGCAGGGTTTATGATGGGAGTGTGTCTCAGCCCTTCCTGCTTGTTTTGATGTGGCTATTTTCTTGTTTGCCCAGTGAGGAGGAGTTGCTTATGTGGTGGTGGTTTAGTCAATAAGTCATGTCTGACTCTTTTGTGACCCCATGGACTGTATCCCGCCAGACTCCTCTGTCCACGGGATTTGCCAGGCAAGAATACTGGAGAGGGTTGCTTTCCCAATCCAGGCATCAAACTTGTGTCTCCTGAATTGCAGGTGGATTCTTTACTGCTGAGTCACCAGGGAAGCCTGCAGTTGCTTAGATAGATTCCAAATTTCTTTCAGAGGGAGTTCCTCCATGTGTCCAGGGGGCGGTGGGGTGGGAGGTGGTGCTCAGGATCCTTCCATGTCACCATCTTAAAAGATCATCCTGATGATATTTACTCCTTTTCCTTCTTTCAATCCATGGGTAGGTGCATCCAGTGAAAGAACCTAATTCACATTCAGGGAGTCTGAACATGAAGTATGGGAGACTGACATATGAACCTTCATCTGTCCATGCTCTGGAGGGTTGGAAGGAAACTAGAAAGAGGTTTGGCATGGATGATGAATGCTAGTTTGCCAAACCCACTACAACTCATGGGTCAGAGAAAAAAAATCATAATGTAAATTTAAAATTATTTAGCACTGAAAACTGAAAGCACCATGTATTCAAACTTGTGAGGTACAGTTAAAATTATACTCAGAAATCAATAGCTTATATCAGAAAAGAAAGGATCAACATCAAGGAGCTAAGAGTCCAGCTTCAAAAATTTAAGAATAAACCTAGCATATCATACCCAGTGATAAATAGCAGTTTAGAAATGATAAGAGTTTAATTCAGTAATTACACATAGCAAATAAAGAAACAATAGAGATAATAAAAACCAAGAATTGGTTCAGTTCAGGCAAAATTTATCCCATACAAAAAAGAAAAGCTGGAAATAAAAGCAAAAATAAACAAAAGGGACCTAATGAAACTTAAAAGCTTTTGCACAACAAAGGAAACTATAAGTAAGGTGAAAAGACAGCCCTCAGATTCGGAGAAAATAATAGCAAATGAGGAAACAGACAAAGGATTAATCTCAAAAATATACAGGCAAAAAAAAAAAAAAAAAAAATACAGGCAACTCCTGCAGCTCAATTCCAGAAAAATAAATGACCCAATCAAAAAATGGGCCAAAGAAGTAAACAGACATTTCTCCAAAGAAGACATACAGATGTCTAACAAACACATGAAAAGATGCTCAACATCACTCATTATCAGAGAAATGCAATTCAAAACCACAATGAGGTACCATTACACGTCAGTCAGGATGGCTGCTATCCAAAAGTCTACAAGCAATAAATGCTGGAGAGGGTGTGGAGAAAAGGGAACCCTCTTACACTGTTGGTGGGAATGCAAACTAGTACAGCCACTATGGAAAACAGTGTGGAGATTTCTTAAAAAACTGGAAATAGAACTGCCATATGACCCAGCAATCCCACTTCTGGGCATACACACTGAGGAAACCAGATCTGAAAGAGACACGTGCACCCCAATGTTCATCGCAGCACTGTTTATAATAGCCAGGACATGGAAGCAACCTAGATGCCCATCAGCAGACGAATGGATAAGGAAGCTATGGTACATATACACCATGGAATATTACTCAGTTGTTAAAAAGAATTCATTTGAATCAGTTCTAATGAGATGGATGAAACTGGAGCCCATTATACAGAGTGAAGTAAGCCAGAAAGATAAAGACCATTACAGCATACTAACACATATATGTGGAATTTAGAAAGATGGTAACGATGGCCCTATATGCAAAACAGAAAAAGAGACACAGAAGTACAGAACAGACATTTGAACTCTGTGGGAGAAGGTGAGGGTGGGGTGTTTTGAAAGAATAGCATGTATATTATCTATGGTGAAACAGATCACCAGCCCAGGTGGGATGCATGAGTCAAGTGCTCGGGCCTGGTGCACTGGGAAGACCCAGGGGAATCGGGTGGAGAGGGAGGTGGGAGGGGGGATCGGGATGGGGAATATGTGTAACTCTATGGCTGATTCATATCAATGTATGACAAAACCCACTGAAAAAAAATAAATAAAAAAAGAAAAGCTATAGGTCAACAATAATAGGAATGAAAAGAGAAAAACAACTATAGATATGTACAGATTGTGATAATGAAAGGATATTATGGACAACGTTTTGTCATTATATTTGAAGACAGTCTAAATAACTACATTCATAGAAATGTAGAAATAAATGGAATTGGTAGTTAACATCATAAGTTTTTCTTCAAAAAAACACCAAGTTCAGAAGGTTTTATAAGTAACTGGCAAACTTTCAAACATGAGACAATTCTGATTATAAGCAAACCCTTTTAGAAAATTTAATTCAACAAGAGCTGGATTTTTAATATGAAGATCCCTATTTTTAAATGTTGGCAACTATCGAAACGTCTTTGTCAGTGCAGGCAAAACAAAGTATGTCTGTAGGCTGGTTTGAGCCCACAGTCTGCCAGTTTGCAACCCTTGATCTAAACTTTACAGAGCTGATCCAAGTCATAGTGCAATTAAATTGAACAGTTTAGGTCTAACAGTAAGGAAACTTGCTGATGGATTTATGAAACATGGACAGAATTTCCATAGGTGGTTGTAGAAATAGTCTCTGAAGACTAAAAATCACAGCTAACTGTACTGTTCCTGGTAAGAGTGATACACAGCCCTGCTTGGAAGCAGGAATATGGACAGGATGAAACAGCCCTTTCTGGGTTGTTGACTGGATTGTCTAGCCTATCTAACAAATTCAGTTTTCTTAACACTTTCCTTCTGTGTTATCAGCTGACCCAATAATAAATGCAGTGATTTGATGCTTCATGGAGACATTCTGGCTTCAGAAAAAAAGCGTTATAGTTCAGTTCAGTCACTCAGTTGTGTCCGACTCTTTCTCATGATGTACTCTGCATATAAGTTAAGTAAGCAGGGTGACAATATACAGCCTTGACGTACCCCTTTTCCTATTTGGAACCAGTCTGTTCTGTACAGCATTCCACCTGTATGCTTCCTGACCTGCATACAGGTTTCTCAAGAGGCAGGTCAGGTGGTCTGGTATTCCTATCTCTTGAAGAATTTTCCACAGTTTATTGTGCTCCACACAGTCAAATGCTTTTAGTGTTTAGGTCTAATTTAGGGCCCAGAATCTTCTATATTGTTAATTATTTGCATCTGTTAGGAGAGATGATATAATGGAGTGGTTAATAGCATGCACTTTAAGGGCAGACTATTTTAGTTCAAATCCTGGCTTTACCACTTCATACCTATGTGACCTCTCTGTTGTCTCGGTTTCCTCACCAGTAAAATGGGAACAAGACAGATTGGATCCCTATACTTTTCTTTTTAATTTATTTTATTGAACTATAGTTTACTTACAGTATTGTACAGTAATTTACTTATACATGTATGTACATTCTTTTTCATATCCTTTTCCGTCATGATTTATCCCAGTCTATCGAGTATAGTTCCTTGTGCTATACAGTAGGACCTTGCTGTTTATGCATCCTGTATATAATATTTTGCATCTGCTAGTCCCAAGCTCCCTCCTTACCCTCCTTCCTTAGCAGCCACAAGTCTGTTCTCTACATCTGTGACTCTTTTTCTTTTGTAGATAAGTTCATTTATATCCTGTTTTAGATTCCACATATAAAGTGATATCATAATATGGTATTTGTCTTTCTCTCTCTGACTAATTTCACTTGGTATGATAGTCTCTAGGTTCATTTGTGTTACTGCAAATGGCATGATTTCATTCTTTTTTATGGCTGAGTAGTGTTCCTTTGTATACGTGTATCACATATTGTTTACTCATTTGTCTGTTGTTGGACATTTAGGGGATCTTAGCATATGCACCTTCTAGTTGTGGAAGACATAGAAAAAAGACATAATATATGTTAGCAGACTATTTCCACATCCTTGAATCTGGACTTGACTGTGTAATTTTGCTTGACTAATGGAATGAGGCAGAAGTGCTGGAGCTCCAGTTCCACAACTGGACCTCGTGTATGTCTATTTTCACTCGTTCTCTTGTGTTTCTGCTACTTCCATGAAAGGGGTGTGCCCCGCCTGGCTTGATAGTCACCAGAGGAAGCTGAAAAGATAGGGGCATCTCAGTTAAATTTAGCCTAGATTATTTGACCCCTAGCTAACTACTAGATGTGTGAGTGAACCCGGATGAGACCAGTAGAACCTTCCAGGCAAGCCTGGCCTAGATTAGCCAGCTCCCTAGCTGACTGGCAGATAGGTGGGAATTAACAAATGGTTTCTGTTTTTACTTACTGAGTTTTGGGTGTTTTTACAGTAGCCGACAGATAAAATATTTATCAAATTCTACTCTAGATTCTTTTTGTCCAAGACTCCATTTAATTAGTAGTTCAGTTCAGTCGCTCAGTCGTGTCCAACTCTTTGCGACCCCATGAATCACAGCACGCCAGGCCTCCCTGTCCATCACCAACTCCTGGAGTTTACTCAAACTCATGTCCATTGAGTCAGTGATGCCATCCAGCCATCTCATCCTCTGTCGTCCCCTTCTCCTCCTGCCCCCAGTCCCTCCCAGCATCAGGGTCTTTTCCAACGAGTCAACTCTTCGCATCAGGTGGCCAAAGTATTGGAGTTTCAGCTTCAGCATCAGTCCTTCCAATGAACACCCAGGACTGATCTCCTTTAGGATGGACTGGTTGGATCTCCTTGCAGTCAAAGGGACTCTCCAGAGTCTTCTCCAACACCACAGTTCAAAAGCATCAGTTTTTTGGTGCTCAGCTTTCTTCACAGTCTGACTCTCACATCCATACTTGACCACTGGAAAAACTACAGCCTTGACCAGATGGACTGTTGTTGGCAAAGTAATGTCTCTGCTTTTTAATATGCTATCTAGGTTGGTTATAACTTTCTTTCCAAGGATTAAGCGTCTTTTAATTTCATGGCCGCAGTCACCATCCGCAGTGATTTTGGAGCCCCAAAAAATAAAGTCTGACACTGTTTCCTCTGTCTCCCCATCTATTTCCCATGAGGTGATGGGACCAGATGCCATGATCTTAGTTTTCTGAATGTTGAGCTTTAAGCCAACTTTTTCACTCTCCTCTTTCACTTTCATCAAGAGGCTTTTTAGTTCTTCTTCACTTTCTGCCATAATGGTGGTGTCATCTGCATATCTGAGGTTATTGATATTTCTCCCAGCAATCCTGATTCCAGCTTGTGCTTCTTCTAGCCCAGTGTTTCTCATGATGTACTCTGCATATAAGTTAAATAATCAGGGTGACAATATGCAGCCTTGACGTACTCCTTTTCCTATTTGGAACCAGTCTGTTAATTTAAAATTTAATGAAAAAATTTATATAGTGTAATAAAAAATCAAAGTCTCAGTTTGTGTGAAAAATTTGAAATAAAGGAAAATCTGTGTCTCCTCTATGACCCAACAACCAAATTTTGTCAAGAACTGTATAACTTCAAGGCTGACTGGTTGAGTGCATTGTAAACTATGCAGCTTGACAACAGAATTGCTTGATATTCTTTGTCTGGATCAACCTTAAATTACTGTCTTCCATAATATGAAGTCTCTGTTGAATCCTGCTTAGGAAACACAGCTACCTTGGGCTGTTATGATGTCCATTTAACAGATGAGGTAACGAAGGTGTAGAGAAAGTTTAAGATTACACAATGACTACTGACTTCCAGGGTGATGAGCAATACAGGACGTTAGAAGAATCCTAACAACCTAAAATCTTTTTCTTTACCAAAGGACACAGTTGAGGAATGTATAGTAACTATAGGAGGTTTAAGTCAGTTCTTCACTCAGACCCAGATCCAGAAATGTGCACTCTGCTTTCTGCACTCGGGGCCTTAAATTCTAGTGGTTTCTGACCTTGTTTTTGCCTTTTCTCCATGGCCTTTGATGTTTTCAGTCCTACACTTAACATTTCTAGTAACACTATTGTTTTCTGACCCTTGCATTCATGCCTTTTAAATATTTTCTACCTTATAATTTCTTTTTACTGCTTTGGATTTAAAATTTCCCAGCTTAGCCTTCATCAGTTCTTATGAATAATTTTCTTACCACTGCCCATTGGCTCTCACAAACCCACTTCAATAGGAAATGGGTTATTCCAACCCCCTCACTTCTTCCTTCAGTTCAGTTCAGTCACTCAGTCATGTCCAACTCTTTGCAACCCCATGGACTGTATAACACCAGGCCTTCCTGTCCATAACCAACTCCCAGAGTTTACTCAAACTCATGTCCATTGAGTCTGTGATGCCATCCAGCCATCTCATCCTCTGTCATCCCCTTCTCCTCCCGCCTTCAATCTTTCCCAGCATCAGGGTCTTTTCAAATGAGTCAGTTCTTTGCATCAGGTAGCCAAAGTATTGAAGTTGCATTTTCATCATCAGTCCTTCCAATGAATATTCGGGACTGATTTCCTTTAGATGGACTGGTTGGATCTCCTTGCAGTCCAAGGAACTCTCCAGAGTCTTCTCCAACACCACAGTTCAAAAGCATCAATTCTTTAGTGCTCAGCTTTCTTTATAGTGCAAATCTCACATCCATACATGCCTACTGGAAAAACCATAGCTTTGACTAGACAGACCTTTGTTGGCAAAGTAATGTCTCTGCTTTTTAACATGCTGTCTAGGTTGGTCATAACTTTTATTCCAAGGAGTAAGCATTTTTTAACTTCTTGGCTACATTCACCATCTGCAGTGATTTTGGTGACCCAAGAAATAAAGTCTGATACTGTTTCCACTGTTTTCCCATCTATTTGCCATGAAGTGATGGGACCAGATGCCGTGATCTTAGTTTTCTGAATGTTGCGTTTTAACCCAACTTTTTCACTCTCCTCTTTCACTTTCATCAAGAGGCTCTTAGTTCTTCTTCAGTTTCTGCCGTTAAGGGTGGTGTCATCTGTATAACTGAGGTTGTTGATATTTCTCCCAACAGTCTTGATTCCAGCTTTTGCTTCATCCAGCCCAGGATTTCTCATGATGTACTCTGCATATAAGTTAGATAAGCAGGCTGACAATATACAGCCTTAATGTACTCCTCTCCTGATTTGGAACCAGTCTGTTGTTCCATGTCCAGTTCTAACTGTTGCTTCCTGACCTGCATACAGGTTTCTCAAGAGGCAGGTCAGGTGGTCTGGTATTCTCATCTCTTTCAGAATTTTCCACAGTTTGTTGTGATCCACACAGTCAAAGGCTTTGGCATAGTCAATAAAGCAGAAGTAGATGTTTTTCTGGAACTCTCTTGCTTTTTCGATGATCCAACAGATGTTGGCAATTTGATCTCTGGTTCCTCTGCCTTTTCTAAATCCAGCTTGAACATCTGGAAGTTCACAGTTCACGTACTGTTGAAGCCTGGCTTGGAGAATTTTGAGCATTGCTTTACTGGCATGTGAGATGAATGCAATTGTGCAGTAGTTTGAGCATTCTTTGGCATTTCCTTTCTTTGGGATTGGAATGAAAACTGACCTTTTCCAGTCCTGTGGCCACTGCTGAGTTTCCCAAATTTGCTGGCGTACTGAGTGCAACACTTTCACAGCATCATCTTTCAGGATTTGAAATAGCTCAACTGGAATTCCATCACATCCACTAGCTTTGTTTATAATGATGCTTCCTAAAGCCCACTTGACTTTGCACTCCAGGATGTCTGTCTCTAGGTGAGTAATCATACCATCATGATTATCTGGGTCATGAAGATCTTTTTTTGTATAGATATTTTTTTGTGCATTCTTGCCTCCTCTTCTTAATATCTTCTGCTTCTGTTAGGTCCATACCATTTCTGTCCTTTTTTTGTGCCCATCTTTGCATGAAATGTTCCCTTGGTATCTCTAATTTTCTTGAAGAGATCTCTAGTCTTTCCTATTCTGTTGATTTCCTCTATTTCTTTGCATTGATCACTGAGGAAGCCTTTCTTATCTCTCCTTGCTATTCTTTAGAACTCTGCATTCAAATGGGTATATCTTTCCTTTTCTCCTTTGCTTTTCACTTCTATTCTTTTCACAGCTATTTATAAGGCCTCCTTAGACAACTATTTTGCCTTTTTGAATTTCTTTTTCTTGGGGATGGTCTTGATCCCTGCTTCCTGTACAATGTCATGAACCTCTGTCCCTAGTTCTTCAGGCACTGTGTCTATCAGATCTAATTCCTTGAATCTATTTCTCACTTCCACTGTATAATCATAAGGGATTTGATTTAGGTCATACCTGAGTGGTCTAGTGGTTTTCCCTAATTTCTTCAATTTAAGTCTGATTTTGGTAATAAGGAGTTCATGATCTGAGTCACAGTCATCTCCTGGTCTTATTTCTGCTGACTGTAGAGAGCTTCTCCACCTTTGGCTGCAAAAAATATAATCAATCTGATTTTGTTGTTGACCATCTGGTGATGTCTATGTGTAAGTCTTACACATAGAACACAAAGTCTTCTCTGTGTTGTTGGAAGAGGGTGTCTGCTATGACCAGTGCGTTCTCTTGGCAAAACTCTGTTAGCCTTTGCCCTGCTTCATTCCGTACTCCAAGGCCAAATTTGCCTGTTACTCCAGGTATTTCTTGACTTCTTACTTTGGCATTCCAGTCCCCTATAATGAAAAGGACATCTTTTTTGGGTGTTAGATCTAGAAGGTCTTTAGGTCTTCATAGAACCATTCAACTTCAGCTTCTTTAGCATTACTGGTCGAGGCATAGACTTGGATTGCTGTGATATAATGGTCATCTTAGTTAAATTCACCCAGTCCAGTCCATTTTAGTTCGCTGATTCCTAGAAATGTTGGCATTCACTCTTGCCATCTCCTGTTTGACCACTTCCAATTTGCCTTGATTCATGGACCTAACATTCCAGGTTCCTGTGCAATACTGCTCTTTACAGCATCACACCTTGCTTCTATTATGTCACATCCACAGCTGGGTATTGTTTTTGCTTTGACTCCGTCTCCTCAGTCTTTCTGGAGTTATTTCTCCACTGATCTCCAGTAGCATATTGGGCACCTACCGACCTGGGGAGTTCATCTTTTAATATCCTATCTTTTTACCTTTTCATACTGTTCATGGGGTTCTCAAGGCAAGAGTACTGAAGTGGTTTGCCATTCCCTTCTCCAGTGGACCACGTTTTGTCAGAACTCTCCACCATGACCTGTCCGTCTTGGGTGGCCCTACGTTGCGTGGCTCATAGTTTCATGTTAGACAGGGCTGTGGTCCATGTGCACTTCCTTAGTTTTCAA
The DNA here is from genome assembly GCF_963930625.1 of Muntiacus reevesi. Lineage (NCBI taxonomy): Eukaryota > Metazoa > Chordata > Mammalia > Artiodactyla > Cervidae > Muntiacus > Muntiacus reevesi. The sequence goes on from NC_089254.1 coordinate 44,845,349, forward strand.
TAACTCTCTGACCCTTTTTGCCCTCTAGTGGCCTCCTGAATTACTGCATGTATATGATAATGATTAACTGCCTGTATGCTGGATGCAGTTGTTGAAACAAGGGTTTTTTTTTTTTTTTTTTGAAATAAGGGTTTTAAAGGATATGTTTCATGATTGCATCTCATTTCTGACTGGATTCAGCCTCCTTCATAATATTAAATTACGTATTTAAAGAGTGTACAGTTATTTAAATGAAATATTTGAAGCGAATTAATAAAAATTATTTCAGAGAACCCAAGGAAAGTCCTTCTCTAATGTCTTGATGTCCAGTTGATACCTCTTCTAACAGATCCTTTTCCTCAGTGTTAATGAGAAGTCAGCAAATAAGTCAGTCAACCAGCACTTACTGAATGCTTACAAGTACCACACACTCTTCTAGATACTAGGATCCAGCTGGAAGAAAATGTCCTCCACTGTATTCCAACAACTATTTCATTATCATTATTGAAAACGAAATAAACACACACACAAAAGAACTTGCATGACTTACATGGGGAGGAAAAGCTTGTGTTGTCCTTTCTAAGCCCAAGTGAATCTACACCACTTTTATAGTGCTACCTTGGTTAATTGTAATGAGATCAGATAAGTCATAGATAATGGGATAAATAAGACAAGATTTATGGTAAACCAAATTGTCCATAACAAATGTACAGTGAGTAAATTCAATTTTCTACCCAAAAAGTTGAACAAATGTCACAGTCTCTAAGTTAAGGGTTCTGTAACAGTAAATCATTGCAGCTACAATGGAATTTCACAAGAACGCTTGTGGCAAACAACCCAATTTTATGATTTGGCTTCAAAGAGCCTTAACTCCATCTTGGCTAGGATTTATGTTTTTGGTGTCTTCTAGACTCATTCTGGGCTTGTATTCTCAAACATGTGTGATAATAATAGTATCTTCATCTTCTTGAAGTTCCTTAACCATTTTTGAAATATGTAGCCTCTGATTTCAACTATAATCTTGATCAAGTTGAATCAAGGCCCCTAAATTTATAATTTTCTGTTTTTATGCAGATATGACACTGATGGCCAAGGTTGCTGACCTAAAGGAGCTTACACTCTTGCAGCAAATAGAACTGATGGGCATGTAGCTAAATCCCTAAGTCCACGGGAGCAGTGCCTCCACCACGTCAGGTTTCTCTCTCTCTAACCCTAGGTCCTTTGACTTCCAGGGAAAATATTCAAAATACTACTCACCCGCTATACAGGCAACAGCTGTTAACTTCTTACAGGATCTACTGACCCCGGCTGGCTTTGTTAGCACAATTGTGAGTCCAGTGCACGGTGAGGTCATGCAAACTGAGATGTCAGAGTTTGGAACAGAGAAAGGTTTGTTGTAGGGCCATGGAAAACAATGGTTGGCTTATGCCCTAAAAAGTCCTGAGCTCCCGGAAGGGTTTTGGCAAAGCATTTTTACAAGTCAAGTGGGGGTGGGGCGGTCACAGAATATGTGATCAGCTCCTGCACAATTCTCTGGTTGGGTAACGGTGAGTGAACAGGATAGTGTCACAGGGGTCGGTCCTTAGGCTCCCGGAGGCCTGGGGCTGTGTCTCAGGTCAAGTAGTTAACATCTTTCATCTGGTGGGGAGTTTTCACTTCTGCAAAACAACTCAGGAAATGTGCATCAAATCCTGTTTTCTGGGTATTTCAGAGAGGAGCTGCAGCAGAGATGGCCCCATAGCATCCTGCTTGGTTAGAGCTTCCCCTGGCCCTGGGTCTTGGAGGGACTGGAAATCTGGTGACCAGTGCTCCTGGGAAGCCTGCTTCCTTTTGCTGCTTCCTTTTCCTCCGAGGGCCTGGTGGGGTGGCGGGCCCATACTGATGAGGGACCTGAAGCTTAAGATTCTCTTGTTTGATTCATGGTAAATTCTCCCCTGCCCTTCCCTATTAAAGAGGAACACTTTCTCACACCAGAAAGGCATGCCCTCTCTTCTACATGGGAAGAATTTCTCCCTGCTTGTCGCCTTTACCTCATTTACATCTGCTCCTCAGTCCCAGCAACGCGCTTCGCCCATCTCTCTCCTGATACCACCTCTACTAAAGCCATCAGCAAACTTGGAATCCCAACAACTCTTTGAGGTCTCTTTCACTGGGTCTCTACACAGCATTTGCGCATTGTCACATTTTTGCATTTTCCCTCCTAGAAACAGCTCCTTTGGCTTCCATGACATAACCTCTCACCTCACCCTACTCTGGTTCCCTCTCTCACCCCTCTGTTGTCTCTGACTTCCTAACTGTTGGCCTTCCTTCAGGTTCCGGCCTTTTCCAGCTTCTTGGCCTACACAGCCTGGAGTGATGGCATGAAATGAAATGGAAAGTGTTAGTCGCTCAGTCATGTCTGACTCTTTGTGAGTCCCCATGGATTGTAGTCTGCCAGGCTCCTCTGTCCATGGAATACTCTAGGCAAGAAGACTGGAGTGGGTAGCCATTTCCTTCTCCAGAGGATCTTCCCAACACTGGGGTTGAACCTGGGTCTCCTGCATTGCAGGCAGATTCTTTACCAACTGAGCCACCAGGGCCTCCCATAAACAGTGGTGGATACCCACACGCTCTGCCTCCCGAGTCTAGAGCTTCAGCCTAGACGTTTAGACCGAGGGCTCAAGGCAGGGACCGTATATCATTTAGGTTTGTATCTCCCATACCTAGCAGGTACCTAGTACGTGTCTGAATGAATGAATAGGTGAGTGTTTACTGATGAGACCGAAGTTATATACCATTAAGTTGGAATGTTTAACCATGTGTGAAGTATTTTATACAGAGTGGAAAATACAGCAGTTCCTATCAGAGTGGCTTTCAGTCATCCCATTTAACTCTTCATCAGAAAGGAGAAGTCTTAAATGTGAGAAAAGTGAAGACAAAACAATAAACCCAACAGACCAACTCCATTTCACATGGAGGTCAGAATAAATACATCTCGTTTTCATTAGAAACTCTTTGAAACCACTCTCTGGCATCGTCTGTTCTGAGCGGTTCTGGAAAACAATTTGCTTTAGCAGTTTGGTGAATAAAGGCCAAGAAACGTAGAATATCTTTAAACGTTTTTTTCTGTTCTTTCAGTTATAGTCGATGACAGCTTCAAATTTTCTTCGACTGACATATATAAAATTGGATGGCATTTCTTTGTTGTGCAACTCCTAAACTCTTTCATCTGTTTTGAATATATTTTCCCCTTGAAGTCTGAATACATGCCTAGACTCTGTCTAAACACAAATTGTTTGAACAAAGAAGTAAAAGATCTAATTTAAGAAATCATTGTCCCTGAGTGGCACTGAAATCTCTTTTGTTTGAATTTATTCACTTTTCCCGAACAATTGTTTAGTACACTAAAAAAAACAAAAAAACAAAAACTGGGAACTTAATTGAATTAATGCAGTATCTTTTTGGTAATAACGTCCTCTTAGGCTGTATAATAAATCAATTAGAATCCTACTCTGTGGCTAATATTTTGAGCTCTATCAGTATTCATCTTCCAGTTTTGTTGCTCTGTAAGCAAGAGATGAGGTGATACCCACTCACAGCCCACACACTTTTTGAAGTAAAACTGGGGAATCTGGAATTCTTGGAGGAAACTGGCAGCGGCATGGGTTGTCTGTCTTGAAGTCTAGGAGAAATGGCAGATGTGAAGAGAGAAGGAGTTGGGTGGGAAAATAGCAATGCCCGAGAGAGAGGGCAGAGTTCTGGAGGCTGCAGGAACCAACCAGAGAAGCTTGAGAGTTCCTGCAGGAGGACTGAGCTTCTTTGCCACTGGAACACAGTTCTCGGGGTGTGGTCTCCAAGCACCAGCAGCCGTCGCACCCGAGAGCTTGTTAGAAACGCAGATTCTAGGGAATTTCTGGGAAGTCCAGTGGTTAGGACTCCAGTGCTGTCACTGCTGAAGGCCTGGGTTTGTTCCCTGGTTGGGGAACTAAAATCCACAAACCATGTGGTGCAGGCAAAAAAAAAAAAAAAAGATTCTAGGCCCTTACCCCAGACCAACACAATCAGAAACTCTATAGAGTCAGGTCCCAGCCATCTGGGTTTTAACAAGCCCCCTGATGAGCCTGAAGCCCATTTGGGTTTGACATCTGACTTGGAGGGAGGTGGAATACTGCTGTGAAATACTCTATATTGAAAACATCATTACTGATGTTTTCCTTAAAAAAATAGTGTATTTTAGGCAATGCTACACAGGCGATATATTTTCTAAAGGAAATCAATTTATCTGGCTTTTTTTTTTCTCTCATGGTTACTGTCTGGAAGACAAGTGACATCATCTCCCATGATTGGGTGCTAAGCAGGATCCATTTTTAAGGATGGGTGTAGAGGAATGTTCTCAAGTTTCACTATGGTTGATTAGCCAGAGAAACATGATAGATTGTCTTCCTGCTAAAATTATACAAGTCTTTATCAAATTTCACATCATTTGTATGTTATTATTTTCATTCAGCTGGTATGGCAAACAAAATTTGAGGTAGTAATTTTATTTTATCATTGCCATTAACTGAACTAAACTTTATTTTAACTTTATACTTTTTCTCAAGCTTTTCCTTCTGTGTTCATGTTGGGGTGTTAATAGCATGTCAAACTAATTGCACTCCTCATGGTCTAATTCTATTCACTGTCATTTTTGGCAGTAAAATTCCGAGTTTGGCATGCTATCACACTGACACGGGCTTGCTAAATTAGCTGAGCAGAATCTCAGAAATGCTAGAATAAATCCAGGCAGAAAAAATCCAAAAATATCATCCAGGATCATACAGGACATTTAAGAATTCTGGTCGGCTTATTTGTCCACTCCAGAAAAAGCTTGTTCTGTTGACCTCACCCTTGCCACTCTGGTTTTATTGATGATGGTGTTTGCTTTCAGAGTGTGTATTAATGTGTTAGTGAAGGACTCCATGGGTTACACATGACATGACAGAAACCCAACTCAAATTGATTTCAGCAAAGGAAGGTTATATTTGCTCTCATAACTGAAAAGACAGGGAATGATCTGGCTTCCGGCATGGCTGACTCCAGGGGCTCAAGTGGTGTATCAGGTAGTGTCTAAAGTGGTTCCCAGTGTTGCCTCCTAGTATTGCCCTCTGTAATCCCTTTCTCTTGAGTGTAAGGTTGGACCTAGAGACTTGCTCCAAAGAGAACATGGCAAAAGTGACAGGACGCCATTTCCCAGATGAGGGCATGAAAGGACTGACTTCTGCCTTGTTGGCAATTGCTCACTCTTTTTTTCCCAGAGTGCTCTGACTGGGCGACTCAAGCTGCCATGTTGTGGGTAGCCCTGTGGGGAGGCCCAGGTGGCAAGAAATGGGTGTTTCAACCCTAGAACCGGTAAGAACCTGAGGCCTGCCATCAGCCACGTGAGCTAGCTTGTAAGTGGGTCTTCTGAGACTTAGGACAGCCGTGTGAGTGCAGCCTTTCCCCTACTGGGGCCTTGAGAAGACTCTGCTCCTGGTCAACATGTTGACTGAAGCCCTGTGTGAGACCCTGAGTCAGAATCACCTAGCAAAGCGCCCCTGTGTTCCTGACCCACAGCTACTGTGAGATAAAAATACACTAAACGTGTGTTGGGGTAACTGGGAGTAATTGGGGGGGGGGTTCTATAGAAAAAACAGATAATAAATACAGATGTCACTCACCCTAGGATTCTCTGTCTAGCCCCACACAATGGTCTTCTCTGTGAGTGAGGCCCCCGTTACCAAGCAGACCTTCCTCATGAGGTGGCAGCTGGTAGCTCCAGGCTCATGGCCCAGCCCCCTCCAAGAGGAAATGACTTTCCCCCTTGCAGTGGATAAAAGGAAATTCCTGGAATTCAGTCTCATGAAACTGACCTAACTCACTTCTTGCTGGAGCATTTAGTGTAAGTGTTTCTGATGCTGCTACCGCTGGTGGTTTGGAAACATCTGAATAGTAATTCTACCTGGAGGATTCAACTCCCCACTTGGAGCCTTTCTGAATTGTAGCTTAGGCCAAAGTGACCTTCGAGTTCTGTTGGCTCATTCCTGGCCACAGGCAAACCTTGACTCAAGTCTAGGTGGTGAAACAGAGGACACAGATGACTTAGATGAGGCAGTGACGGTCAGTGTCTCCACAAGACGTCAGGTTATTTGACTGTGATCTGTGAATAGCCGTCATGTGACTATTCAAGTGGTCATAGTTTTCATCTTCTGTCTTCACGACCAGCTGCTGATTAGTTTGTAGCAGCCTCCTCGGCCCAGTGACTGGTTCAACTCCAGAAATCTTACCACATAGGCATGTGCCACATGTTGAGGGTGTCTGATAAAATTCTGTTCCCAGTGTCCTCACTGCTGGATCATTCCTCAGCGACTAGACCTGTCTCTGGCCACCTTGCAGCTGAGAGTGGCAGGATGTCATAGGTGAGGGTCAGGGCTTTACATTTAGAGACCTGGGCTTCAGTCCTGGCTTGACTGTGTACCTGTGATGCAGACTTGGCCTCTCTGAGCTCTAGTTTCTAAAATGGAAATTTTAGTACCTGCCTCATAATGTAACTATTAAGTGGCACAGAACTTGCAGTATTGTGTGTGTGTGTGTGTGTGTATAGTTAGCCCCTGGGACATAGTAAATAACTGCTACATCATCAACAGGATTACTATTTCCACTGTTCTTCAAATGTAGAAACAAAATCTGAACTTGGCACTTCAGATAATGATTAATCAGCTCACCCTGTTCTGAACACTTCTAATAATATAGTTTAGTCTGCAATACATGTTTTTTTGGTGGGGGGGAGGGCAAGTGTTGCCACATCATACCATTGATTCAAGTTGATCTTATAATGAACAAAAAGTCTCCCAATTCAGTTTTATGTGAACTGCTGATAATCACATTGTTACTATTCTGAACTCAGCTATTGAACACTGATGCTTATAACATTCTTTGTTGTTTGTGCCCAGTGCTTTTGAATCTTTTCCTTTGTCCAGCAAATCAGCTGGATGTGCACTGTTGTTGGATGGAGAGTTCATCCGTTGGGTGAACATGCCATCCATCCTGTCCCCCAAGGCGTTGAGTGAGCTCATTCTAGACCCACTTTGGCTGATAATCAGCCTGATCTCTTTGTTTAGTTGCCTATGGATGCTCCTAATTGTTCTAATTGTCAACCCCACATGGCTTCATATAGTCCACAAGGGTGCAATAAAAGCCCCTTTCAAGTACTTTATTAAAATTCATATTCTGTTATGTGGTCTGCATTGTCACATCTTTATCAAAAAAGAAAAAGATTTTATTATTTCCAAATCACCATCTGTATTTCCGTCACTCAGAAGCCCCCAGAGGCAGGTTTCTTTATAACTTTTGCATTATATTATTGCTAATGTGTAAGAGTTCCTGCTGTTCCATATTTTTGCCAACTCTTGATATTATCAGAAGTAACTTTGTCAGTTTTGTGAGGGTGAAATGGTATTTTATGATTGTTATAATAAGAGACACCCAATTATTACTGAGATTGAGCATGTTTCCATATTTATTGACTGGATTATGGTTTTCTTTGCCACTTTGTATTATTTGATCATTTTTCTGAACTTAGATTTTAAAAATCTAATAATATATCTTAGATATATCTATACATGTGAATGTGTAGAGTGTGTCAATGAAAAAATCATATAACAGTCAAGCTAAGAAAAAAGAAAAGAGAATTTTATTTGAGCCAAACTGAGGGTTATAACCCGGGAAACATTCTCAGAAGCTCTGGGAACTGTTTGATTAATCAGGAGTTAGAGATGCAATTTTATACATTTTTGAGACAAAGAATTTGTGTGTCATATTGATAGGTTAACCATTGTTCACACAGTTCATCAAAGTTTTTTTTTTAAAGTCAGTTATGTATGTATTGATACAGAACAAGCCTTTGGTCAATGTGACCCCTGTATGAGATGGAAAGGAAATATTGATAATTTTAGGATTACAGTGCTGGCATCTGAAGAAAGGGACTAATTTTTCTCAAAGGTTGATTTCCTCCTCCTGTTTTTTGTTTGTTTGTTTTTGTTTGTTTGTTTGGAATGAAATAATTTTTATTCTTCAGCAACTACCAAGATGACCCTTAGAGGTTCCAATAGGACAGTAACAATCCACCCTCAGCTTTACTTCATGAAGGAGGGTAGGATCAAACCCACCTAATCTGAAGATCAGGCCTCAGTGTGAGCCGGCCTTGGGGAAGAGAGGAGGGGACCGCTGTGGAGGAAGTGATGCTGTGGGGAGCATGGCACAGATGTGTAGCAACGGAGACGCAGCCAATCAGGGCTAACTGATCGCCCGCACAGCCCACCAAGTCCCCACAGTTTTGAACTGAGTCGTTTAGAAGGGATTCAGGCCACTGCATTGCTCTCACAGAGGAGTAGCCAGTGTGCGCCCTCCTGCCCACTAGGGCCGGCTAACCATGCAGCAATTTCAGGACAGTTTCTGCTAGATATTTCCTGCTATCTTACTTTGTCTCCAAATCCACCTAAAGTATATGCTGGTGTCCCCAATGACTAAGAAAGGCTTTGTGCTCACTTTTTAAAAAAAAAAATTATTTTAATTGGAGGCTAATTAATTTACAATATTGTGGTAGTTTTTGCCATACATTTACATGAATCAGCCATGGGTGTACATATGTTCCCCATCCTGACCCTCCCTCACACCTCCCTCCCCATCCCATCCCTCAGGGTCATCCCAGTGCACCAGCCCTGAGTACCCTGTCTCATGCATCAAACCTGGACTGGTGATCTATTTCACATATGATAATATACATGTTTCAATGCTATTTTCTCAAATCATCCCACCCTCGCCTTCTCTCACAGAGTCCAAAAGTCTGTTCTTTACATCTGTGTCTCTTGCTGTGCTCACTTTTGATTGTAGTTTATCCTATTATGCAAAATAATAATTCAAACAAGATAAGAAAACAACACTGCAGAATCTTAGGAGGGGCTGAGGGCTTTATCCCAGCAGCTCTAATTCAATAGGCACCAGGCCCAACCAAGCCCACAAAGCAAGCATCCCATTAGAAGGCAGAGGTCACGGCCAGAGGGGGTGTTCCACGCACCTTTTATACAGCCGCTCCAATTCTTTGCTTAGTCTGTGCTGGGGCTGAAACTCATACATCATTGCATTTATGATCTTGCAAGACTGAAAACAACATAAAAAAGCAGTGCTTTTTTTTTTTAAAGTTTCCCCCAAAGAGGTTTTGCTATATAACAGAAGTAGCCCCGGCACCAACTTCAAGGAAAAATACAGTTTAAATATTCTAATTTCAAACTATTGAAGTTCTCCTTTCCTAAGGCACAGTTAAGAGGCCCCAGGGAAAGACTGGTAAGGCTGAGGGGTGAGACCCGGAAACGACGTGTCTGTGTCTCTGTGCGGCAGGGACAGGGAGGTGTCACTCCAAGGCAGCCAGCTGCTCACTGGCACAGTGGACTTTCTTTGCAGTTTCTTCAAATTCTTTCTGTTTATTTTTGGTTTTCCTTTGCGATTTTGTTCTTGATTCTTTATCCAGTTTCAAAAATTCACCGAGGGTTAATTCTTCAAACTGCTTCTTGACGGAAAGGAAAATACAGCCAGATGAATGCTTTTTATGTTCTTCTATAGGGTCGTCATCTGGCTCCCAGCCTTCCAACTCCTTGAAGCAGAAGAAACACCGAGCCAAGTCAGGCTTGTTCTCAGTGGGACGGTGGATGAAGCCTGCCGTGGCCATCTGCTCTGAGATGCAGGCGCAGCCCTCTAAGAAGGGCCAGCTCTTAAGTGTGGAGATACAGTGGTTCTTGAGGTAGAGCTCCTAGACTGGGGGCCCACCCCACCACCTCCAAGTGGTGCCTCGATTCAAATCCAGCGGTTGACAGCCTCTTCGAGCCGTGTTGGGGCATCCTCCTGTTTTGAGGAGGTCTTGTAGATGTACACTGCACATTGGGAAAGGCCTACCACAAAGGGTCCATGTCATTATTTTTTTCTCTTTGTCTTCATTTAATTGTCCTACCATAGAAAAAGATTTATGATTTTTCCTCTTCACCTTCCCCCTTTTGATCATAAATCTTTACATAGAAAACATACATTAGGTGATCAACTATTTGGTCCCTTGTTACCCGGATGGTCCCTTACCTGCCCTGGATCATGTCCTTCAGTGCTGGGCCTTGAAAATGAGTTCTTTCTTTCCTTTTGGAGGGTTATGCTAGTAGAGTGCTTGGCAAGGGCTTATAGTCAATCCTAAGGTATCCAAGAGGACTTAGGCCAATTTTATCTTATACGTGCATTATGCATGTCCACTATCTTGTATAGAATTATAGATGTGATCAGCAATTTCAATTCATTTGAATTCATTTTAAATTCATGTTAAAATTCAGTTTAATTCACTAAACATTATGTATGTGTATGGTGGTGATTTAGTCGCTAAGTCGTATCTAACTCTTGCGACCCTGGGGACTGTAGTCCACCAGGCTGCTCTGTCCATGGGGTTCTCCAGGCAAGAAAACTGGAGTGGGTTGCCATTTCCTTCTCCAGGGGATCTTTCCAACCCAGAAACTGAACCCGGGTCTCCTGCATTGCAGGCAGATTCTTTACCAACTGAGCTACGAGCGGGGCTTTGTTTGTGTATATATATATAATCATGGTAAATTAATTAAATGCAGTAAACAAGCATATAAATATATTGATGGAGAAAAGTTTTATAGATTATGCATTTGTTCAGTCATCTCAATTTGTACAATCATTGTACATGTGCTTTTGACATTAGATTTAAAGCAAGCAGTGATACCTGTCATGTGTAATTTGATAGCCAGGAAAAGGATGATAACACATATTATGAAAATAACAACTGTCTGTGAGACAGAGAAACAAGTTGCCTAGTCCTGAGGGGAGTCAACTAAATAGGTCATTTAAAAGGGCAGTGTTTCTTACATCTTGTAACTATTTTGCTCTTTGGAAAATTTTTCCCAGGCATCTGTCAACCTCTTTAGAGGTGCTGACAAAAGCGCAACAAGTAGTGTGAGCAATAGCACAAATGTTATGTGTTAGCATGATATTAAACCACAGATCTCTCTCTTGCAGGCTTTCCAAAAGCTGTCTGTATGATGTTTGACATGGCGGGGGTTGCTGGCATCAGTGACTTATGGTTTTTTTTTTTTTAAATTTTTTAATTTAATATGTCTATTAACCAACTAAAGGACAGAGCAAGGGTTCCTAGGGTAAGTTGTGTCTGGTCTCTAAGAATTGAATATAATTCAGAAAAGGGATGGACATATTAATGTGCTGGAAATTTGAACCTGAAAGGTTAGGCCAGAGGGAGATTGATCTGAGTAAGTGGTAACATTCAGTTCAGTTCAGTCACTCGGTTGTGTCTGACTCTTTGTGACCTCACGGACTGCAGGATGCCAGGCTTCGCTGTCTGTCACCAACTACTGGAGCTTGCTCAAACTCATGTCCATTGAGTTGATGATGCCATCCAACCAACTCATCCTCTTTCGTCCCCTTCTTTTCCTGCCTTCAGTCTTTCCCAGCATCAGGGTCTTTTCCAATGAGTCGGTTCTTTGCATCAGGTGGCCAAAGTTTTGGAGCTTCAGCATCGGTACTTCCAATGAATATTCAAAACTGATTTCCTTTCAGATTGACTGGCTTGATCTCTTTGCAGTTTAAGGGACTCTCAAGAGTCTTCTCCAACATTGGAAATGCTGAGAAGTCAATGACAGGAATTTCAAGGGATTTAAATTGGCCTTGTATTGACCGAGGAATATGATGACAAACAGTTAATTACCCCCAGTAGCTTTGTGGTAGTTTTACTAAAGAGTTTTCATTCCATCTTTAGCATTGACACAAAATCATAGCCAGAAATAGAACAATAACTTTCGATTTTGATGGAGACAGACACTTTGACAGAGAGATAATTGGAACTAGTAAGATAAGTATTACAGACCCAGCCTCAACTCTTGGATTAGCTGTTTACCACTGCTGTCATCTTCTTGTTCTGACTCGGTGGGGCCTTTCTTAGTCAAAGCCGGCTATCAGAAATAGGAGTTGCAGTCCATTCAGGAGGGGAGGCCTTTTTGAGGTGAGAAATGTGAATCCCACAGTCTACTCCTTGAAGTTTTGCAGCACAGGGATTTGCTAACAATACCTGATATGGTCCTTTTTCCAACATGGTTGTAATGAGTCTTTTATTTTATGTCTTTTCCCATGGACAAAATCTCCAGGGTCCTTAAAGTCTAGTTCTCACTGGAGCTCACTATGGAAGGAATCAGTTACTAAATTGTCATTTTAGTCAAGCGCTTTGATGTGTCCTTGACAGTAATGTAGAATATCACATTTAAGAAGCATTGGTTCATAAGTACCAGCATCTAGATGCATAGGTTGTTTAGTAATTATTTCAAAAGGACACAGTGCTGACCAAAGCAGGTAGAACTAAGGTTGAAGAGTGCCAAGGGAAGGACTTTTGGCCATGGAAGATGAAAAGCCTCTGAAAGTTTAGGCAATTGTGTTTTAATTGTGCTGTTGGATCCTTCTATTAATCCTGAGGCCTGAGGGTGATCGGCACAGTGAAAATGCTGCATTTTCAGCCAAATCTCACAAGTAAATTTAATCACTGGTCCAGTAAAATAGGTTTCCTGGCCACTATACAGCTCAAAGGAATCCCTCAATCTGGAACTGCTCTTTTCAATGGTAATTTGCCTACTGTTAAGGCCGTTGCTCTTCTGCAAGGCAACACTTCCATCCAGTGTGAAAAATGTGTCTACCATTACCAGGATGTGTTTGTAGACTTGAGAGGAAGGCACCTGTGTAAAATACAGTTGCCAAACTTGGAAGGGTTCCTTTGGGAGGGAAAGTGGCCTTGACAGCCATGAAAGGGCTTCAGTTCAATTCGGTGGCTCAGTCGTGTCCGACTCTTTGCGACCCCATAAATTGCAGCACGCCAGGCATCCCTGTCCATCACAAACTCCTGGAGTCCACCCAAACCCATGTCCATCAAGTCGATGATGCCATCCAACCATTTCATCCTCTGTCGTCCCCTTCTCCTCCTGCTCTCAATCTTTCCCAGCATCAGGGTCTTTTCCAATTAGTCAGCTCTTCCCATCAGGTGGCCAAAATATTGGAGTTTCAGCCTCAGCATCAGTCCTTCCAATGAACACCCAGGACTGATCTCCTTTAGGATGGACTGGTTGGGTCCCCTTTCAGTCATAGGGACTCTCAAGAGTCTTCTCCAACACCACAGTTCAAAATCATCAATTTTTCAGCGCTCAGCTTTCTTCACAATCCAACTCTCACATCCATACACGACCACTGGAAAAACCATAGCCTTGACTAGATGGACTTTTGTTGGCAAAGTAATGTCTCTGCTTTTAATTTTTTTTGTCTCTGCTTTTAAATATGCCATCTAGGTTGGTCATAACTTTCCTTCCAAGGAGTAAGTGTCTTTTAATTTCTTGGCTGCAGTCACCATCTGCAGTGATTTTGGAGACCCCAGAAATAAAGTCAGCCACTGTTTCCCCTGTTTCTCCATCTATCTGCCATGGAGAGATGGGACTGGATCCCATGATCTTAGTTTTTTGAATGTTAAGCTTTAAGCCAACTTTTTCACTCTCCTCTTTCACTTTCATCAAGAGGCTCTTTAGTTCCTCTTCACTTTCTGCCTTAAGGGTGGTGTCACCTGCATATCTGAGGTTATTAATATTTCTCCTGGCAATTTTGATGCCAGCTTGTGCTTCTTCCAGCCCAGAGTTTCTCATGATGTACTCTGTATATAAGTTAAATAAGCAGGGTGACAATATATAGCCTTGACGTACTCCTTTTCCTGTTTGGAAACAGTCTGTTGTTCCATGTCCAGTTCTAACTGTTGCTTCCTGACCTGCATACAGGTTTCTCAAGAGGCAGGTCAGGTGGTCTGGTATGCCCATCTCCTTCAGAATTTTCCACAGTTTATTGTGATCTACACAGTCAAAGGCTTTGGCATAGTCAATAAAGCAGAAATAGATGTTTTTCTGGAACTCTCTTGCTTTTTCGATGATCCAATGGATGTTGGCAATTTGATCCCTAGTTCCTCTGCCTTTTCTAAAACCAGCTTGAACATCTGGAAGTTCCTGGTTCACGTACTGCTGAAGACTGGCTTGGAGAATTTTAAGCATTACTTGACTAGATTGTGAGATGAGTGCAATTGTGCGGTAGTTTGAGCATTTCTTGGCATTTCCTTTCTTTGGGATTGGGATGAAAACTGACCTTTTCCAGTCCTGTGGCCACTGCTGAGTTTTCCAAATTTGCTGGCATATTGAGTGCAGCACTTTCACAGCATCATCTTTCAGGATTTGAAATAGCTCAACTGGAATTCCATCACCTCCACTGAAAGGGCTTACCAGGATTACATTTAGGATAGATAAAGCATTGGTCATAAATCTTACAAGCTATAGTGGGCGAAGGGTTCTAGATGTATTATTTTCCACATAATATCATTTTTTAAGATGCCCAATGGATCAGGAAATGAACATATTGGAGTAAAGGTAATTAAACACTGTGTTGTTGTTTAGTCACTAAGTCGTGTCCGACTCTTTTATGACCCCATGGACTGTAGCCCGTCAGGCTCCTCTGTCAATGGGATTTCCCAGGCAAGAATACTAGAGCGAATCGCCATTTCCTTTGCCAGGGGATCTTCCTGACCTAGGGATCAAACTCACATCTCCTGCACTGCAGGCAGATTCTTCATCACTGAGCCACCTGGGAACCCCAATTGAACGCTTATGGGTACTATAAACCTCTTATCTGATCTGAACCATATTTGTGAGATGGGATCAAAATATACTTTTTTTTCTTACAGGCCTGCTTTTCATTTTCTGAAGCTAATTCTTCAGCATGGAAAAGAAATTTCTTAACAGTTTCATCAGAGTTATGTTTGAGCAGAGGACATACTCAAAATTAGGAGAGAACAGACTTAAGACAGCTTGTTTGATTTCTGCATCAGCCAGTCGACTCCCTTTGGCTTCTGTTGAATCAGATTTGGAACGTCCTGATGTTTTAATGACGGCCAGCTCTTTGGGCAATTGAATGGAGTCTCATGGTTTTGAGACTAGCTGTCTATTCTTTTTTTAAAAAATTAATTCATTTTAATTGGAGAATAATTGCTTTACAATATTATGATGGTTTTTGCCATGCATCAACATGAATAGACCACAGGTGCACATGTGTTCCCCATCGTGAACCCCCCTACCCACCCCATCCCTCTGGGTTGTCCCAGAGCACCGGCTTTGAGTGCCCTGCTTCATGCATCAAACTTGCATTGGTCATCTGTTTTACATATGTTAATATACATATTTCAATGCTATTCTCTTAAATCATCCCACCCTGGTCTTCTCCCACAGAGACCAGAAGTCTCTTCTTTACATCTGTGTCTCTTTTGCTGCCTTGCATACAGGATCATCGTTGTCATCTTTCTAAATCTTGTATATATGCATTAATATATTGGTGTTTCACTTTCTGACTTACTTCACTCTGTATAATAGGCTGCAATTTCATCCACCTCTAGCTGTTTATTCTTTATAAGCTGATTAGAAGAGCTAAGAAGTATCTATAGCATTCCAAAATCATGCACTACTCTGAAGCCATAGAGGCTATCAGTATAAATATTGGCTTCTTGATCTTTGGCTAATTGACAAACCCTACTCAATGCAGTCAGTTCAACCTGTTGGGCTGATTTGGTGGCTGGTAGGTAAGAACTTTCAATTATTTCTGCTGTTGAAGTTACTGCGTACCCAGTTTGATAATGTCCTTCTTCATTGTTTGAAAAGGATCCATCTTAAACCAAATTAAATCAGCTTTATCAGTGGGAACTTCTTGTGAACCTGTCCCAGGAGTGAGAAGATAGTTAACATTCTTTTGAATCAGTCCTAGGAGTAACAAAATACTCAGTTAGCATGATGCAGCCATGTTGTTGTCATCTTGATGCCCTGGAAGCAAAGTGGTGGGATTAAGACTATTATATCAAGCCAAAGCATGGCACTATGTGATAACCTTGAGGGATGGGATGGGGGCGGGGGGAGAGGAGGGAGACTCGAGAGGGAGGTGATACATGTATAATGATGGCTGATTTGCATTGTTGTATGGCAGAAACCAATACAACTTTGTAAAGTAATTTTCCTCCAGTTGAAAAAAATTAGCCAAAATGTTATCGGGTGATGAGAGGAACAGTACTTCATAAGAGGACAATCGACTGACTCACATAATAGGGTTGAGTATGATGATAATTTGAGAGTCAACTGAGTGAGGAACATAAATAGAGGAGATCTTTTATGGAGACCATTATAAGTTCTTTAGTAGCTTTGCATAAGAGAGATGTTGCTGAAATAACCCTCATACAGGGTGGGTACCTTCTTGTCATCGAATCTAACTCCTGACAGTAATATCCTATGGGTCAATTCTGGTCACCATGGCTCTGAGTTAATATACCCAGGTGTTTCCTCTGGCTTCATGCACCAAGAGGAAAAATGACAATGTATAGTTAGGATGGCCTAATGTTAAAGCCTGAGCTAATGCAGATTTTAAACCATTCATAACTTTTCTCCCTCTGTCCATTCAGTTGGGTCTGGCTGGTCAGTCTTTAATAATGTGTACAGAGGTTGGGCAATGTGGGAAAAACTAGGTACCCGATTCCTGCACTGTCTGGTTAGACCTGGAAATCCTCTCAGTTGTTTGCTTAGGGGAGTGATAAAACTGGGATTCCTTTAATTCTTTCAGAATCAATCAGTATTCCTTCTTTAATATTAAGTGACCTGAATATTTATTTCACAACTGGTTAGCAGAATGGTAGTTTGTCTTTGAAAGTCTTATGCTGCTTAGAAGCTAACAGTTGCAATGGATGGATAGTATCTCCTTGGTAGTCTTGCTGCTCAGTTCTGGAACACAGAAGTAAATCATCTATGTATGGAAATATATGGAAATAAAGCAGAGCCACTAGGAAAGCTGTCCATCAGCCAAATCAGCTTTAAGTGTTTGAGACAAATAAGTAGGGCTTTTTAGTATAGCCTTGTAGTATAACCGTGATATTGAATAGTTTGCCTTGGAAACGAACAGAGATCATTCTGTCATTTTTGAGATTGCATCCAAGTACTGCATTTCAGACTCTTTTGTTGACCAGGATGGCTACTCCATTTCTTCTAAGGGACTCCTGCCCACAGTAGTAGATATAATGGTCATCTGAGTTAAATTCACCCATTCCAGTCCATTTTAGTTTGCTGATTCCTAGAATGTCGATGTTCACGCTTGCCATCTCCTGTTTCACCTCTTCCAATTTGCCTTGATTCATGGACCTAACATTCCATGTTCCTATGCAATATTGCTCTTTACAGCATCGGACCTTGCTTCTATCACCAGTCACATCCACAACTGGGTATTCTGTTTGCTTTGGCTCCATTCCTTCATTCTTTCTGGAGTTATTTCTCCACTGATCTCCTGTAGCATACTGGGCACCTACCAACCTGGGGAGTTCCTCTTTCAGTATCCTATCATTTTGCCTTTTCATACTGTTCATGGGGTTCTCAAGGCAAGAATACTGAAGTGGTTTGCCATTCCCTTCTCCAGTGGACCACATTCTGTCAGACCTCTCCACCATGACCCATCCATCTTGGGTGGCCCCCCACGGCATGGCTTAGTTTCATTGAATTAGACAAGGCTGTGGTCCATGTGATCAGATTGGCTAGTTTTCTGTGACTTTGGTTTAAGTGTGTCTTCCCTCTGATGCCCTCTTGCAATACCTGTCATCATCAGTGGCCACAGGACTGGAAAAGGTCAGTTTTCATTCCAATCCCAAAGAAAGGCAATGCCAAAGAATACTCAAACTACCATTGCACTCATCTCACACGCTAGTAAAGTAATGCTTAAAATTCTCCAAGCCAGTCTTCAGCAGTACATGAACCATGAACTTCCAGATGTTCAAGCTGGTTTTAGAAAAGGCAGAGGAACCAGAGATCAAATTGCCAATATCTGCTGGATCATCAAAAAAGCAAGAGAGTTCCAGAAAAACATCTATTTCTGCTTTATTGACTATGCCAAAGCCTTTGACTGTGTGGATCACAATAAACTGTGGAAAATTCTGAAGGAGATAGGATTACCAGACCACCTGACCTGCCTCTTGAGAAACCTGTATGCAGGTCAGGAAAAAACAGTTAGAACTGGACATGGAACAACAGACTGGTACTCCTTTTTCTATTTGGAATGTCAAGGCTATATATTGTCACCCTGCTTATTTAACTTATATACAGAGTACATCATAAGAAACGTTGAGCTGGAAGAAGCACAAGCTGGCATCAAGATTGCCGGGAGAAATATCAATAACCTCAGATATGCAGATGACACCACCCTTATAGCAGAAAGTGAAGAGGAACTAAAAAGCCTCTTGATGAAAGTGAAAGAGGAGAGTGAAAAAGTTGGCTTAAAGCTCAACATTCAGAAAACTGAGATCATGGCATCTGGTCCCATCACTTCATGGGAAATAGATGGGGAGACAGTGGCTGACTTTATTTTTTTGGGCTCCAAAATCACTGTAGATGGTAACTGCAGCCATGAAATTAAAAGACACTCCTTGGAAGGAAAGTTATGACCAACCTAGACAGCATATTAAAAAGCAGAGACATTATTTTGCCAACAAAGGTCCATCTAGTCAAGGCTATGGTTTTTCCAGTGGTCATGTATGGATGTGAGGGTTGGGTTGTGAAGAAATCTGAGTGCTGAAAAATTGATGCTTTTGAACTGTGGTGTTGGAGAAGACTCTTGAGAGTCCCTTGAACTGCAAGGAGATTCAACCAGTTCATCCTAAAGGAGATCAGTCCTGGGTGTTCATTGGAAGGACTGATGCTGAGGCTGAAACTCCAATACTTTGGCCACTTTATGCAAAGAGTTGACTCATTTGAAAAGACCATGATGCTTGGAGGGATTGGGGGCAGGAGGAGAAGGGCACGACACAGGGATGAGATGGCTAGATGACATCACCGACTCGATGCACATGAGTTTGGGTGAACTCCGGGAGTCGGTGATGGACAGGGATGCCTGGCGTGCTGCGATTCATGGGGTTGGGTTGCAAAGAGTTGGACACGACTGAGCGATTAAACTGAACTGAACTGTAATATAACCAGCCAGGTATATTGACCATCTTCCCATGTGAAGGTGAAGAGTTGGTGGCTTTCTTTTTCTACTGGAATATTAAAGAATACACTACATAGAAATATATAGTGTCTGATGAAAAATATTGGTGTCTGCTGGAAGGGCTGAGAACAGAGTGTGAGAATAAGCAGGAATCACAGGGTGGAGAGGAGTCAGAAAATTATTTATAGATTTCAGTTCCTGATCAAGCCTACAGTTTTTTCCATTTGGCTTTCTTAACAGGAAAATTGAATATTACAGCATTGATACAAGGAATTATAAATCTTTTTTCACAGAATTCCTGAATAATAGGTATTATTCCATTTACTGCCTTTGGTCTGATGGATATTCACTAATACTGGGGCCAGACTTGCAACTGTTAATTTAATACCAGTAGACACTTTAGTTAATTTAATACCAGTTAGTTTAATTTAATACAAGTAGACACTTTAAATTTCCCAGTATCTGAGGAAGGAAATGAAGATTTCTCAAGCACTTATAATAATAAATGATTAATTTGCCCTTGATTTGTCTGTTTTCATAACCATTTTTTTCAGTAATTATGTTCTGATATGATTCTATGTCTTCTAAATCTAAAACCATCTCACATTTATGTGAAAAGCAATATGCACATTATATGCCTCTAAAAGGTCTCATCCTGTCAGATGAATTATACCACATTTTAACAAAAGGGAATACATATCTCCCTGTGATAGTATCTAGCAAAAAGTTATAGGCTATCATTAATCAACCAGGATACCGTACTTAACTTTCTGTGTTTCACTTACATCACTTAGTATGATAATTTCTGGGTCCAGTCATGTAAATGCAAATGACATTCCTTATTTCTTTTTTATGACTAGTTGTCTCTTGTATGTATATAACACAGCTTCTTTAACTGTTAATGTGTATATGGATGTTATGATTGCTTCCATCCCTGGGCTATGGTGAATGGTGCTGCATAAACTAGGGGTACATGTGTCTTTTTCAGTTACAGGTTCCACCAGATACATGCCCAACAGTGAGCTTGCTGGATCATACAGTACCTTTGTTTTTAGGTTTTTAAGGAACCTCCATCCTGTTTTCTGCAGTGCCTTTTATGAGACTGCATTCTTAGCAGAGGCAAAGGAGGGCTCCCTTTGCTCCCGGCCCTCTCCTGCGTCTATCCATGGCACACAATTAGACGTATACCAAACAAACAGGAGGAAGGTGATATACCCTTGTCATTTTGATTGTTGTTGTTATTGTTGTTCAGTTGCTCGTTGGTGTGCGACTAATTGGGGCCCCATTTCTGCATCACGCCAGGCTTCCTATTTCCTGGAGTTTGCTCAAACTCATGTCCATTGAGTCGGTGATGCCATAGAACCATTTCATCCTCTGTCATCTCCTTCTCCTCCCGCTTTCAATCTTTCCCAGAATCAGGGTCTTTTCCAATATGTCAGCTCTTTGCATCAGGTCGCCAAAGTATTGGAGCTTTAGTTTCAGCATCAGTCCTTGAGTGAATATTCAGGGTTGATTTCCTTTAGGATTGACTGGTTTGATCTCCTTGCAAACCAAGGGACTCTCAAGAGTCTTCTCCAGCACCACAATTTAGAATTCTTCGGCACTCAGGCCCCTTTATGGGCCGACTCTTCCATCAATACATGACTACTGGAAAAACCGTAGCTTTGCCTGAAGAGACCTTTTTCGGCAAGTAGTCCCTTGTAGCTGTCCCCCCCCCCCCCCAACATGCTGATCCCTTGACCACTGACTGCTGATTGATTCTGTGTCATTACACTAATGTGACGTGGGGAAGCATTAGGTCCACAGATCTTAGGTACAGCTAGTTGGAACCACAGCAGGGACTTACAGTGGGTTTTCTTTTTCCTCCTAAGTTGGTCACTTTCTATGTATCAGTGTCCGCCCTTTGAAGCACGGCCCTGGCAGGGGTGGACTTTGTATTTGCTGGCATTTTCAGGGGATGTTGCTGTAAAAAGACACATTCTGACCTCCCAGATTCCTTTTTTGGGTTGCTTTTTCTAAATCTGTCTATCTATATGGAAACTGAGGGCTATAAAAAGTTCTCAAGAAAATTTTAATCATGACTCACACACATACAAAGCTGGTTACAATATAAACGTGGCTTGGCTTCCTATGACCCTTGCTCAGTCCTCCTTCGTCATTGCAAATGGCATTCTTTCCTTCTTTTTGGGTGGCTTTGTGCCTTTTGCTTGTAAATATGTACCACATGACGTTGTCCATGCACGTGTTAATTTCCCTCTCAGTTGCTTCCATGTTTTGTCTCTTGGAACTAGTGCAGCCGTGAAGGTTGGGGTACATGTGTCTTTTTCAAGTATAGCTTCATCTGGCGACAGGCCCAAAGATGGGGGGGCCAGATCTTAGACTGTCGGAGTCTTGAGTTTTTTCAAGCACTGCTCTGCTGTTATTTACAGTGGGTGTTAACCAACTGACATTCCCAGGGGATGCTGAAGAGCGGTCCCTTTTCCCAGGCCCTCTGCAAGATTCCTGGTTTGTCCACATGTTAATATGACCCATCCTGTGGGCTTGAAGGTGATAATGAGTTGTTGGGTGTTGTTTCCAATTTTTATTTTGTTTTGGAACATAGCCAATTAACATTATGGTGGTCTTTCTATGTGGATCGAGAGGGCCTCAGCCTTTCATATATGTGGACCCCTTCTCCGCAAAACGGCCCTCCCCTCCAGGCTGCCCTATGACATCAGACAGAGTACGGTGTGCTCCTCAGTAGGGCCGAGTTGGTCTTTTATTTTGAATAGAGCCATGTGTACAGTCCTACAGACCTTCTATAACTCACACCAAAAAAAGGTGTCCTTCTTATTATAGGGGACGGGAATGCAAAAGTAGGAAGTCAAGAAATACCTGGAGTAACAGGCAAATTTGGTCTTGGAGTATGGAATGAAGCAGGGCAAAGGCTAATAGAGTTTTACCAAGAGAACACACTGGTCATAGCAAACACCCTCTTCCAACAACACAAGAGAAGACTCTACACATGGACATCACCAGATGGTCAACACCGAAATCAGACTGATTGTATTCTTTGCAGCCAAAGATGGAGAAGTTCTATACAGCCAGCAAAAATAAGACCTGGAGATGACTGTGGCTCAGATCAAGAACTCCTTATTGCCAAATTCAGACTTAAGCTGAAGAAAGTAGGGAAAACCACTAGAACATTCAGGTATGACCTAAATCAAATCACTTATGATTATACAGTGGAAGTGAGAAATAGATTCAAGGGATTAGATCTGGTAGACAGAGTGCCCGATGAACTATGGATGGAGGTCCATGACATTGTACAGGAGGCAGGGATCAAGGCTATTCCCAAGAAAAAGAAATGCAAAAAGGCAAACTGGTTGTCTGAGGAGGCCTTACAAATAGCTGTGAAAAGAAAAGAAGCGAAAGGCAAAGGAGAAAAGGAAAGATACACCATTTGAATGCAGAGTTCCAAAGAATAGTAAGGAGAGATAAGAAAGCCTTCCTCAGTGATCAATGAAAAGAAATAGAGGAAAACAATAGAATAGGAAAGACTAGAGATCTCTCCAAGAAAATTAGAGATACCAAGGGAACATATCATGCAAAGATGGGCACAATAAAGGACAGAAAGGGTATGGACCTAATAGAAGCAGAAGATATTAAGAACAGGTGGCAAGAAAACACAGAACTATATATACAAAAAAGATCTTCATGACCCAGATAATCGTGATGGTGTGATCACCAACCTAGAGCCAGACATCCTGGAATGCAAAGGCAAGTGGGCCTTAGGAAGCATCACTACGAACAAAACTAGTGAAGGTCATGGAATTCCAGTTGAGCTATTTCAAATCCTAAAAGATGATGCTGTGAAAGTGCTGCACTCAATATGCTAGCAAATATGGAAAACTCAGCAGTGGCCACAGGACTGGAAAAGTTCAGTTTTCATTCCAATCCCAAAGAAAGGCAATGCCAAAGAATGTTCAAACTACCACACAATTGCACTCATCTCACACGCTAGTAAAGTAATGCTTAAAATTCTCCAAGCCAGGCTTCAGCAATATGTGAACCGTGAACTTCCAAATGTTCAAGCTTGATTTAGAAAAGTCAGGGGAGCCAGAGATCAAATTGCCAACATCTGTTGTGTCACAGAAAAAGCAAGAGATTTCCAGAAAAATATCTACTTCTGCTTTATTGACTATGCCAAAGCCTTTGACTATGTGAAACACAACAACCTGTGGAAAATTCTGAAAGAGATGGGAAAAGCAGACCACCTGAGCTGCCGCTTGAGAAATCTGTTACAGGTCAGGAAGCAACAGTTAGAACTGGACATGGAACAACAGACTGGTTCCAAATAGGAAAAGGTGTAGGTCAAGGTTGTATATTGTCACCCTGCTTATTTAACTTATATGCAGAGTACATCATGAGAAAGGCTGGGCTGGATGAAGCACAAGCTGGAATCAAGATTGCCAGGAGAAAAATCAATAACCTCAGATATGCAGATGACACCACCCTTATGGCAGAAAGCGAAGAACTAAAAAGCCTCTTGATGAAAGTGAAAGAGGAGAGTGAAAAAGTTGACTTAAAGCTCAACATTCAGAAAACTAAGATCATGGCATCTGGTCCCATCACTCATGGCAAATAGATCAGAAAACAGTGGAAACAGTGACAGACCTTATTTTGGGGACTTCAAAAATCACTGCAGATGGTGACTGCAGCCATGAAATGAAAAGACGCTTACTCCTTGGAAGAAAAGTTATGACCAACCTAGATAGCATATTAAAAAGCAGAAACATTGCTTTGCCAACAAAGGTCCATCTAGTCAAGGCTATGGTTTTACCTGTAGTCATGTATGGATGTGAGAGTTGGACTATACAGAAAGCTGAGTGCCGAAAAATTGATGCTTTTGAACTGTGGTGTTGGAGGAGACTCTCAAGAGTCCCTTTGACTGCAAGGAGACCCAACCAGTTTATCCTAAAGGAAATCAGTCCTGAATATTCATTGGAAGGATTGATGTTGAAGCTGACACTCCAATACTTTGGCCACCTGATGCAAAGAACTGACTCATTTGAAGAGACCCTGATGCTGGGGAAGATTGAAGGTGGGAGGAGAAGGGGATGACAGAGGATGAGATGGTTGGATGGCATCACTGACTCAATGGACATGAGTTTGAGTAAACTTTGGGACTTGGTGATGGACAGGGAGGCCTGGCGTGCTGCAGTCCACAGGTTTGCAAAGAGTAGGACACGCCTGAGTGGGTGAACTGAACTGAACTGATATGTACAGTCGATGCCAGCTCCCTAAGGATCCTGCCTCCCCCTAGGCCGCGTTATTCCCCTGTGGCAACCATAAGTTCATTCTAGTGAATGAACTTACGTTTGTGTATGTGTACAAGTCTAGTGCCCGCAAAGCACAATGGTCCCTGTGGCTGGAAGAGCTCTGAAAAGTCATGGAGTCTCCATGTCTCCTTCCTAAAGATTTGCCACAGAATGGGGTGACAGCAGCCTCAGCCGGGCAAAATTGTGTATGTATGTGAGTCTGTCTCAGTTTTGTAAATATGTTCACTTGTATGATTTCATTTTGGATGCCACATGTAAGGCCTATCATCAGATATCTTGCTTTTTCTTTGTCTGTCTTTGTTCCCTCAGTATGTCAGTCTCTGGGTCCATCCACGTGGCTGCAAATGGCATATTTTCTTTCTTTTTAATGGCTGAGTTGCGTTCCCTCGTCTTTGTGTCCTCCGTGTTCCTGGTCCATTCTCTGTCGATGGACATTATGGTTGTTACCATGTTGTGGCTGTTGTAAGTAGGGCTGCAGTGAACTTTGCGGTCCCTGTGTCTTTCTCAAATAGATATCTCTCAGTCAATAAACCTCCTTATATATAAGCATAATCGGGGGATTGCTGGATCAGAAGCTCTCTTTGTGTTTAGGATTGGAAGGACCCTCTATGCTGTTCTCCACGGTGGCTGTTACCTATTTATTGCAGAGGCACAGGAGGTTTCCCTTTCTTCGAGGTCCTCTCTTGCATTCATTGTTTGCAGCCGTTTTGATGATGGCCAGTGTGTGGTCTTTGAGGTGATGCCTCTTTGATTTGCAGTTTTCTAGGGATGAGCCATGGAGAGGAGTATTTTATCTGATGGAGGTGTTTTATTTCCTCCCCATGTACGAGGTTTGTGAAATTTAGCCTTTGAGAATGGCTTCTGGAAAGCCTGCCCTGCTTCAAATTGTTATTTGATGACCCACCTCAGGCCAGTCATTGAGTGCTAGAGTCAATTCCAGCCCCAGAGAATTTGTGTTTGAAGTTTCCAGAGGCATGGGTTTTGAAGTTGTTACCAGAAATGGCCACACGGTGGCAGCACTGGGTCATTCCCATGTGTGCTCAAGGGGCACCCGGGCCTCCGAGAAACTCGTCTTCTCCCAGTTACCCTTCACCCTCCTCTCCCCCGCTTCCCATCAATCCCAAACCGTGGGATTTTGCCCGGCTGAGGCTACTGTCATCCCAATCTGCGGCGAATCTTTGGGAAGGAGGCTGGAGGTGACAGCCCCGCCCCGAGAGAGGTGGAGACCCCATGACTTTTCAGAGCTCTTCCAGCTATAGGGACTACTGTCCTTTGGGTGCACTAGGCTTGTTTTAGCTCTGGAGGGCGGACCCTCATTTGGAAACTGTGGTTCCACTCCAGGGGACGAACACGACAGGCCCAGTGAGGGCTCAGTTCCTGGCACAAGCTTCTCAGCTCCCTCAGCCCAATACCATGCAGCCCTGGGTCCCAAGGCTGCTAGGGGTGCAGGCATGGGACCCCAGCCCAGGTCAATGAGCCTCAGCAGAAGGTAGTAGGCTTTCCATTTATGTGCCAAATCAATGTTCCTTTTGTATGGCTTCGGGTAGAGTCTGCATGATGTGTGAGGTCATGGGAGCACAACCTCAGGTCCACGGAGATGTAGACGTCGTCTTTTCGGGTATTTTGCCCGTCTGTCGGGGTTGTACAGGAGGATGAGTGGGGTTCCCTGCCCTTATCTGTAGGTCCTCGTGGAGGCCTGTTTTTATATCCGTATGTCTGTGATGATCCAAACTCCTGACGGATTCCCCTCTGAGGTTTCTCCAGTTGGAACACCAAGTGGGTTTTCAGTGTGAGTCGGTGTCTCTTTTCTCAGTGAGTCTATGTGATTGAAGTTTGAGCTTCCTCCTGGAGTGATGCCGTATGATGTTGGTCTTCCTCTGTCTGATGGGCTTGGCTTCCTGGGCTCCTCGCTAGGTCCTTCTTGGTCGCTGCCAGCGGCATTCTTTCCTTCTGTTTGGATGACTGTGCCTTTCCCGTGTATGTCTGTACCACGTCATGTTGTCCAGGCCTGTGTCGATTTCCCTGTTGGTTGCTTCTGTGGTCTGGCTCTTGGAAGCAGTGCTGCCTTGAAGGTTCGTGTGCACGTGTCTTTTCAAGTGTATTTTCCTTGGTAACGGGCCCAAGGATGTGTGCTCCAGCTCTTAGGCCATGGCTGTCTTGAGGTTTCTCAGGCCCCTCTCTGCTTTTCTTTAGAGTGG
Source organism: Muntiacus reevesi (assembly GCF_963930625.1). Classification (NCBI taxonomy): domain Eukaryota; kingdom Metazoa; phylum Chordata; class Mammalia; order Artiodactyla; family Cervidae; genus Muntiacus; species Muntiacus reevesi. Next base: position 44,871,975 of record NC_089254.1, read on the forward strand.
CTGTTAACTAACTGACATTGCCAGTGGGGGCAGAAGAGGGTTCCCTTTTCCCAGCCCTCTGCAGGGTTCCTGGTTTGCCCACTTGTTGAAGGTGCCCATCCTGTAGGCTGGGAGGTGATACCGAATTGTTGGGTGTTGTTTCCAATTTTTATTTTGTATTGGAGAATAGCCAGTTGACATTGTGGCGGCAGACCCAGGTGGACCACAGAGGGACTTGGCCGTCCATATATGTGCATCCCTTTTCCCCAAACTGCCCTCCCGTCCAGGCTGCCTCATGACACTGAGCAGAGTTCTCTGTGCTCCACAGTAAGACCTTGTCGGTCATTTATTTTAAATAGAGCCGTGTGTACATGTCGACGCCAAATCCCCAAGGATCCTGCCCACCAAACCTCCGCACGCCCTTCCAGTTTATTCCCATGTGGCAACCTTAAGTTCATTCTGGATATCTGTGAGTCTGTCTCGGTTTTGTAAATATGTTAATTTGTATGATTTCTTTTTGGATGCCACATATAAGGGATGTCATCGAATATATTGATTTTCTCCTTTTCTTAATTCCCTCAGTATGTCAGTCTCTGGGTCCATCCACGTGGCTGCAGATGGCATATTTTCATTCTTTTTAATGGCTGAATAGCATTCCCTCACATATATGTGTCCCCACAGTCCTGGTCCATTCACGTATTGATGGACGTTATAGTTGCTTCCTTGTCATGGCTGTTGTAAGTAGGGCTGCAGTGACCTTTCTGGTGCCTGTGTCTGTCTCAATTAGACTTTTCTCCCTGGATAAGCCTCCATATATGAGCCCAGTTGGGTGACTGTAGGATCAGAAGCTATCTATTTCTGTCTCTAGGATTAGACGGACCCTCTATGCTGTTCTCTGCTGTGGCTCTTAATTATTTACTGCAGAGGCATAGGACGGTTCCCTTTTTTCCAGGTATTCTCTTGCATTCATTGTTGTAGCCATTTTGATGATGGCCACTGTAGGCTTTGAGGTGACACTTCTTTGCCACTTTGATATGCAGTTTTCGAATGATGAGCCCTGGAGAGAAACATTTTCTGTGATGAAGTTTCTTTATTTTTTCATGTATGAGATGTGTGAAATTTACCCTTTGATATTGGCTTCTGGAAAGCTTGTGCTGTTTCAAATTGTTATTCAATGACCCACCTCAGGCCAATCTTTGAGGGTTGGAGTCTTTTCCTGCCCCACAGGCCTTGTGAATTTAAATTTCCAGGAGGCAGGAAGAAATATCAATAACCTCAGAGATGCAGATGACTCCACCCTTATGGCAGAAAGTGAAGAACTAAAGAGCCTCTTGATGAAAGTGAAAGAGGAGAGTGAAAAAGTTGGCATAAAACTCAACATTCAGAAAACTAAGATCATGGCATCTGGCCCCATCACTTCATGGGAAATAGATGGGGAAACAGTGGAAACAGTGACAGACTTTATTTTTGGGGGGCTCCAAAATCACTGCAGATGGTGACTGCAGCCATGAAATTAAAAGACGCTTGGTCCTTGGAAGAAAAGTTATGCTCAACCTAGACAGCATGTTAAAAAGCAGAGACATTACTTTGCCAACAAAGGTCCGTCTAGTCAAGGCTATGGTTTTTCCAGTAGTCATGTATGGATGTGAGAGTTGGACTATAAAGAAAGCTGACTGCTGCAGAATTGATGCTTTTGAACTGTGGTGTTGGAGAATAGTCTTGAGAGCCCCTTGGAGATCCAACCGGTCCATCCTAAAAGAAATCAGTCCTGAATATTCATTGGAAGGACTGCTATTGAGGCTGAAACGCCAGTACTTTGACTGCCTGATGCGAAGAGCTGACTCATTTGGAAAGACCCTGATGCTGAGAAAGATTGAAAGTGGGAGGAGAAGGGGACGATAGAGGATGATATGGCGGGGTGGCATCACTGATTCAATGGACATGAGTTTGAGTAAACTTCGGGACTTGGTGACAGACAGGGAGGGCTGGCGTGCTGCAGTCCATGGGGTCACAGAGTCAGACATGACTGAGTGACTGAACTGAGGGGTTTTCAAGTTTTTGTTCCCAGAAATGACCAAAAGGCAGCAGCACTGGCCACGTGTGCTCAAGGGGCACCTGGGCCTCCGTGAAAGTCGTCTTCTCCCAGTTACCCTTCACCCTCCCCTGCTTTACTTTCCACCAATCCCAAGCCCTGGAATATTGTCTAGATGAGGGTGCTGTTGTCCCGCCGTGGGGAAGTCTTTAGGAAGGAGGTTGGAGGTGGCAACCCCGCCCTGGGAGAGGTGGAGCCCCCAGGACATTTCAGACTCTTCCACCGCAGGGTCCACCGTCCTTTGGGTGCACTAGACTTGGTTTAGCTCCTGAGGTCAGGCCACCATCTGGAGATTGCAGTTTCATCCCGAGGGGACAAACAGGACAGGTCCAATGGGTGCTCAGTTTCAGGCACCAGCTTCTCAGCTCCCTCAGCCCCAGGATCATTCAGACTTGGGTCTCGAGGCTACTAGGGGTGCAAGCATGGAACCCCAGCCTGGGGTCACAGAGGCATCAGCAGAATCCAGTAGACTTTCCATTTTCTGTGCCAAATGAATGTTTCTTTTGTATTGGTCCATAGATGGGTTCGAACCCTGGGTTGAGAAGACCTTCTGGAGAAGGAAATGGCAACCCTCTCCATTATTCCTGCCTGGAGTATCCGATGGACAGAGAAGCCTGTCAGCCTACAGACCATAGGGTCCCAGAGAGTCAGACACGACTGAAGTGACTTAGGAGGCATGGTGGATACTCCATGTTATGTGTGGTTATCGGACAACAACTTGATTCAGGTCCACAGAGATGTACGTGTCGTCTTTTGGGCACTTTGCCCATCTGTCTGGGTTGTCCAGAGGTGTGAGTAGGGTTCCTAGTCCTCTCCTGTGGGCCCTCATGGAGACCTTGTTTTAGATCAGTATGTGAGTGTGTCTGTGATGATCCAGACTCCTGATGGAATCCCCTCTGAGGTTTGTCTGTCAGAAATCCCATTGGGTTTTCAGTATGTGAGTCGGTGTCTCTTTTCTCAGTGAGTCGATGTGAAAGAATTTTGAGCTTCTTCCCAGAAGTGATACCGTATGATATTGGTCTTCCTCTGTCTGACTGGCTTGGCTTCCTGGGGTCCTCGCTAGGTCCTTCTTTGTCGCTGCCAGTGGCGTTCCTTCCTCCTTTTTGGATGACTGTGCCTTTCCCGTGTATGTCTGTACCACGTCATGTTGTCCCGGCCTGTGTCAGTTTCCCTGTTGGTGGCTTCTGTGGTCTGGCTCTTGGAACTAGTGCTGCCGTGAGGGTTGGTATGCACGTGTCTTTTTAAAGTGTAGTTTCCTTGGCAACAGTCCCAACAGATGGCCAACAGATCTTAGGCCATTGCTGTCTGTGGTTTCCTAGGCCCCGCTCTGCTGTTCCTTACAGTGGTTGTTAACGGACTGACATTCCCGGTGGAGGCAGAAGAGGCTTCCCTTTTCCCGGCCCTCTGCAGGGCCCTGGTCTGCCCACATGTGGATGGTGCCCATCCTGTGCGCGCAAACGTGATACCGAGTTGTTGGGTGTTGTTTCCAATTTTTTTTTTTGTATTGGAGAATAGCCAATTGACATTGTGGCAGCGGATACAGATGGACTGTAGAGGGCCTTGGCCATCCATACACGTGCATACCTTTTTGAAAAACTGCCCTCCCATCCAGCTGCCACATAATGTCGAGCAGAGTTCTCTGTGCTTCACAGGAAGACCTTGTTGGCCATTTATTTTAAATAGAGCCATGTGTACACGTTGATGCCAACTCCCCAAGGATCCGATCTGTTCCCTCCTCCTCCTGCCTTTCCAGTTTATTCCCCTGTGACAACCTTAAGTTCATTCTGGATATCTGTAAGTCTGTCTCGATTTTGTAAATATGTTCATTTGTATGATTTCTTTTTGGGCGCCGCATATAAGGGATGTCATCAGATATATTGCTTTTTCCCTTTTCTTAGTTCCCTTGTATGTCAGTCTCTGGGTCCATCTGCATGGCTGCAAATGGGATATCTTCACCCTTTTTAATGGCTGAGTAGCATCCCCTCATATATGTGTCCCCCTTGTTCCTGGTCCATTCGTGTGTCGATGGACGTTACGGTTGCCTCCAGGATGTGGCTATTGTAAGTAGGACTGCAGAGAACTCTGTGGTACCTGTGCCTTTTTCAAATAGACTTTTCTCCTTTGATGAGCCTCCATATATGAGCCCAGTCGGGGGATTGCCGGATCAGAAGCTATCTGTGTCTTTAGGATCGGAAGGACCCTCTATGCTTTCTCCACTGTGGCTGTTACCTGCTTACTGCAGAGTCATAGGAGGGTTCCGTTTTTTCCAAGTCCTCTCTTGCATTCATTGTTTACAGCCGTTTTGATTATGGCCATTATGTGGGCTTTCAGGTGATACCTCTTTGTCGCTTTGATTTGCAGTTTTCCAATGATGAGCCCTGGAGAGAACCATTTTATGTGATGAAATTTTTTTCATGTATGAAAAAAAACTTCACCTTTGAAATTGGCTTCTGGAAAGCCAGTGCTGTTTCAAATTGTTATTCAATGACCCACATCAGGCCAGTCTTTGAGGGCTGGAGTCTTTTCCGGCCTCACAGGCCTTGAGAATTTGAAGTGCCAGGAGGCAGGGGTTTTCAAGTTGTTGTTACCAGAAAAGGCCACAAGGCGGCAGCACTGGGTCATTCCCCTCTGTGCTCAAGGGGCGCCTGGGCCTCCGTGAAAGTCTCCCCCTGTTACCCTTCACCCTCCCTCCCCTGCCCCACTTCCCACCGATCCCAAGCCCTGAAATATTGCCTGGCTTGGGTGCTGTCATCTGGAAGTGGGGCAACTTTTTAGGAAGGAGGCTGGAGGTGGCAACCCTGCCCTGGGAGAGGTGGAGCCCCCAGGACTTTTCAGAGCTCTTCCACCGCAGGGCCCACCATCCTTTGGGTGCTCTAGACTTGGTTTAGCTCCTGAGGTCAGGCCACCGTGGGGAGACTGCGGTTTCATGCCGAGGGGACAAACAGGACAGGTCCAGTGGGTGCCCAGTTTCTGGCATCAGCTTCTCAGCTTCCCTAGCCCCAGGACTTGCAGCCTTGACTCTCAAGGCTGCTAGGGGTGCAGGCATGGGACTTCAGCCCGGGGTCACCGAGGTCTCAGCAGAATCCAGTAGGCTTTCCATTTTCATACACATGTATCCCTTCTCCCCAGGACTGCCCTCCCATCCAGTCTGGGACATGATGAGACCAAGTTCCCTGTGCTCCACAGTAGGACCTTGTTGGTCATTTACTTTAAATAGAGCTGTGTGCATTTGATGCCAACTCACTCACAATACTGCCTCTCCCCCCAACCCCAGTTATTCCCCTGTGGAAACCATAAGTTCATTTTGCATGTCTGTGAGTCTGTCTTGGTTTTGTAATTATGTTTATTTGTATCATTTCTTTTTGGATGACGCATACAAGGGATGTCACTGGGTATATTGCTTTTCCCATCTGCCTTATTTTGCTCAGGAGGAGAATCTCTGGGTGCATCCACATGGCTGCAAATGGCAAATTTTCTTTCTTTTTAATGATTCTGTAACATTCTCTTGCATATGTGTCCCACATCTTCCTGGTCAATTCATCCTTTGATAACATTATTGTTGCTTCCATTTTGTGGCTATTGTAAGCAGGACTGCAGTGAACGTTTGCGATGCACCTGTGCATCTCAATTACAGTTTCCTCCATTTATAAGGCTCCATTTATTAGCCCAGTAGGGGGATTGCTGAATCAGAAGCTCTCCCTGTCTTTATGTTTGGAAGGACCCTCTGTGCTGGTCTCCACAGACTTATCCAGCAAAGGCATAGGAGGGTTCCATGTTCTTCCAGGTTCTCTCTTGCATTCATTGTTGGCAGTCGTTTTGATGATGGCCATTGTGCGGGGATACCTGTTTGCTGCTTTGATTCACAAGTTTCTAAGACTTAGCCAAAGAGTTGACCATTTTATGTGATGGACTTTTTTTTTTTAACTTCCATGTACGAAGTAATTTACCCCTTGTGTAATTTACCCCTTGAGACTGGCTTCTGGAAAGCCTGCCCTATTTCTAATTGTTATTCAATGACCCACCTCCGGCCAATTGTTGAGGGTCACAGTCACTTCCAGTCCCACTGGCCTTGTGAGCTTGAAGTGGATTGTTGCAGGCATTTTGAAATTGTTGCTACCAGAAGCGGCCACAAGGCGGCAGCGCTAGGTCATTCCCATGTGTGCTCAAGGGCACTGGGGCCTCACTGAATGTCCTCTTCACCATTACCCTTCCCCCACCCCTGCCCCACTTCCCACCGATCCCAAACCCTGAAATTTTACCTGACTTGGGTGCTGTCATCCGGAAGTGGGGCAACTTTTTAGGAAGGAGGCTGGAGGTGGCAACCCTGCCCTGGGAGAGGTGGAGCCCCCAGGACTTTTCAGAGCTCTTCCACTGCAGGGTCCACTATCCTTTGGGTGCATTAGACTTGGTTTAGCTCTTGAGGTCAGGCCACCATCTGGAGATTGCGGTTTCATCCCAAGGCGACAAACACGAAAGGTCCAATGGGGGCTCTGTAATCCAGCGGGGCGAGATTTTAGGAAGGAAGCTGGGGGGTGGGAATCCTGCCCCTGGGGGTGGTGGACCCCCCCCCCCCCCCCCCCCACCCCATGACTTTTCAGAGCTGCTCCAGCCACAGGGTTCACCATCATTTGGGTGCACTTGACTCACTTTAGCTCTGGAGGAAGGATCCCTGTCTGGAGTTTGTGGTTTCATCCCGAGGGGACAAACACAACAGGTTCAGTTGGGGGCTCAGTTTCAGGCACCGGCTTCTCAGCTCCCTCAGCCTCAGGACCGTGCAGCTTTGAGCCTCAAGGCCACTACGGGTGTAGGCATGGGACCTCAGCCCGCGGTCATTGAAGTCTCAGAAGAATCCAGTAGGCTTTCCATTTTGTGTGGCCAAATGAATGTTTCTTTTGTATTGGTCCATAGACTCAGGTTCACACCCTGGGTTGGGAGGACCCTCTGGAGAAGGAAATGGCAACCCACTCGAGTATTCCTGCCTGGAGTATCTGATGGACATGAAGCCTGTCAGCTTACAGTCCATAGGATCGTAGAGAGTCAGACGCGACTGAAGTGACTTAGCAGGCATTTTGGATACTCCATGTTGTGTGTGGTTATTGGGCAGCAACTTGATTCAGCTCTACAGAGATGTACATATAGCCTTTCTGGGTGCTTCGGTCATCTATCTGGGTGAGTAGGGTTCCCCGTTCTCTCCTGTAGGTCCTCCTGGAGGCCTGTTTTTATATCCTTATGTGAGTGTGTTTGTGATGAACCAAACTCATGATGGATTCCCCTCTGAGGTTGGCCTGTCAGAACACCAAGTAGGTTTTCAGGGTGTGAGTCATGTCTCTTTTCTTAGTCGATGTGAATGAATTTTGAGCTTTCTCCTGGAAGTGATACCACATGATAGTGGTCTTCCTCTGACTGGCTTGGCTTCCTGGGGTCCTCGCTAGGTCCTTCTTTGCCGCTGCCAATGGTGTTCTTTCCTCCTTTTTGGATGACTTGTGACTTTCTCTCGTATGTTTGTACCACGTCATGTTGTCCAGGCCTGTGTCAGTTTCCCTCCTGGTTGCTCCCGTGGTTTGGCTCTTGGAAACAGTGCTGCCGTGAAAGTTGGGGTGTGCGTGTCTTTTCAAGTATAGCTTCCTCTGGCAACAGGCCCAAGGATGGGGGTGCCTGAGCTCAGGACATGGCTGTCTTGAGCTTCTCAGGCCCCACTCTGCTGTTCTTCACAGTGGCGGTTAACCAGCTGATTTTCCCAGGGGAGGCAGAAGAGGGCTCCCTTATCCAAGGTCCTCCTCAGGGTTTCAGGTTTGCCCGCTTGTTGATGGTGCCCATCCTGTGTGCTCAAAGATGATAGAGCTTTTGGGTGTTGTTTCCAACTTTTATTATGTTTTGGAAAATAGCCAATTGACATTGAGCTGGTTGTTTCAGGTGGGCCGTGGAGGGCCTCAGCCGTCCGTACCTGCGCCTCCCTTTCCCCCCAACCTGCCCTCCTGTTCATCTGCCACATGACGCTGAGCTGAGTCCCTGTGCTCCCCAGAAGGACCTTGCTGGTCATTTTTAAAATAGAGCTGTGTATTCACGTCAATGCCAACTCCCTAAGGAATCTAACCGCCCCACCTACGACAGCCCCCTGCCTCCGTTATTCCGCCGTGGCAATCATAACATCATTCTGGATGTGTATGATTTTGTCTCTGTTTTGTAAATGTGCTCACTTGTGTGATTTCTTTTTGATGCTGCACATAAGCGATATCATCGAATATATTGCTATTTTTTTGTCTGCCTTAGTTCGATCTGCATGACAATTTGGGTCCATCCATGAAGCTGCAAGTGGCATATTTTCATTGTTTTTAATGGCTGAGAAACATTCCCTTGTATACATGTCCCCCATGTTCCTGGTACATTCGTGTGTCGATGGACATTATGGATGCTTCCATGTTGTGGCTATTTTAAGTAGGCCTGCAGTGAACTTTGAGGTGCCTGTGTCTTTCTCAATTAGACTTTTGTCCATTGCTAAGCCTCTGTATATGAAAGCAATCAGGGGATTGTAGGATCAGAAGCTATCTCTCTCTTTAGGATTGGAAGGCCCCTCTATACTCTTCTTCACGGTGGCTGTTACCTATTTACTTCTCCTAGCAGAGGCATAGGAGGGTTCCCTTATTCAAGTCCTCTCTTGCATTCATTGTTTGGAGCCATTTTGATTATGACCATTGTGTGGGCTTCGAGGTGATAAATGTTTCCTGTTAGATTTACTATTTTCTAAGGATTAGTCATGAAGAGGATTTTTATGTGATGGAGTTTCTCTTTTTTCTTTTTTAATGTATGAGATGTGTGAAATTTACCCTTTGAGATTGTCATCTGGAAAACCTGTCTTGTTTCAAATGTTTATTCGATGAACCACCTCTGGCCAATCGTTAAGGTCTGGTGTCCTTTGAACAGCCCCAAGGCTTTTTGAAGTTCCCTGCAGGAGGGGTTTTGAAGTTGTTGTTACCAGGAATGGCCACAAGGCGGCAGCACTGGGCCATGCCCCTGTGCACTCCAGGGGCACCTGGGCTTCAGTGCAAGCCTCCCCTTTACCCTCACCCTCGCTTGCCCCACTTCCCACAAGTCCCAAGCCCTGGACTGTTGTCCAGCAGAGGGTGCTGTCACCCCGCAGCGGGGTGAGTCTTTAGGAAGGAGGCTTGGAGGTGGGAATCCTGTCCTTGGGAGAGTGGAGACCCCATGACTTTTCAGAGCTCTTTCAGGGTCCACCATTGTTTGGGTGCAATAGACTTGCTTTAGCTCTGGAGGGCAGGCTCCTGTCTGTAGATTGTGGTTCCATCCTGAGAGGACACGCATGACAGGTCCAATGGGCTCAGTTTCTGACACAAGCTTCTCAGCTGCCCCCGCCCCAGGAACGTGCAGCCTTGGGTCCCCAGGCTACTAGGGGTGCAGGCATAGAACCCCAGCATGGGGTCACTGAGGCCTCAGCAGAAGCCAGTAGGCTTTCCATTTATGTGCCAAATGAACGTCTCTTTTGTATGGCCTAGGGTGGATTCTCCATGTTGTATGTGGTTATGTGAGTAGCAACTTGATTCAAGTCCACAGAGTTGTATATGTAGTCTTTTCAGGCACTTTGCCTGTCTGTCTGGGTTGTACAGGGTGATGGGTGGCGTTCCCCATCCTCTCCTGTAGGTCCTCGTGGAGGCCTGTTTTTATGTCTGTCTGTGAGTGTGTCTGTGATGAACCAAACTCCTGACGGATTCCTGTCTGAGGTTTCTCCGGTCGGAACACCAAGTGGGTTTTCAATGTGTGAGTTGGTGTCTGTTTTCTCAGTGAGTCGATGTGAAGGAATTGAGCTTCCTCCTGGAAGTGATGCATATAATATCAGTCTTCCTCTGACCGGCTGACCGGCTTGGCTTCCCGGGCTCCGCCCTAGGTCCTTCTGTGTTGCCGCCGATGGCATTCTTTCCTCCTCGTCGGATGGCTTTGTGCCCTCCTCTTGTGTGTATGTACCACCTGCTGTTGTCCGTGCATGTGTTGATTTCCCCGTTGGTTGCTTCCATATTTTGTCTCTTGGAAGTACTGCTGCCATAAGATTGGGGTGCATGTGTCTTTTTCAAGTATAGTTTCCTCGGCAACAGCCCATGGATGGGGATGCCAGACCTTAGGCCATGGCTGTCCTGATGTCTCGTGCCCCGCTCCCTTGTTCTTTACAGTGGCTGGTAACCAGTTGACATTTGCAGTGGAGGCATTTTTGGGTTCCCTCTTCCCAGTCCCTCTGCAGGTTTTGTCGTTTGTCCATGTGTTGATGAACCTGTCCTGTCAGCTGCGAAGTGATACTGAGTTGTAAGAGTTTGCTTCCAATTTTTCTGTTGGAAAATTTCCAATTGACATTGTGGTGCTCATTCCCCCTGGACTGTAGAGGGCCTCAGCCATCCATATATGTGCATCCCTTCTCCACAAAACCAGCCTGCCACGTGATGACAAGCAGAGTTCTCTGTGTTCCACTGTAGGACCTTGCTGGTCATTTATTTATTTATTTATTTTTTTGTCATTTATTTTAAACAGAGCCATGTGTACACGTCAACGCCAACACTCTAATGATGCGGCCTCCCAGCCCCCTACTTTAATCCCATGTAGCAAACATTATCTCATTCTGGATGTCTGTGAGTCTGTCGAAGTTTTGTAAATGTGTTCATTTGTATGATTTCTCTTTAATGCTGCATACAAGGGATGTCGTCGGATATTTTGCTTTTCCCATCTGCCTCACTTTGCTCAGTAGGACAGTGTCTAGGTCCCTCCACAGGGCTGCAGATGGCATATTTTCACTCTCTTTAGTGGCTGAGTAACATTGCCTTGTATACGCGCCTCCCATCTCCCCAGTCCATTCATTTGCTGAGGGACGTGGTGGTTGCTTCTGTGTCGTGACTGTTTTCAGCAGGGCTGTTGTGAACTTTGTGGTTCTGTGTTTTTCTCAAGTAGTTTTTCTACATTTATTTATAAGCCTCCATGTATTAGGCCAGTAGGGGGATTGCTGGGACAGAAGCTATCACTGTCTTTAGGATTGGAAGGACCTTCTATGCTGCTTTCTGTGGATTTCTCCCAGCAGAGGCATAGGAGGGTTCCATTTTTTTCCAGGTCCTCTCTTGCGTTCATTGTTTGCAGCTGTTTTGATGATGGCCATTTTGTGGGAATACCTGTTTGCCGCTTTGATTCACAGTTTTCTAAGAATGAGCCATAGAGTGGACCATTTTATGTGATGAATTCTTTTTTTCCATATACGAGGTGTATGTAATTTATACGAAGTATGTGTCTCAATTTCTTTGAGACAGGCTTCTGGAAGTCCTGTCCTGTTTCAAATTGTTATTTGATGACCCACCTCGGACCAGTTGTTGAGGGTTGTGATTACTTCCAGTCCCACAGGCCTTGAGAGTTTGAAGTTCCCTGTTGCAGACATTGTGAAGTTGTTATTACCCAACACTGCCACAAGGCGGCAGCACTGGGTCATTCCCATGAGTGTTCAAGGGTCACTGGGGCCTCAGTGAATGTCCTCTTCGACCTTTACCCTCACCCTCACCCTCCTCTGCCCCGCTTCCCACCAGTCCCAAGCCCTGGAATTTTTCCTGGCTGAGGGTGCTGTTATCCTGCAGTGGGGTGAGATTTTAGGAAGGAGCCTGGAGGTGGGACCCTTCCCCTGGAAGAGGTGGACCCCCCCCCATGACATTTCAGAGCTTTTCCACCACATGTTCCGCCATTAATTGGGTACACTAGACTTACTTTAGCTCTGGAGGGCAGGTCCTCAGCTGGAGATTGTGGTTTCAACCTGAGAGAACAAACAAGACAGGCCCAGTGGGGGCTCAGTTTCAGCACCAGCTTCTCAGCTCCCTCAGCCCCAGGACCGTGCAGCCTTGAGTCTCAAGGCTAGTAGGATTGCAGGCATGAGACCTCAGCCCAGGGTGACTGAGGTCTCAATAGAATCCAGTAGACTTTCCATTTTCTGTGCCAAATGAATGTTTCTTTTGTATTGGTCCATAGATGGGTTCGAACCCTGGGTTGGGAAGACCTTCTGGAGAAGGAAATGGCAACCCTCTCCATTATTCCTGCCTGGAGTATCCGATGGACAGAGAAGCCTGTCAGCCCACAGTCCATAGGGTCACAGAGAGTCAGACATGACTGATGTGACTTAGCAGGCATGGTAGATACTCCATGTTATGTGTGGTTATCGGACAACAACTTGATTCAGGTCCACAGAGATGTACGTGTCTTCTTTTGGGCACTTTGCCCATCTGTCTGGGTTGTCCAGAGGTGTGAGTAGGGTTCCTAGTCCTCTCCTGTGGGCCCTCATGGAGACCTTGTTTTAGATTAGTATGTGAGTGTGTCTGTGATGATCCAGACTCCTGATGGAATCCCCTCTGAGGTTTGTCTGTCAGAAATCCCATTGGGTTTTCAGTATGTGAGTCGGTGTCTCTTTTCTCAGTGAGTCGATGTGAAAGAATTTTGAGCTTCTTCCCAGAAGTGATACCGTATGATATTGGTCTTCCTCTGTCTGACTGGCTTGGCTTCCTGGGGTCCTCGCTAGGTCCTTCTTTGTCGCTGCCAGTGGCGTTCCTTCCTCCTTTTCGGATGACTGTGCCTTTCCCGTGTATGTCTGTACCACGTCATGTTGTCCCGGCCTGTGTCAGTTTCCCTGTTGGTGGCTTCTGTGGTCTGGCTCTTGGAACTAGTGCTGCCGTGAGGGCTGGTATGCACGTGTCTTTTTAAAGTGTAGTTTCCTTGGCAACAGGCCCAACAGATGGCCCAACAGATCTTAGGCCATTGCTGTCTGTGGTTTCCTAGGCCCCGCTCTGCTGTTCCTTACAGTGATTGTTAACGGACTGACATTTCCGGTGGAGGCAGAAGGGGCTTCCCTTTTCCCAGCCCTCTGCAGGGCCCTGGTCTGCCCACATGTGGATGGTGCCCATCCTGTGTGCGCAAACGTGATACCGAGTTGTTGGGTGTTGTTTCCAATATTTTTTGTATTGGAGAATAGCCAGTTGACAGTGTTGTGGTTGTTCCAGGTGGACAGCAGAGGTTCTCACCCGTCCTTACACGTGCATACCTTTTGGCAAAACTGCCCTCCCATCCAGCTGCCACATGAGGTCGAGCAGAGTTCTCTGTGCTTCCCAGTAAGACCTTGTGGGACATTTATTTTACATAGAGGTGCATGTACACGTTGAGCCACCTCCCTAGTGATGCGGTCCCCACCCCGGCCACCCCATTTTCCCCCCAAAGCAACCTTAAGTCCATTCTGGATATCTGTGAGTTGGTCTCGATTTTGTAAATATGTTCATTTGTATGATTTCTTTTTGGGTGCCACATATAAGGGATGTCATCAGATATATTGCTTTTTCCCTTTTCTTAGTTCCCTCGTATGTCAGTCTCTGCGTCCATCCGCATGGCTGCAAATGGGATATCTTCACCCTTTTTAATGGCTGAGTAGCATCCCCTCATATATGTGTCCCCCTTGTTCCTGGTCCATTCGTGTGTCGATGGACGTTACGGTTGCCTCCTGCTGTGGCTGTTGCAAGCAGGACTGCAGTGAACTCTTTGGTGCCTGTGCCTTTTTCAGATAGACTTTTCTCCTTTGATGAGCCTCCATATATGAGCCCAGTCGGGGGATTGCCGGATCAGAAGCTATCTGTGTCTTTAGGATCGGAAGGACCCTCTATGCTTTCTCCACTGTGGCTGTTACCTGCTTACTGCAGAGGCACAGGAGGGGTCTGTTTTTTCCAGGTCCTCTCTTTCATTCATTGAAGCTGTTTTGATTATGGCCGTTATGTGGGCTTTCAGGTGATACCTCTTTGCCACTTTGATTTGCAATTTTTGAATTATGAGCTCTGGAGAAGACCATTTTATGTGATGAAGTGTTTTTTTTTTCATGTATGGGGTGTGTCAAATTACCTTTGCGACTGGCTTCTGGAAAGCCAGTGCTGTTTCAAATTGTTATTGGATGACCCACCTCAGGCCAGTCTTTGAGAGCTGGAGTCTTCCTGCCCCAAAGGCGGTGAGGATTAGAAGTTCCCAGAGGCAGGGGTTTGCAGGTTGCTGTTACCAGAAATGGCCACACGGTGGCAGCACTGGGTCATCCCATGTGTGCTCAAGGGGCGCCTGGGCCTCCGTGAAAGTCGTCTTCTCCCAGTTACCCTTCACGCTCCCCTGCCCCACTTCCCTCCAGTTCCAAGCCCTGGAATATTGTCTGCTTCAGGGTGCTACCATCGTGCAGTGGGACGAGTCTTTAGGAAGGAGACTGGAGTTGGGATCCCTGCCCCCGAGAGAGGTGGAGACCCCACGATTTTCAGAGGCCTTCCACCACAGGGTCCACCAGTTTGGATGCACTAGACTTGCTTTAGCTTCTAGTGTGTGGCTGCCTGGCGTCCTCCCGAGGTCCCCCTTTGTCATTGCAAATGACACTCTTTCCTCCTTTTGGATGACTGTGCCTTTCCCTGTGCGTATGTACTACATCATGTTGTCCAGGCCTGTGTCAGTTACCCTGCTGGTGGCCTCCATCTTTTGTCTTTTGGAATTAGTGCTGCCGTGAAGGTTGGGTGCATGTGTCATTTTGAAGTATAGTGTGAAGACTTGATTTAGCCCCGGACGGCGGGGCCCCATCTGGAGATTGTGGTTTCATCCCGAGGGGACAAACACGAGAGGTCCAGTGGGGGGCTCAGTTTCAGGCACAAGCTTCTCAGCTCCCTAGTCCCAGGACCGGTGCAGCCTTGGGTCTCGAGCCTGCTAGGAGTGCAGGCATGTGGCCCCAGCCTAGGTCACCGAGGCCTCAGCTGAATCCAGTAGGCTTTTCATTTTATGTGCGAAATCAGTGTTTCTTTTTTAACTGGACCAGGGTGGATTCTCCATGTTGTGTGTGGTTATGGGAATAGCAACTTAATTCAGGTCCACAGAGTTGTATATGTAGTCATTTCTGGCGCTTTGTCCATCTGTCTGGGTTGTACGGGCGATGGGTAGGGTTCCCCGTCCTCTCCTGTAGGGCCTCGTGGAGGCCTGTTTTTATATCCGTATGTGAGTGTGTCTATTCAGACTCCCGCCGGATTCCCCTCTGAGGTTTCTCCAGTTGGAACTCCCAGTGGGTTTACAGTGTGTGAGTCGGTGTCTCTTTTCTCAGTGAGTCGGTGTGATTGAATTTTGAGCTTCCTCCTGGAAGGGATACCGTATGATATTGGTCTTCCTATGTCTGGTGGGCTTGCTTCCTGGGCTCCTCGCTAGGTCCTTCTTTGTCGCTGCCAGCGGCATTCTTTCCTTCTGTTTGGATGACTGTGCCTTTCCCGTGTATGTCTGTACCACGTCATGTTGTCCAGGCCTGTGTCTGTTTCCCTGTTGGTTGCTTCTGTGGTTTGGCTCTTGGAAGCAGTGCTGCCGTGAAGGTTGGGGTGCACGTGTCTTTTTAAAGTGTAGTTTCCTCTGGCAAGAGGCCCAAGGATGTGTGCTCCAGATCTTATGCCATCTCTTTCTTGAGGATTCTCAGGCCCTGGTCTGCTGTTCTTTACAGTGGGTGTTAACTGATTGACGTTCCCAGGGGAGGCAGAAGACTGTCCCCTTCTCCCACGCCCTCTGCAGGTTTCCTGGTTTTCCCACGTGTTGATGGTGCCCATCCTGTCGACTGGGAGGTGATACTGAGTTGTTGGGTGTTGTTTCCATTTTTTTTTTTTGTTTTGGAAAATAGCCAGTTGACATTGTGGTGTTCTTTCCATGTGGATCGCGAGGTTCTTCCATATATGTGCATCCCTTCTCCCCAAAACAGCTCTCCCCCCCATGCGGCCACATGACGTCAATCAGAATTCAGTGTGGTCCACGGTGCGACCGTGCTGGTCATTTATTTTGAATAGAGCCATGTGTACTGTCGATGCCAGCTCCCTAAGGATCCTGCCTCCCCCCACCCCCCATCATTCCCCCATGGCGGTCATAAGTTCATTCTGTGTGTGTGTGAGTCTGTCTCGGTTTTGTAAATATGTTCATTTGTATGATTTCTTTTTGGATGCCACATATAAGGCATGTCATTGGCTATATTGTTTTTTCCATCTGTCTTAGTTCCGTTAATATGTCAGTCTCTGGGTCCATCCATGTGGCTGCAAATGGCATATTTTCATTCTTTTTAGTGGCTGAGTAGCATTCCATCCTATGTGTGTCCCCCATGTTCCTGGTCCATTCACTGTTGATGCTCATTATGGTTGCTTCCTTGTCATGACTGTTGTAAGGAGGGCTGCAGTGAACTTTGCAAATCCTGTGTCTTTCTCAATTAGACTTTTCTCTCTTGATAAGCCTCCATATATGAGCCTAACTGGGGATTGCAGGATCAGGAGCTCTCTCTGTCTTTAGGATTAGATGGACCCTCTATGCTGCTCTCCCCTGTAGCTCTTACCTATTCATTTCTCCCAGCAGAGGCACAGGAGTGTTCCCTTTTATCCAGGTCCTCTCTTGGTTTCATTGTTTGCAGCCGTTTTGATGATGGCTTTTGTATGAGCTTCGAGCTTATTCTTTGCCACTTTGATTTGCAGTTTTCTAGGGAATGAGCCGTGGAGAGGAGTATTTTATCTGATGGAGTTTTTTTCCCCCCCCATGTACGAGGTTTGTTAAGTTTACCCTTTGAGATTTATTTCTGGAAAGCCTGCCCTGTTTCGAATTGTGATTGGATGGCCCACCCCAGGCCAATCTTTGAGGGCTGGAGTCATTTCTAGCTCCACAGTCCTTTGAGTTTGAAATTCCCAGAGGCAGAGGTTTTCAAGTTGTTGTTACCAGAAATGGCCACAAGGCGGCAGCACTGGGTCACTTCCCTGTGTGCTCAAGGGGCACCTGGACCTCCGTGAATGTCTTCTCCCACTTAGCCTTCACCCTCCCTGCCCCGCTTCCCACCAGTCCCAAGCCCTGGAATGTTGCCTGGCTTTGGTGCTGTCATCCGGAGTGGGGCAAGTCTTTAGGAAGGAGGCTGGAGATGGGAACCCCACCCTGGGAGAGGTTGAGACTCTATCTTTATAGAGCTCTTCTAGCCATCACCCAAAGGTCCACCATCCTTCGGGTGCACTAGACTTGCTTTAGCTCTGGGGGGCGGACCCCCATCGGGAGATTGTGGCTTCATCCAGTGGGGAGAAGCATGACAGGTCCGGGGGGCTCAGTTTCAGGCAGAAGTTTCTCAGCTCCGTCACTCTCATGACCATGCAGCCTTGGGTCCCAAGGCTGTTAGGGGTGCAAGCAGGGGACCCCAGCCCAGGTCATCTAGCCTTCAGCAGAATCCAGTAGGCTTTCCATTTATGTGCCAAATGAATGTCTCTTTTGTATTGGACAAGATTGGATGCTCCATATTGTGTGCAGTTATCGGAACAGTAACTTCATTCAGGTCCATGGAGATGCTGTGGACCTTGGAAATAATTGCTTTTTCCACCTACCTTATTTCGCTCAGTATGACAATCTGTGGGTCTGTCCTGCTAGCTGCCAATGACACATTTTCCTTCTTTTTAGTGGGTGAATAGCGTTCCCTCTTAGACATGTGCCACATTTTCCTGGTCCACTCTCTGTGGATGGATGTTACGGTTGCTTGCATGTCGTGGCTGTTGTGAGTAAGGCTTCAGTCTTTGATCATTCCAAAGTCCTGATGGATTCCCCTCGCTGATGGTTCCTCATCTGGAACACCACGTTGGTTTTCACATTCTCTGTGTCTGAGTGTCTTCCCTTAATGTGATCTCGGCTCTGTCCTGGCATGTTGGTACAAATGACATTCTCTCCTTCATTTTTATTTCTGAGTAAGTTTGTTTTGTGTATGTGTACCACATCTTTCCATTCACCTTTTGATATATAAGTGTTTTCCATGTCTTGACTTTCGAAAGCAGTTCTGTAGTGAACATTGGTTTGCGTGTATTGTTTTGCCTCACGGTTATGTCCGCGGAGTGAAAGTGTGTGGTCATGTGACAGTCTATTTTTAGTTTTTTGTCAGAAATCTCCATGCTGATCTCCAGCATGGCTGCACCAGTTTAAACTTTCACCAGCACTGTAGGAGGATTTTCTGCTCTCTGTCTCCAGCATTTACTTTTTGTTGATTTTTTGGTGACACCCATTTAAATTGGTGTGATATCCCATGTCATTGTAATTTTGATTTGCATTTGTTTGATAGTGATCTTAAACATCTTTTCATATGCCTCTTGACCATGTGTATGTCTTCTTTGGGGAAAAGAAATCTATTTAGATCTTGTGCCATTTCGTGATTGGGTTGCTTGTTCTCATGCTGTTTAGTGCTGTGACTCGTCTGTCAGCTTCTGAGACTCATTCCTTGCTGATCACATCATTTGGGAGTATTTTCTCCCTGTCTGTCAGTTGTCTTTTCATTTTGTTTAATTTTTCCTTTGCTGTTCAAATGCTTTTAAGTGGGTCCCATTTATTTATTTTTGTTTACATTTCCTTTATTCTAAGAAACAGATAAAAAAGATATCCTTTGATTTATGTCCCAGAATGTCATGCCTGTGTTTTTCTGTAGGAGTTTTATAGTGTCCGATCTCACATTTAGGTCTTTAATCCATTTTGAGCTCATTTTTGTGTATCATGTTAAAGAATGATCTAATTGCTTTTTTTACTTGTAGCTGTCCTGATTTCCCAGCATCATTTGTCTAAGAGTCTCACTAATTGAGGGTTACTGAAGTTTTTGGTGATGACATGTTTCCTTGATCCTGGTGTTCCTCATTTCTGCTTTTGCATTTGCAGTAAGCAGATACCTGTTTAAGCCTTTACTTGTTGCATTCAGGTGGGGTCTAGAGTTTGTTGGTCGTGTTACATCAGAGGTTTACTTCTGCCTGTATGGGTTTACCTACTCCACACTTCTTGCTCCCTCTTCTGGAGGATTCTTAAGCCTGTGTAGCTTCTCTGGGATTTGGTTTATTAAACAACATTATTGCAAAAATAATCAACTTGTGTAAACTCTTAATAATTATATTTTAGGAAAGTGTGTATACATGAAAACATATATGCATGTAATTTTGCATCAGTAGATAACATAATTATGATCATGTTACACATTTTTTTTTAAACTACTCTCTTTATTTTTCTTTTCCTTATTAGATTGGCTACCCTTCTTCCCCCATCCCACCAAAGCCCTGTTTTCCTTCCCACATAATTCATGTTAACACCTTAGAATGTTCCTGTTTGTATGTTCTCCATATTTCTTATATGTATGCTCAATCACTAAGTCATGTCTGACTCTTTGCAACCCCACAGACTGTAGCCCACAAGATACTTCTGTCCTTGGGATTTTCCAAGCTAGAATACTGGAGTGGGTTGCCATTTCCTACTCCAGAGGAACTTCCCAACCCAGGGATTGAATCTGTGTCTCCTGCATTGCAGGCAGTTTCTTTACCACTGAGCCACCTGGGAAGCCCTGTATTTCTTGTGTACTTATATGCAATAATATGATCACATACATGTATGAGTGACATTCAAAATATGTAGCACAAATAAGCACAGTAGCAACCAATGAGAATAAACCCCAGCCGAAATACCAGGGGCTCCATCAGTGTGTGCTGACTATACGCCAACTCCCTACACACATCTAAACACAAACACATGGACACACAGACAGAAGAGCTTCTATCAATGTTTATGCTTTACAAAAATGGAGCGATATTATAGACATTTTGTCTTACTGTAGTTTATCCAACAACACTCAGCCTCTGCAATCCAACTGTGGTAAGGCTTTTATTCATTCTCCTTGATTGATGTTTAGGCATAATAAGCTGGTGGGATGTATTAACATTATTCAACAGTACCCTGTTTGTGGACTTCCTCTTTGTTACCAGTGTTTTTGTTACTATGAGCAATGTAGCAGTGAGCATTCTTGAACATATGTCATTATGTACAGGGGATTTTATCTCTAGGGCATCTAGTCCCAGCAATAGAACAGTTGGACTAAATGATGAGAGGTAAATTTTGTTAGATGGTGTAAGATAGCTTTTCAAAGTTCTTTGACAATTGATATTTTTATCATGCAGATTTAAAGAAATCACTTCTCCTGCATCCTACTTAGCCATAAGTAAGTGGTTTTTTGATTTTTGCCAGCCGCTTGGATATAAAATAACCATCTGCATTTCCCCAACCACTTGTGAACTCCCACATCTTTTCATGACTTGGCTATTTGGATTTTCTCTTTCTGTCTCTATTGTATTGTTTGTATTCTTGTCAATATGTAAGAGCATTTGCATATTGCACATATTACCCCTTTGCCTAGATTAAAACATTTTTTTCATAAAGGATTTATTCATTGATTTGGCTTGAATTATCTCTTGCCTTAGAAAATGTTGTCATGGTCATGAATATCTGCCTTCCTGTATCTTCCTCCCTTCTCTTTTCTCTTCCTTTCTGCCCCATCTTTGTGCTCGTGTACACACACACCAGTTTTACTTCCCTTTGTCCTGTCTTTCTGTATCTTTCCTCGTGCCTCTTATTCTCTCTGCCCATCTCACTGGCTCCTCACCCCTCGCTTTTCCTGCTCCACGAGAATACTAATTTCAGTGCAGAGAACACTCTCTTTTCTTGCCTGTGTTACTTACACAGCCAAGACAGACTCGGAAGGTGACTGGATGGAGCACAGTAGGAAATTAAACGATGCATTTTCAAAACTATGTTTGAGATTCCTTGAGTTTTTTCCATTTTATATGGCTTCTCCAATTCACCCTGAGATTCTGATTCCATTGGAATAGGGTGGAATGTCCACATCACTCCCTATTTAAATGTCTCCCCCAGGTGTCCTGATAAATTATCAGGGCTGGAAATCTGAGGTTAGTGCTGGATCAGGGAAGCTCAAGAAATGCCCCCCAGTCTGGGCAGCTTGCTTGGGAGATTGGACAAGCCTGGCCCTTGCAGTCTCAGATAATTACCTTCAGTAGCTAACCAGCTCCGAGTAAGACAGCGTGAGGGCCTCAGAGGGAGCAGAGACCAGGGTGAAAGCAGGTCTCCAGGCCTGCTCCTCCTCCAGTGGCGGAGGAAAGATGAGGCCCAAGTCAGGTGCTGCTGCAATGCGGCCAGCGGCCACAGCGGGGCAGTGTGGCCCCACGTGGCTCCGAGGCGGCCTGGACTCTGCCGCAGGCTCGTGAGAGCGCTGGTCTGGAGGGCTCTTCACTTCCCTTCTCTCCTCCAGCCCTTAGTCTCCGTCCTGCAGAACCTGGCTCTCAGATGGTTAGAGTTCAAACAGCATTTATTGAGTGTGAATGATCTCAGGTCGCACACTGTCCTGGATTTGTTTTATTGAGTCTTCAGAGTCATCCAGGGTAGGCATATTATTTCTACTTTCCCAAGAAGGAAGCTGCAGCTTAGGGAAGTTAATTAACTTCCTAGTGGGTGGCAGAGCCAGGATTTAGACTCAAGCCTGTCTGACTCCAAGCCAAGTGTTCCTTTCCCTGAACAACTGCCGCCTCATACAAGTAACATTTGATTCCGAACATATTAATAAATGTTAATTTATCAAATAATTTACCCATTCATGCTGATTATTTTTTCTTTTTTTCCTTCCTTCTATCTTAAACAAAGAAACCAGTAAGAATAACTGTGTTAGCTAAGAAATCTTAAAGCCCACAGTCTGCATTTTACCCTGAGACTGAAGAAAAAAAGAAAGAATGGCTGATGGTGGAATATCCCCATGGGGTCGCCTCCTCCACACAGCTGGGCCTGGGTGTCAGGCTCAACATCTGCGGGCCTGATGCAGGATTTTATTTGGCTGATGTGGTATTATTTAAAAATCTGAATTTCAGTTCATCACAGTTCCTGCCGTTCCCTTTTCTTTCCATCTTTATGCTCTGCTCATTCATGCTACCTTCTGGGTGTCTGCTGGTGGCAGCACCGGGCCCTGGGTCCTGGCAGTACCGCTGCCTCTGGGCTGAGAGCCTCACCCATCTCCATCTCCCTTCCCTGGCTCTCCTTCCCTCCAGATGTTGTCATTGTCACTACACTGGCTGTTGTCTGCAGCTGGAGGGTCTCACCTGAGATGGCTGCATCTTTGGGTCCACTCCGCTGCTCAGGGCATGCAGACCCCCAGGTTTGCCAGGGCTAAATTTAACTGTTGCTGCCTCATCAAGTGCTTGGGTGTTTATAGCCGTGGAGGCTTAGGGTGGCTGAGCTGGAAGTTGCTGAGGGCTGCAGGCCAGGCTCTTACCCAAGGTTTTAGATTGACATTAGCATCCAGGATGTTCCAAGCACTTGGTCCCTCCCTTCTTTCTTAATTGGAGGTGGGGAGGAGGGAGCAGGCAAGAGGTCCTTAGAGAGTAAGACGGCACAAGGCAGACCCTGGGCACGCTCTGGATTTGCTCGGTTGTTTCTCTCTTCTCTGTGATCAGTCACCCTCACGGCACATGAGCGCCGGAAGACCACAAGCTGGAGGCTCTGCTCTCCAGCCGAGTCCAGCAAGGCTGATCCACGTGGCCGAGGCCACCCTGACTGGCAGCTGCGACGAGGGCTGCCTGCTGGCCAGTTCTCTCCTGGCCCACTTGCCCCTGAGTCACTGTCCAGGGAGCCGCTGGCCTTGCTGTGAGCTCTGGCTCTCACGTCATCCTTTCTTGACCTGGGTCTTCAGGGGCAGGGCTGTGTTCCCAGAAGCCTTGGCCCGAGGCTCTCCGAGAGCTTCCAGCCGGCCGTGCGGTGGCATTGGCAGCCCTCTGGCCAGGAGAGCAGGTGTGTGTGCACACGAGCAAGTTCTCAGTGGCAGTTACGAAAAGAACAGGAAAACAGGCCCCGAGACGGAGTGGGGGCCCTGAAGGGGTGGGGCTGGGACGGAGGATGTAGCCCCCGGATTCCGGGGGGCCCTGGGAGGAGGAGGGGCCTGCCTGAGTAGGGGACCACCACAGCTAGTCTCAGCTGATGCCCTTGACTGTGAGTGAGATGTTGTCAAACGTCCCCTGAATCCAAGAGAAGTAGAGAGGACCTTCACTCTTCCCTAACTCCTCCACATCCAGGGCAGGAGAAATTCCATTTCTGTATCCAGTGCGCCTACTGGGTGGCCCTGCAGCCCACCGCTCTCGCCTGGAAGGGGCCTTGTGATGCTGTTTGCATCTGCTCGTGTTACAGAGGGCCAGCTGCCACTCTGCGGTGCTGAGTTTTACGTCTGGGTCTCCGACCTCTCCTCCCCGCATGTCCTCAGCATCTTTCTCTTTGTCGGGCCACTATTGACTATAGTTAGCAACCAGGATTCTGCACCAAGTAGATTGTTAACACTTAGGATGTGTTAGCTCATTTAAAAAACTATTTATTTATTTTATCTATTTGGCTGTGCCGGCTCTTGGTTACGGCATGCAGGATCTTTAGCTGTGGTATGTGGACTCTTAGTTGCAGCATGTGGGATCTATTATTAGTTCCCAACCCAGGAAATAAACCCAGGCCCCTTGTATTGGGAACACAGTGTTAGCCACCGGGTCTCCGGGGAGGTCTCCACGAACTCATTTAGACCTTACACCAGACACACCTATGATGTATTGTCTCATTTTTACGGGTAAGGATGTGGAGACCCAGAGAGGTTAAGTGACTTGCCCAAGGGCACACAGGATTTGGCGTTGGATGTTCTGGCTCTAGAGCTCTTAGCCATGGGTTATACTGTCTCTAAAGGTGCTTCACTGGGACACCTTCTTCCCGTCCAGCTTCCTATACCTTATGGTGAACAACTTGAAAGGGATTGATTATGTTTTAATCCCCTTTAGATATCAAGGTTAACCTAAGGTCCATATAGTAGAAGTTCAAACAAATATTGGTTGAATGAATGAATGAGTGAAAAAACAAAAGCGTTAGTTAAACGGTTGTTCCTTGCTCTGCATTTCTTAGACCTAATGTGTCTGACGGGTTGTGAGTACAGGATGGAACTTGCTGGCCTCTTGGGGGTAGTGGGCTGGGAGATCACAGTACCCCTCATCAGGGTAGGAACCCTGCAGGCTCGTTCCCTGTTCCTCCCCAGCCTGGCGCTCTTACCCCGCCTGCCTGTGTGGTTGTGCATGCCTGGAGCACTGCACATTCCTTGGGAGTCTGCCTGCAGGCTGGTGAGCGCACTGGGCGTCCATCTGATTCCCCTGGCGGTGGCGGCTGCTTCACCCTTGTGACCAGCCGGAAGCCAGGAGGGCAGCGAAGGCTTCCCTGTTACGTGCCAGACCACCACCTCGGAGGATTATCTGTATGCGTTCGCCCTGTTCTTGACACCCAGGGACATACAGGAGATCTCCGAGCATCTAGTTTTCTGAGGCTAGTGCAGTCAAAGGTGCCTAACACACCCTGCTGTCAGGGAGTGAGGGATCAAGTCTTATAAGGGGAACCTGGGGAAGGCTCGTACTACCCACACTTGTCCTCAAAAGATGGCACGAGAAATGCTAGAGGCTGAAGCTGAGAAGGGAAAACAGGCGAAATAGTGTTCCTCATGGGACTTCCCTGGTGGTCCAGAGGTTAAGACTCAGAGCTTCCAATGCAGGGAGCATGAGTTCGATCCCTCGTTGGAGACCTAGGATCCCACACGCTGCGTGGCACAAAAAGAAAAAGAATGATCCTCAGACGGTGGTCTCCCAATTAGCAGCACCAGCATACCTGGCAACTTGGTAGAAATCCACATTTTTAGCCCTTCCCCAGACCTCCCGAGTCAGTCACTCTGGCGCAGGGGCCCAGGAATCTGCGTTTTAACAAAGCTCGGGTGATTCTGATACAACCAGTGTTCCTTCCAATCCACCCCACTGGTAGGACTGGTTAAAGCATCCGTGAGTAGTTACTGAACTCTGGACCTTTGTAGAGGGCCAGTCAAGGCCCATCATAGATTGGACATGATCCTTATCTTCCTCTTCCCCACCCCGATGGAAACTCTGGACCAAGCAATAAGCAACAAAATGCAGAGCCAGTGATTACACTGGCCCCAAATCCATTTTCCATAAGAAAGGAGAATCAGGAGAGATGTTTCTAACCCAAGATTCATCACAGCTGTTGACCACCAATGATTAGCAAATGAATAATATGTTAAACTAGTATCCTCCAGTATATTTCCAGATGGAAAAATGCTGTTAACTCATTGGTTAAGTCACAGACTATGACTTGCCACATCTAAGACTCTCCAATATGTATAGTTATTTAGAAGCAACAACTTGGAAACCTTGGGAATAAAAAATTAAAGACCACTGCAATGTATCAATTAACAAGTGGTGTTATTCCAAGAACCTCCAACAAGGACAACTTTCTTCTGAAAAACTTGTTAATTTAGACTTTAGAGTGTTAATTTAAAAATCAATACCGCCCCCTCTCTTGGATCATGATTTATGTAAAATCATGTTATTAAGTATCCTAAGTTTTAACTCCTCTATTCAAGAGAAATTGTTAATTTACTAAGATTTTAATTCTTCTGGGTGAGGGAAGTTAACACACGGTAGGTTACATCTGCTTTTTGTGTGTAGTACAGAGTCTAACATCTTTTTAAGCCAGTCTTACTGTCTCTTTTAATGAATTCAGTTTATTTACAATGACAATTGATAAGCTCATTGTATTCTGCCAACTTACATTCTGTTTACTTTTACTGGTTTGATCAAGTTAGCATTTATTATTATTATTTGTTCATTTTTACCTCTTCTGTTGAGATGTAAGTGACATATAATAAAGGGTGCATTTTACGGTATACCGTTTGACAAGTTTTAGCATATTCATATGTCCGTGGAACTATCATGAGAAATAAGGTTAGGCACATAGCCATCACCCCTACAAGTTTCCTGTGCCCTTTGGTAATCTCTTCCTCTCCTTCCCTCACCCACTTCAATCCTCAGGCAACTACTGACCAACTTTCTGTCACTATAGATTAGTTTGCACTTTAAAGAGTTTTATGGAAATAGAATCATACAGTTTGTATTTTTGTTTGACTTCTTTTATCCAGCATTATTATTTTGAGATTCATCAACATTGTTGAGTGTATCATTAGCTCATTCCTTTTTATTGCTGTGTAGTATTATGTTGTATGGATATCCTATAGTTGATTTATCCATTTGCCTCTTCGTGAATATTTGGATCGTTCCTAGTTTTTGCTACTACAAATCAAGCTCCTTTGAATACTCATGTGCAGATCTTTGTGTGAATGTCTGCCCTCATTTCTTGGCTAAATGCCTAGGAGTGGAATATGGTTTGGATATGGTCTAAGGCTGTTTAACATTTTGAGAGACTTTTGTGCTGTTTTCTAAAATAGTTGCTCTATTTTACATTCCCACTTCCAGTTCTTTCACACCTCACTAACCTTACTATGTTCAGTTTTTACGTATTTAGCCTTTTGAACAGGTGTATAATGTTACCTCATTGTTACTTGATGTTGCGTTTCCTGAATGCCTAATGATGTTAAGCATCTTTTAAAAAGTGTGTTTATTTGCCATCTTTATGTTGTCTTTGGTGAAATGTTTATTCAAATTTATTGCCGAGTGTTAATGTTGGTTGTTTTCTTGTTACTGAGTTTTGAGAGTTCATTATATATTCTGAAGGTAAGTTCTTTTTTGGATATATGATTTCTAAGTATTTTATTCCAATCTATGACTTGTGTTTTCATTCTTAAGGGCATCTTTCAAAGAGCAGAAGGTTTGTTTTTTTTTAATGAAGTATGATTTATCAGTTATTTTTCCATTTATTGGAAACTAAGCTAAGAAATCTTTGCCTAACACAAGATTTTCTCCTAGGTTTCCTTCTAGAAGTTTTATAGTTTTAAGTTTACATTTAGGTATATGATCTGTTCTGAGTTAATTCTTAAAGATGATATGATATATGGATCAAAGTTCATTTTGGGGGCATGTGGATATAGTTGTTTTAGCATCAGTTATTGAGAAAATGATCCGTTCTCTTCTGCATTGCTTTTGCACCGTTGTTGAAAATTGATTGTCCATAGTGTGGATCTACTTTTGGACTCTGTGTTGTTCCATTGATCTATTTGTCTCCCTCTCCATTCACACCACACTGTCTTGATATCTGTAGCTTTATGATAACATTAAAGTCAGATGGCGCTGCTCTTTCTTTTCCAGAGTTGTCTATTCTATGCCCTTTGCATTTCCTTATGAATCTAGTCTTTCCCAATTATATATAATGTTATTAATAGGTTTGTCATAGAAATCCTTCATCTAATTAAGAAAGTTCCTTAATATTTTCAGTTTGCTCAGTTTGCTCATCTTATCAGAAAGGTGTTGGATCTTGTCCAACATTTTTTCTGTTATCTATTGAAATGATCATGTGTATTTTCATTTTAGTTTGTTAATATAGTGTATTGTATTTATAAAACATTGGTAGATTCTTAAATGTTAAATTAGCTTTGCATTTTGGGGATTAACTGACCCCCCCTGCCCCCCCGCCACACACACACTGGTCATGATGTATTATCCATTTTAAATAGGCAGTTGGCTTTTAAAGAATTAAATAAGAAGAAAAATATTGGACCAACATAGCTATAATTTCCAGTGGTCTTCAATCTTTTGAATGGATCCACATTTTCACTTGACATCATTTCCATTCCTTTCCCTCCTCATTCTTTCTTTTCTGAAGGTAAGGACTTTACCATTTTTTTAAATAGTGTACAACTGCCAATGAGAAGTTTTTGTCACTATTATAGGCCTCAATGTTTTTATTTCACATATATTTTTGAAAGATATTTTCACAGGGTATAGTGAATTTTTCTTTTAGTTCCTTTAAGGTATTGCTGCATTTTTGGCTCAGTTCAGTTCAGTCGCTCAGTCGTCATGTCCAACTTTTTGCGACCACATGAACTGCAGCACGCCGGGCCTCCCTATCTGCCACCAACTCCCAGAGTCCACCCAAATGCATGTAGATGATGCCATCCAACCATTTCATCATCTGTCGTCCCCTTCTCCTCCTGCCCTCAGTCTTTCTCAGCATCAGGGTCTTTTCCAATGAGTCAGCTCTTCGCATCAGGTGGCCAAAGTATTGGAGTTTCAGCTTCAAAATCAGTCCTTCCATTGAACACCCAGGACTGATCACCTTTAGGATGGACTGGTTGGATCTCCTTGCAGTCCAAGGGACTCTCAAGAGTCTTCTCCAACACCACAGTTCAAGAGCATCAATTCTTCAGTGCTCAGCTTTCTTTATAGTCCAACTTTCACATCCATACATGACCACTGGAAAAACCATAGCCTTGACTAGACAGACTTTTGTTGGCAAAGTAATGTCTCTGCTTTTTAATATGCTGTCTAGGTTGGTCATAACATTCCTTCCAAGGAATAAGTGTCTTTTAATTTCTTGGCTGCAGTCACCATCTGCAGTGATTTTGGAGCCCAGTAAAATAAAGTCAGTCACTGTTTCCACTGTTTCCCCGTCTATTTGCCATGAAGTGATGGGACCAGATGCCGTGATCTTAGTTTTCTGAATGTTGAGCTTTAAGCCAACTTTTTCACTCTCCTCTTTCACTTTCATCAAGAGGCTTTTTAGTTCCTCTTCACTTTCTGCCATAAGGGTGATGTCATTTGCATATCTGAGGTTATTGATATTTCTCCCGGCAATCTTGATTCCGGTTTGTGCTTCTTCCAGCCCAACGTTTCTCATGATGTACTCTGCATGTGAGTTAAATAAGCAGGGTGACGATATACAGCCTTGACATACTTCTTTTCCTATTTGGAAGCAGTCTGTTGTTCCATGTCCAGTTCTAACTGTTGCTTCTTGACCTGCATACAGGTTTCTCAAGAGGCAGGTCAGGTGGTCTGGTATTCCCATCTCTTTCAGAATTTTCCACAGTTTATTGTGATCCACACAGTCAAAGGTCAATAAAGCAGAAATAGATGTTTTTCTGAAACTCTCTTGCTTTTTCGATGATCCAGCAGATGTTGGCAATTTGATCTCTGGTTCCTCTGCCTTTTCTAAAACCAGCTTGAACATCTGGAAGTTCATGGTTCACGTATTGCTGAAGCCCGGCTTGGGGAATTTTGAGCATTACTTGACTAGCATGTGAGATGAGTGCAATTGTGTGGTAGTTTGAGCATTCTTCAGCATTGCCTTTCTTTGGGATTGGAATGAAAACTGACCTTTTCCAGTCCTGTGGCCACTGCTAAGTTTTCCATAGCTTACATCATTTCTAATATCTTGCTTATTTTTGTTCCTCTGAATGTAAAGTGTCTATTTTCTCTGGTTTTATGATTTTTCCCTTTAACACTGGTTTTCAGAAATTTGATGTATTATATGCTTTGGTATAGTTGTATTCATGTTTCTTAGGCTTGTGCAAGGAGTTTGTTGAACTTCTTGGATGTGTTTATAATTTTTATCAAATTTTATAAAATTGAAGCTATGATTTATGCATGTGTTTTTGTTTCTCTGTCTTTCTTCTCTCCTTTGGAAACTAGCTATGTGTCTGTTAGGCCTCTTGATGTTTTCGCAGTGCTTTGATGCTCTGTTTATATTTTAGTCTTTTTCCTGTGTTTAATTTTGGATAACTTCTATTGCTATGTCTTTAAACTCATTAATCATTTTCTCATAATGTTTAATATGCTTTTAACCTCATTTAGTTTATTTATTTGAATTTTTTTAATTGAAGGATAATTGCCTTAGAGAATTCTGTGGTTTTCTGTCGTACATCAACAAGAATCAGCCACAGGTACACCCGTGTCCCCCCACCGCCCCGTCTCCTCCCATCACACTGTCCCAGAGCCCCTGTTTGCGTTTCCTGAGTCAGACAGCAGATTCCCGTAGGCTATCTATTTTACATATTAACCTCATTTTGTTTATTTTTTATCACAAATATTGTGAGTTTCATCTCTGGACGTTGCCTCTTCTAAGAATGACTCCCATGTCACTACTTAACATGTTCAATATTTTCTCCAACTTTCTGGATAAAAATATAGTTATAATAACTATTTTAATGCCATTTTATGATTATTCTAGCATCTGTGTCCATTATGTTTTGACTTCAATTGTTTTTTTTTTTCTCCTTGTAGTAGATTGTAGTTTTCCGCTTCTTTGCATGTCTATTTATTTTTGATTGGATGCTAGATATTATAAATTTTACCTTCTCGGGTACTGGATATTTCTATATCTTTATAAAGATTCTTGAGCTTTGTTCTGGGATGCAATTAATGCACTTCGAACAGTAAAAAAAATAAATTAAAAAATCAAAAAAAGAACAGTTTAAGCCTTTCAGGGCTTATTTTCAAGATTTGTTAGGCAGAACTGGAATTGTCTTTATTTTAGGATTAATTATTCCTTATTACTGATGCATGATGCTTTTTAGTACCACATATTTGAATTAATAATGTTTTCCAGTCTAGTTAGCAGGGACAGACACTAATCCTAGGTCTGCATGTGATCTAGGTACTGTTTTCTTTAACCCTTTCAGGTAAGTTCTCACACACATGCTCTAATCAGCACTCTGTTAATTATTCAAAGGAATACTGTACAGATCTCCGGAGTGTGTGCTCTCTCTCACTCACTCCCTTCCCAACTCCTCCCAGCCCCTAGCAACCTGTGCAGTTCTCTCCTCCACAGTGCTCTGCCCTGCATGGGAAATGTAGCAGGAAGGTCATGAAGATCATGGAAATTAGGCACGATGTAGGTACTGTTATCATGTCCATTACACAGCTGAGGAGCAGGTGGAACGTGTTCTCCAGGCTGAGTCATTGTCTAGAGGGACAGACATATTTATAAATAATTATAATGCTATAAATGTATTTGGAACGTAAGAATAGTGAGACCATTTATTTCTAATGAAGTGGAGACCTCCGATTCCAGATGGAAGATCAAATGAGCATGGAAACCCCAACATGGAAATTTTGTTTTCTTTCCCGATAATTATCATAGAACCACAGAATCTTGAGCCTGCTATGGGGATAGCTTGTTTTATTGTGATTTGCTTCATTACATTTTCCAGATACTGTGTTTTTTCATAGATTCAAGATTTGTGGCAGGCCTGCATTGAACAAGTTTGTCAATACTATTTTTCCAATAGCATCTGCTCACTTTGCGTTTCTCTGTCACATATTGGTAATTTTTGCAATGTTTCAAACTTTATCGGTATTATATTTGTTACGATGAGGTGTGATCAGTGATCTTTGATGTAACTGTTGTAAAAAGATGATGACTCAGTGAAGGTTCAGATGACGATTAGCATTTTTTAGCAGTAAAGTATTTTAAAATTAAGGTATATACCTTTTTTTTTTTTAAAGAGATAATGCTGTTGTTGCTGCTGCTAAGTCACTTCAGTCGTATCTGACTCTTTGTGATCCCATGGACTGCAGTCTACCAGGCTCCTCCATCCATAGGATTTTCCAGGCAAGAGTACTGGAGTGAGGTGCCATTGACTTCTCCGAAGACATATGCTACTGAACACTGAGTAGGCTACAGTATAGTGTAGGCATAACTTTTACACGCACCAGGAAACTGACAACTCGTGTGACTCACTTTACTGCACTGTTTGCCTTATTTGTCTTCCTGGTGGCTCAGACAGTAAAGAATCTGCCTGCAATATGGGAGACCTGGGTTTGATCCCTGGGTTAGGAAAATCCTTTGGAGAAGTGAATGGCTACCTGCTTCAGTATTCTTGCCTGGAGAATTCCATGGACAGAGAGGACCACTGCGGGGGCTATAGTCCATGGGATTGCAGAGAGTCAGACATGACTGAGTGAGTTTAACACTTTCACTTTTGCCCCACAGTATCTCTGAGGTCTGCTTGTGTGTGACTTTTCACAACATGTGGCTTGGTTTTAACAACTTCATGGCAAAGCACTCCTGACCTCACAAGGCTGCCCATTTTGTCTTTGGCCAGCCGAATGGTGAGGAAACCTGATATTTTACGGAAACCAGCCCTCGTTCTATTTCTTAGGACATTGTTTCTTAATGTTCTGTGTATGAGATGTTAATAGACATTATATGGGGAAATAAGAGTAGTGTACACAATAGATAAGGTAAATAAATTCTAACACAGGTTTCTTTCTTAGAGGATTTTCTCAGAACTTTTGTATGCTAATGTGCTCTGTGAATCTCAGAGGGGGATCGCCTTTCTGGCGTTTTCCAAATTTATTCACCCACCGAACTTTTTTTTTTTTTGATAGGCACATATCCACATCCCATTGAAACAGCTGGGGAGGCAAGGCTCTGGTTTCCCTCAGTTGGAATTAGCCTGCACCTCCTCTCCCAGGCCAGCTTTTCAAATGTTTGGGCATGTGCTCCAAGTGCAGTCTTCTCTAAACTAAACACCTTTCAGCCTTCTTCACGATTAGGTTTTCAGATCTTTCTCCATCTGGTCGCTCTTTAGTTTGCCAAGGTCCCTCCTAAAGTGTGTGGTTCAAAACACACGAAATAGCCCTGTGGTAGACTTTGGGTTGGTTCCATTGGACACAATTAGAACCCTGGGAACACTGTCATTCTGTCCTTTTATTTCCAACCTGAACAGGGAGGGGGTGGTTAGCTGAGTCTCACCACAGAAATGATGGATGTCAGAGCAAGAGGAGCTTGTGGAATTGGAAGCTGTTCAAGGAACAACTAGAATGATTTTTATTTTTGAAAGTTTGAAATGTCTTAAATAAACAAAGATTTGAAAGTCTATTATGTGCAACAAATTATGGAGGGTAGAAGAGACGTAAACCTTTAGTCTTTCATTCAAAGAGCTGATTATTAAGCTAGGGCGATGGTTAACAGAAAATGAATACATGATAACATCAGCAAATGCCCCATTGTGCAGATTAAGTAGGGTGGTAAGGATTCGAGCAAAATTCACTGTTAGCTCTTTTTATGTTTCCTCCGCGATACCCTGTGTATCCAGTGAGGATGAGTAAACATTGCTGTGTGCTGTGCTCAGTTGTGTCCGACTCTTTGCGACCCCGTGGACTGTAGCCCGCCAGGCTCCTCTGTCCATGGGATTCTCCAGGCAAGAATACTGGAGTGGGTTGCCATTTCCTTTTCCAGAGGATCTTCCCAACTCAGGGATCGAACCCAGGTCTCCTGTGTTGCAGACTGGGATGAAAGAGGTATGCCTTGCTTTGTAGAGCCTATAGCTTGATGGTGAAGTGAAACTTTGATCCCTGAATACTTTTTCGCAGTGATGTTTTATAGTATTAGAAATGTGTTTTTTGGAAGAAAGTAATGTTTACTCCAAGTCAAAAATCACATCCTGAACTGCAGTCAGTTTCTAAAAAAGTACTATGCGTAAATGCCAAAACAGAGAAGAAGTATTTAAGAGTACAAAGTATTACTCAGAATAAGCTAAGAAGCACAAATATTTTCTTTTCAAGGCAACTCCCACACCCAAGGCAGGACAGTGTGGTGGCTAAGAGCACAAACTTTGGAGCCAGACAGCCTGGTTTCCACCCCTGCTCCTCTACTTCCAGAGTGAGTAGCCTTGGCTAAGAACTTAACTTCTCAATGCCTGTTTTCTTTTCCTTCCTCCTTTCTTTATTTCTTTCTTTTAATATGGGGGCTCACTAAAAAGTACTTACCTCATTGCATTCATATGAGTTTTAATGAGTTTCAATGAGTTTCTTTATGGAAAGCTGGGAGAACATGTAGGGTATCCCTTTTTATTTACTTATTGCTATAAAACATTTCACCCCAACACTTCGCTTAAAACGAGAATCATCGTTTCCTTCCTTTCATAGTATCTGTGGATCTGGAATTCAGGAGCAGCTCTTAGGTGGGTGATTCTGGCTCGAGATTTCTCTTGAAGTTGCAGCAGAAGTCTGCTGGGGCTGAGGTCATCTGAAGGCCTAACTGGGACTTGAGAATCCACTTGAACTCACGTGGCTGGCAAAGCAGTGCTGGCTGTTGGTAGGAGGTCTCACTGTGCCTTCACGTGGGCCTCTCCACAGGGTCGCTTGAGTGTCCTCACAGCATGGCTGCCAGCTTCCCCAGAGTAAGAGCTCTAGGAGGCCAGGATGGAGCCACAAGCCTTTTGTGAGTTTGTGGTCTAACTTTGGAAGTCACATGCTGACTTGTCTATTCTTCTCTTATTCAGTGGGGAGGGGACTGCAATGTGGCATCATCACTAGGAGGTGGCCGTCAGTGGGGACCATCTTGGAGGCTGGCTGCCACACCCTTCAAGGAAGCATTGTGTCCTATTGTGGGACTGATATTAGGTATAGGATACTTGGGCTTCCCACGTGGCACTAGTGGTCAAGAACCTGCCTGCCAGTGCAGGAGACACAAGAGAGATGGGTTTGATCCCTGGGTTGGGAAGATACCCTGGAGGAGGGCATGGCAACCCATTCCAGCTTTCTTGCCTGGAGAATCCCCACGAACAGAGGAGCCTGGGGGGGGGGGGGGGCTACAGTCCATAGGGTCACACAGAGTCCGACACAGCTGAAGCGATTTAGCACACACATGAAGGATACATCACTGACTCAATGGACATGAGTTTGAACAAGCTTTGGAAGACAGTGAAAGACAGGGAGGCCTGGGGTGCTGCAGTCCATGGGATCGCAAAGAGTTGGATGGGATTGAGCCACTGAACAACAACACAGGATACTTAAATACAGAAAATTTTCGCATCGTGTAGTCCATGTAGATAACTCAGCATTGTTTTCTCAGAGGAGAGTTTTGTTAACATGACTCTGTTGCTATAACTGTGGCATGTGGGATTAGGGTGAATAGCACTTAAGAAAGTGGCACAAGCGTGAAGGATCGGAGACCATCCTGGGTCCGCTTTCCACCTGAATTCATGGCTCAGCCCTGCTGAGATGGAACTGACCAAACCAACATTCAGACTGCCTATAATGAAGCAGCAGGTGAAATGTGCTTTAAACAAGTGCATTCACTCTTTTTCCAGCACCACTGTCCCCCACCTCCTTAATATTTTGAAAGAGAGCATATTTTTATGAGTCATTGGACAAGTTAAGTAAATATTGTCAGTTGGTTGGAATATCTGATTTGGGAAGAAGGGAAGAGACCCTGAGATTTTTCAGAGGTTGGTCTGTGAGTCAACTCCTTCTGAATCCCTTGAGCTCAGCAATGAACATTCCTTGCTCTCCCTCCCCACCCTCGTCCCTGGATCCCAGAATCAATTGAATTAGACTCTCTGGGGATGGGGCCCAAGAATCAGTATTTTACAAGCATTTCTGGTGATTTTTGTGAACTCTAGAATTTGAGAACCACAGGTTCAAGACTAATTATGGTGGGGAAAAAACTCTCAAGGCCATAGTTGAGCAGACTGTAATTTCTAACACATCATCTTGGTTGACCCATATCTTCTCTTCCAGTTTCAGACACCAGCTGCCTCTGACTTTCAACTGTGTCCTTCACATCTTTTCTGGGATGTGTCCAGGGCTTCTTAGACTCAACATGTCCACAGTCAAATGCCCGATCACCTACCTGGTCCTCCTAAGAGCCTTCCCTGCCACAGTGAATGGCAACTCCATCCTTTCAGTTTGCTCACACCAGATGCTTCCTGCCTCCCCTTTCTCACTTT
Source organism: Muntiacus reevesi (assembly GCF_963930625.1). Lineage (NCBI taxonomy): Eukaryota > Metazoa > Chordata > Mammalia > Artiodactyla > Cervidae > Muntiacus > Muntiacus reevesi. The sequence goes on from NC_089254.1 coordinate 44,907,398, forward strand.
TTATATCCATCCAACTAGCTCAGCTTCAACATATAGTTGACCCTTGAACAATGTGGAGGTTAGGGGTGAAGGCCCTCTGCATTATAACTTTATAGTCAGCTCTCTGTATCTGTGGTTCCACATCCTGGGATCCAACCAACCGTGAGTCCTATAGCACTGTAGTGTTTACCGTTGCATATAATGGACCCAAGCAGTTCAAACACATGTTGTTCAAAGGTCAACTGTGTAGCCAGGATTGTTGCACTTTCCACCTCCGCTGCTACAGCCCTGTTCTGGTTGCCATAATCACTCATTTGACTTTATATAATAGCATTCTGCTGGCTCTTCCTGCTTCTGTCTTTACAGTTGGTCCCTCCTTCTCACCTCTAGACTGATGCAGTCGGAGTGACTCCATATTCAAAACCACACCGTGGATCTCTGTCTTTCAAATTAGAACCAAAGTCTTTATTGTGGCTTACTCCCCCTGACCTTCTCTTCTACAGCTTTCATTGTTTCCCCTGCTCCAGCCACTTTTGACACCCCTGTGAAGCTGGAACACATTAAGGATGACTCTGCCCCAGGACCTTTGCACTGGTTATTTTTCTTGCCTGGACCACTCTTCCCTCAGGTATCTGAAGAGCTCCCTCCCTCACCCACTTTGCTTAAACATTACTTCCTTGGGTAGGTCTACCATGGCCACTCTATTCAAAGTTGCAAGCTTTTACATTCTGGATCTTCTTTACCCATCTCCTCACCTCCTCCCCAGGTTTGTTGAAATATAATTGGCATATATCACTGTAGAAGTTTAAGGTATACAGCATAGTGGTTTGACTTAACGTATATTGTGAAATGATTAACTCAGTAAGTTTGGATGGCATCCATCGTCTGATATAGCAAAAAGAGAAAGCAAAAAAAGAAAAAACATTTTTTTTCCTTGTGATGAGAGCTCTTAGGATTTACTCTCGACACCTTTGCTGTATGTCATGCAGAGTGTTAACTGTAGTCATCATGCTGCACACCCCTGCCCCCGCCCACCGGGCACTTATCTATCTTGTAAACTGGAAACTTGTAATTTACCACCTTCTTCCAATTCTCCCTTCCCCTGACTCCAGAGTCTGGTGATGACAGACTCTGTCTTTTTCTATGAGTCTGAGTTTTTGCTTTTGTTTTTTTATTTTTTAGATTCCACATATAAATGAGATCATATGGTATTTGTCTTTCTCTGCCTGATTTATTTCATTTAGCATAATGCCTGCAAGGTCCAACCATATTGTAGCAGACATCAGGGTATCCTCATTTTTAATGGCTTAATAATGCTCCATTATGTGTGTATACATATCATGCTTTCTTGATCCATTCATATGTCAGTAGATGTTTCCATGCCTTGATCTTTACTGCTGCCGTGAACATGGCAGTGCAGATATCTTTTGAGTTAGTGTTTTCATTTCCTTTGGAAATAGTCCCAGAGGTGGAATTGCTGCATCACATGGCACTTCTGTGTTTAACTATTTTTGAGGAACCTCTGCATTGTTTTCCATAATGGCTGCACCAGTTTACATTCCCACCAACAGTGCCCAAGAGTTTCCAACATTTATCTCATGTCTTTTTGATGGTAGCCACTGTAAACAGCTACCAAATGGCAGAACCAAGATTTGAACTAAAGTTGTGAGTTCAAAGGTCTTGTGTTTCACCAGTGCATTGTTGCTTCATAGTAGAGATATTCCTGATGATTCTTAACCTCTGTCCCATGCCCCTTTAAATTCAGTTTACAAGCTTAAAGCTGTGGCTCATGCACTATTTGTTTTTAAAAAGGTTTATGTTGATTTTTACTAATATTACATCACTGTTTATTTAACTAAAGGTTTCTGTTGGCACTTGCAGGAGTGTGTGCCCTTTATCCTTGTGCATTTCTGAGATTTGAGACTCTATTGATTTCTTGGCACTGCAGGTTTTTTTAAGGCTGCTGGAAAGAATCCTTCCTATAACTTCCTCTTCCTCTGTTTTTCCTTTGGACTTTCACAACTCTCTAGGGGTCCCTCTGAAAACAGTCAGCACGGACTGCTTTATAGTATTCTATTTAATTCAAGACCACAGATTTCTTAAGTTTTTCTGCCCTTGGCTCTGAGGGCAGAGAGGATAAAGACATGGCTCTTGCCTCCTCAGGCTCATGGTGGAGCTGGGGAGAATGATGGAAAATGACACATCTCCATCTCCAGGGCTGGTGGGCAGGAGATTCGAGGGGCTGCAGAGGGAGGCAGGTGGGAATAGGGAAAACTTCCTGGGTGGGAGTGGGGTAGGGTGGGGGATGAAGTGCAGGGTGCAGGTGGGAAGCGAAAAGCAGCAGCAAAGAAGAGAGCTGGAGCTAGGGCTGGGCACAGTCACGTGGTTTATTTGGGGGATGCTAGAGAACTCTGTGTAGGCTGGGCATGCTGCAATGATTGGATTCCAGCTGTGAAGAGCCCAGGATGAATGAAGAGGGAGGACTCTGTAACCCTTATGGAAGATTGTGAAGGAGGGGATTCACGACTTGCTTCAGCTTATGGTCTGCTGGTTGAAGCGGCGGTGGGGGTGTGTGTGTGGGAGTAGGTAGGCTGGGGAGGGGGTGAGGTAGGGAGGGGGGTGGGTATAAGGCCCCATTGTTCTGTCTAATCTACTTTTCTGGAAGGAAACCTTTGCAACAGAGCAGACCATGTCTCAGCCTTGTGTGCCTGGCAGTGCTCTGCTTAGAGTAGACAATCAGTAAATACACAGTGAAAAAAGGTCTGTTTACACACACACATACACCCCAATTTATATTTCTCTCACTTTTTTTTTTTCCTTTTAAATAGGGCAATTAGGAATAGATGCAGACACCAGGAGGAAGTTCTCTGATCTCACACTGAACTGCAGGTTGGCATGTGACGGGGACTGTAGGCTTCAGTTTCTTTGTACATTGATACGCTCATTGTGAGATGAAAGCGTTTCCTCTTCTTCCTTTTTCATGGGTTTTATCAACATTTTGACTGCTCTGAGCATCTTCCTCATCAGAACAAAATGCATTTGGTATGGAGCTAATAGGATATTTTGGGGTGGATTAACACAGAGATCTTAATGGCTAGCTATTTGGGTTACCAGTGCTACTGCCTGCATAGAGGTAAAAGGGAAAAGATAACAAAGATTCATTTTCTTACATCTGAAATCTTCTTTTAATTTTCTTAGGCATACATCAGTTCATAAATTCAAATAGAAAAAATGTATTTGCTTTAAAGAAAAATAGAGGGAAAAAAAGAAAGCTACCTACCACTACCGTTTTGAGGATTGGAAATAAGGATTTTTTTTTCTTGACTTAATTAATATTCATTTTCTAGTAGAAGTGTGAATGCTTACCTACCACATTCTGTTGATGTTTGTGGATTTATTTTTAGAACGTGGGAGTAAAAGAGAGGAAGAGAGACTGAGAGATCGTCAGACAATATTTAGCTCATTGTCTACATTAGAGACTATTGAGACGTAGAATAAAAATTAACTTGAAGCAAACATATCCACAAAATGCCTAAAGACTTGGCCTGGCACTTAGAAGTAAAGCTAAGCTTCTTGCTCCATGTGAAAAAAGTATATCTATTTCCTATTCTTGTGGCCTCATTTCCTATAGTGCACACACCAATTAACTGATGGTTGTGGTAGAATTCTGTCCTTCTATTCACCTTCTCCTGAGAGATTCTTAACTATTTAAAGCAGATAAAAACTTATTCAGAAATAAAAATCTGCTCTAGTCAATGGAGAAGCTGCTATATTATGCTCTATTTATATTTATTCTAGTAAGTCCTCATTCATCCTGGGGAAATGATAAGGTCTTACATTGCTGCATTGTTTAAGTGTTTACAAGTATGTTTCATTTATTACCCTATGGAGATCTTTCTACTTTAAAAGAGAGACATTTTTATCTGGTTTTACTTGAGAAACCCAAGATTCTGATATTTCTTGAGATCACTTGGCTAGCACTTCATGGAGTCAGGCCAATACCATTATAATATGACTCCTGTGTCAGGGTTTGCTCCAAAAAAAAAAAAAAAAAATGGAATGTAAAGAAAAAAAGGACTAACTAGAAAACTGTTACCTGTGAATCTTAGTAGGGAAAGCAGTAGTGTTCTGATTTTTAAATTCTTGATTCAAGTGGAAGTTGAAATAAAAAGTATAAAGTTTAAAATAATCCACTAACATTTATTGACTACTGTGCTAGGCATTGAAAAGTCCATGTGTTATCTCATTTAATTCTCCTGACAACCCTAAGAAGTGGAGAAATATAATCACTTCTGATTTTCTAGGTGAAGAAAGGGTTGAGAGAAAAATAACGAAAATGAGTGTTTATTGAGTGTTTCCTCTGTGTAGTCACAGTGCTCTATGTTTTACATGTAACTTCTCATTTGTTCCTTAAAGCTGTGAAGGAGAAACCCATTTCACAGATGGCATGACCGAGGCACAGGGAAGTGAAGTATCTTGTCCAGGTTCACATAGCTGTTAAGAGGCAGAGCCGGGATCTGAACCCAAGTAGTATTCTGTTCAGAGTCTGGGCATTTCCCACCTGGCTGATGCTGCAGGCCAGTCTTTACTCCTTGTGTTTCGGTCAAAGCTCGGGAAGATATGTAATCATTTGTGGTGCTCAGGGCTTGTGAGCACATGGGAGCAGCATCATACCTTCTTGGACAAGCTGGTAACAAGCCACCTTTTCCTACAAGAAAAGGAAGAACTTAATAGGAGCTTTGACAAGGACTTTGATGTGGGGAGAGTCTATCTGAAAATACTGCATCATTGGGGCTTGAGCAGTAAATATGCTTACGAGTTTTTTACTGTAAGGCAGGAGTTTGGACAAGTTAGAAGTGTGTTTACTCCCCTGAGTCTGAAGAGAGAACAAAGTTAGGTTAAGTAGCTATTAATAACAGTTGACAATAAGCAAAAAACAACTCCAGGACTGTGGTTGTCACAGTCTCTTAATTAGATCGTCAGGCTAATACTTACTACTTGCTTATTTTATATTGTTTGTTACTGGTTTGAAGTGTACAGAATTGGATCAGTCATAATCCTGTTTTATAACATACAACATTGGTCCTTGCAACTTGTTTATACTGATCACTATTTTAAAAGCATAGTTAAGTGAGAATGTATTCTAATACATGCTTCTGGGTACTCTGGACCCAGGGCTACAGCTCTGGCATGTGGTTTATCTGTGGAATCTTTTCCCACAATCTGGACATAAAACCTGGGAGGTTTAGGAGAATCTGCTCTGAAACCCAGAACTTGGGGGCAATGACCTTGCTATGGATAAGACGCTTCTCTCCTTTCCACCAAGGGTTAAGGTTTCAGGGTAGGGTCAGCCAGGGGCTTGATGAGGAAAGAGTATTCATGACATTCTCTCCAAATTCCAAGGAGATAAAACAAACAAGTGGTCATTTTCCAGGAAAATTGAGGCCATGTTTCCAGTGCCCTGATAATCCTTATACTCACCATTCCTCTGCCAATTAAAAAAGTTGCTCACACCCTCAACCCTTTGCTTTGGGAGTGTCATCTGGGGTGAGGCCAACACAGCTACTTCTAGAGGGAAAGTGGAGAAATTGCACCTTGCCTGGGGCCTGTTTGGAAGTCCTTGAACCAGGCATTTACAAGGAAAAGTTGAGGTTGCCTGGGAGAGAAAACTCTTTGCATCTAAGAAGACTTTCATGCTTGTCTTTCTTCCTCATTACAACTGCTTTCTGTCTCTATGGAAAATGTATTTGTTTCAACTTTCCTACCCCCAAAATGAATTTTAATTGTGATACCAGAGTGGGGCATTTTGTGTTTCTAGGGGTTGGGCTCATTGTAAAGACTGTTGCTCTACCCAGGGCATTGGTGTTTGTTTTCTTTTTTGGTTATTTGTACCTAGTTCGGCAGCACATTGCAGTGACCGAGAGCGTGAACTCTGTAGTTGTGTTGACCAGTTCCAAGTTCTAACTCCAACATTTACTGGCACATTTTAAAAAAAACCTTTGGAGAAATATTTAAATTTTCTAAATATTAGTCTCTTTTTTTTCCCCTGAGATAATGGGAATTGCCTCATAAAGTTGTCATGTGGATTAATTAAAGCATCCTTTGTAATTCACTTAGCACAGCTGTCAGAACATAGTGGTTCTTTAGTAAATGCTAGTTGCAGAGGCTGTTCATGAAACACAGGTCTTAATAGACTTACTTGTACTTTATTTCTCCTGGCTGGATGCCTCTAAGTAAGATTTTTGGGTTCAAGAGTATGTGCATTATACATTTTAAATCACAGTACCTGATTGCTATCTAAAAAGTTTGCAGCAATTTATAGTCCTTTTATAAATGGACAGAAATAGCTCTCTTCTCCAAACCTTACCAACACTAGGAAATGAGGAATCCTCTCAGTTTTGGCTAATTTGATGGTTGGAAACAATTTCTTATTATTTGTTTTTTCCTGATCTATAAAGAGACAGTGAATCTATACATAGATCTATTGGCCATTTTCAGATTCTCAGTCTGAACAGTCTGTCTCTTCCGAGCCTTTATCTATGAGAGTTTACAAATATTTGCTATTTTGAACAAATATTACTAATTTATAAGAAGTCCTTGAATTAAGGATATTATCTATGTTGAAAATATTTCTCTCATCCTTTTGTCTTTGTGATCTTTTGCTGCCCTGCTATTTACATATTTTATAGGGAGTGATGTAATTCTTTTCCTTTTATGTCTTCTGGGTCTTCTCTTATTTATCCAAGATTTTGAATGTCCTGTATATCGTAGAATCATACTCCTGTTCTCATTTCACTACAGCAATGGCTTTTAATTTTCTGTGGGCATCAGAATTACTTATGAAGTGCTACAAAACTATGGTTTTTGGGGCTCGATGATAGGATTTCCAGACGTGGAGCTCAGATGCATGTTTATGAAAAAGGAGAGTCTTTTTTTGAAAAATGAATCCTGCTGAAAAGTAGATTCTTTTTCCCCCCATCCCCACCCCCAAAGTAGGTTCTTAAATTGGCAAAGTGTTGATATAGTTTTGAAATTGAATGCTATTATTGGGGTCCAGTAGGTGGCCCCCAAGTTGTGTCTCAATGGCATACTTTAATTTTGAATTAAAGTTATGTAAGAAATGGCCAATATGCAAGGGACAGTCTGACCTTTTGTCTCCTCCAAAGCAGGAAATCAATCTCTCACGTGAAAGGTGTACTCTCTACACTTGGAAGTAGAAGGACACCCTTATTGCCAGAGGTGGGGAATTTGGGCCCAGAGCTTGTGTAAATAAACCTTGTTACTTCTTTCATTTACTACCCCAGCTCAAACTGTTTAAATTCTTCACTAATTGATCACTCCAAACCCAAGTTTCTTTGTGGTGTCAATTCCTCATGATCTAAAAAGTATAAAAGTTGCCTGCTTTCCCGTTAGGCGCCATTTCTATGAGACCTCTGTGCACATAATTAAAATTAGTTTCTTTTCCCTTAATCTGTCTTGTGCCAATTTTATTAGTCCAGCCATAGGAACTCAAGGGGTGGGAGTAAGTTTCCTCCTCCTAATGCTAGCGGTGGAATGTTTGTGTCTACACAAATTCATATGCTGAAATCTTAACACCCTAAAGGATATTGGGCCTTTGTGATTAAGTGGTTAAGGTGTGATTAAGGTGATTAAGTGATGAGGGTGGAGTCCTTCTGAAACCACATGAGCTCCCCAGTCCCTTCCCTTCGTCTGTGTGTGGTTACAGTGAGAAGAATGTCTGTGCCCCATGAAGAGGACTTTCACCTGAACTCAACCATTCCTGCACCTTGATCTTGACCTGTAGCTGTGAGAAATACATTTCTGTTGTTAGTAAGCCACCCAGTCCATGCTCTTCTGTTATAGGAGCACAGGCAAACTAAGACATTAGGTGACAGGCATGACAGGCACATTCATTATCTGTTCTTCTTACTTTTGAATATGTTTGAAAGTTTCTACAAGTGGTAGCTTTAAAAGTTTTGATAGCATGTGAAGCTCATCAAGGTTGCTGTCCTAATCCGTTGGCTGAGCAGCAGAGATGGTAAGTCAGCTTGCAAGTTCAGCTAGGAAGGGATGTGGACTCATCATGGTGTGTTGAGCAATAGGGCAGTCACCCATGGGGGAGCTGAGCCGGAGCCTGAGCAGCCGGCCAGGGCTGTGCTGCGTCCTTGGACTCTGAACAGCACAGCCTCCTCTTCCCGATTGCTTCATGGCTTTGCCCTCAATTCTGTGGGACTCTGTGAAGAGGCAGGAGTAGATATTTCTGTTGGGGAGGCAAGTGCGAAATGGAAATCAGTCTTTAAATCTCTCTCTGGGAAAACAGAAGTAGGTGGCAGGAGAAGAAGTATTCCCATTTCCCATCAGATTTTTTAAAAAGATTTATTTATTTGGCTGCACTGGGTCTTAGTTGAGGCGTGTGGAATCTAGTTCCCTGACCAGGGATTAAACCTAGGTCCCTTGCATTGGGAGTACAGAGTCTTAACCCCTGGACCACCAGGGAAGTCCCTTCCATCAGATTGGCCTCTCTCTCCCCTCTGTTAAAAATCTTTTGTCAGTCCTCTTACACTCACCTCTCTCTTTTGTATCCCCAGCATGACACTCTTTTCCTCGTCATGGTAACTTCTTGGTCTTGACTATGATTTGCTTACTTCTGGAAATCTGCAATCAAGTATTAGGAACAGTATTAAAATAGAAGTCCTGCTCCAGTGACCCTCAGAGCCCCATATAGGATCTGTTATTGACAGTATGCACAGTTGAAGGAGGATAAACTTAAAACACTACAGTCAACCTGAGATACCTCACCCAAACTTTCCCAATCCCTAGTCCTCACCTCTTACAAAATGCTACTACTCAAAATGCAGCTCAAGGGAAGCCCAGGGCAAACTGGCTGTCTATCCGTCAACATGTAGGCATAAAGATAACCAGGTAATTAAAGAGGAACTATTGGTGAAAAGGAGGAGTTGAACTATGAACAAGCAGAACAACTTCCCTCTAGAGGAAAAGGGAGGTACTGGGGAGGAGAACTTTTGAAAGGGTCTCAGTAGAGATTGGAGAGATTCAAGAGGACATTATATCCATACATTGAAAACAAGTTGCCATTTAAAGGAATAATCAGAAAACTAGAATTGTTGACATTGAATCTTGACATATATGATTATCAAAATTAATTTCAGGGACTTCCCTGGAGGTCCACTGGTTAAGACTGTGAGCTTCCACTGCAGGGGTTATGGGTTCCATCTAAGACCCCACAGGCAGCATGATGTGGCCAAAAAAAAAAAAAAATTAATTTCAAAATTCCACAGAAGTCTGAAAAAAATAAATGCAGCCAAGGACTGAATTAGAACTTTGGAAAATAAATTTGAAAAAAGAAATCTTCTGAAACTTAGAGACATGATGTCAAAAGAGAGGGGGAAAATGGTTGGGGAAAGATCTAAGCAGTTCACTTTTGAGGGAAAGAGAATATGGAGAAGAGGATGTGACTTTTCTCAAAAGAGAGAAATGACTTGGTCTTCAGATTGTAAAGGGCCCATCTCAGTACATATTGGTGACATTTTTGCCCTGTAAGAATAAAAGGAATATTCTTAAAGTTTTCAGAAAGAAAACATTAAATTGCCTGACTAAAGTCACACTGGATCAGAAAACTTCAAATAGCAACAGTGGATGTTAAAAGATGAAGCACCAAGTTCCAGGTTCTGAAGGAAATGATTTGAACACATAAATATACACCAGCTAGGCTAAGCCTAAAAATACCTGTAGACACAGATAAGGACTCAGCAAGATCATCTTCTCTGTACTTTTTCTAGAAGAGTTACTCAGAGCTGTGCTAGAGCCAAGCAGAAAAGGAACCCAGGGAAGAGAAAAACATGGGCTCCAAGAAACCAGTCTAGGACAGTGACAGTATGTCTTCAGATGAAGACAGTTGCTCCGCAGCCTAGAGTAGTGAGTTCAAATTAGAACAGGAAGTCAGAGGGCTCCATGGAAACCGTTTTCAGGAAGAAAGTGGGTAACATCTTGCAGATCTTGTGATTAGGATCTAGACATGTCACCATAGCCTGCTATCTGTGAGATGGTGGCATGAGTCTTTCCCTCCCACCCCCCAACAAGATAAAGAATAGCCTCTAGATATTCTGGAAAATACAAGGAAACACTCTACAGGGGAGTCATGGTCTGAATATGAAACAAGTCAGTTTTGAGCTGTTAGTGGTATATGGGAACTAGTGACAGACCCTCTGAACTAAATACAGCCTTTTTGGACTTGTAATGGGTACTTGGTATATGCATTTGCCTCTGTTGAGTGTGCTTTTTTATTCCTGAATGTAGCTTGTCATTTTTATAGCATATTTTCTTTATATATTAGCTTTTCCATAATATATTTTGGAAGAATCACCTAGAGAATAAACTTAGCTATAAATTTTGTTCTCATTCTTTCTCTCTTTCCCTGTCAAAAGAAAAAAAGGAAATAGATTTTGTAGTTTTTAACATAGTAATGGTATCTTTGAATTTTACTTTTTTCCATTCTCATGTCAAACATATGTATTGTCTATCTTTTAAATTTTTATTTTAAATAAATTTTTATTGGTGTATGGTTGATTTATAATATTTCTGCTGTACATCAAAGTGAATCAGTTATATGTGTACATATATGTATACACACTCTTTTTTAGATTCTATTCCCATATAGGTCATTACATAGTATTGAATAGAGTTCCCTGCACTATATAGTAGGTAATTATTAGTTATCTATTTTATATATAGTAGTAGGTATATGTCAGTCCCAATCTCCCAGTTTATCTTCTTCCCATATTCCCCATTGGTAACTATAACTTTGTTTTCTATATCTGTGACTCTATTTCTTTTTTGTAAATAGATCTACTTGTACCATTTTTTTAGATTCCCACATATAAGGGATACATTTGTCTTTCTCTGTCTGACTTACTTCACTTAGTATGGCAATCTCTAGGTCCATCCATGGCATGGAAAATGGCATTATTACGTTCTTTTTTATGACTGAGTAATATTCCAGTGTGTGTGTGTGTGTGTGTGTGTGTGTCCCACATCTTTTTTATCCATTCCTCCACCAGTGGACTTTTAGGTTGCTTCTGTGTCCTGGCTATTCTAAGTAGTGCTGCAGTGAACATGGGGATAAATGTATCGTTTTGAATTATGGTTGTCTCTGGATATATACCCAGTAGTGGGACTGCTGGATCATATGGTAACTCTATATTTTTATTTATTTATTTTTAAAGGCATCTCCATCCTCTTCTCCGTAGTGACTGCTGCCAATTTACATTTTCACCAACAGTGTAGGCATGCCCCCTCAGTAGTGTCCAGCTCTTTGCGACCCCCAGGGACTGTAGCTGGCCAGGCTACACTGTCCATGGGATTTTTCCAGGCAAGAACACTGGAGTGGGTTGTCATTTCCTTCTCCAGGGGAAATTCCTGACCCAGGGATCAAACCTGTGTCTCCTGCATTGGCAGGCGGATTCTTTACCACTGTGCTACCTAGGAGGCCCAACAGGAGGGTTCTCTTTTCTCCACATCCTCTCTAGCATCTTTGGTTTATAGACTTTTTGATGATAACCATTCTGAAGTGTGAGGTGATACATACCTCATTGTAGTTTTGATTTGTATTTCTCTAATAATTAGTGATGTTAAGCATCTTTTCGTGGGCCTCTTGGCAGTCTGTATGCTTTCTTTAGAGAAATGTCTGTTTAGATCTTGTGCCCGTGTTTTGATTGAGTTGTTTATTTTTTGATATTGAACTGAATGAGCTGTTTGTATATTTTGGAGACTAAAATATAACTTTGTCTGTTGCTTGATTTGCAAATATTTTCTCCCATTCTGAGGGGTGTCTTTTTGTTTATGGTTTACTTTGTTATGCAAAAGCTTTTAAGTTTAATTAAACCACATTGTTTATTTTTGTTTTTATTTTCATTACTCTAGGAGGCGGATCAAAAATGCTGTGATTTATGCCAGAGAGTGTTCTGCCTATGTTTTCCTCTAAGAGTTTTATAGTATCTGTTTTTACTTTTAAGTCTGTAATCCATTTTGAGTTAATTTTTGTGTATAATGTTAGGGAATGTTCTGATTTCATTCCTTTATATGTAGCTGTCCAGTTTTCCCAGCACCACTTATTGAAGAAACTGTCTTTGCTGTATATTTGTGCCTCCTTTGTCATATATTAGCTGACCATAGGTGTGGGTTTGTTTTTGGATGTTCTATCCTGTTACATTGATTTATATTTGTGTTTTTGTGCCAATGCCATACTGTTTTGATGACTGTAGCTTAACTTTGATGACTTGTAGTATAGTCTGAAGTCAGGGAGCCTGAAGACTTTGAATTGTGACTAGACAGTCATTTAAGCTCAGCATCTGGAAACTTAAACTTATTGCCATTAAGAAGCATAAGCTTCAAAAAAAATACCCATTAACTTTAACACCAAAGCCTCATATTTCATAATCATTTTGAAAAGTTCCTTAGTAACTAATAGGTCTTGTTTTGAGGAAATATGTATAGATATGTATAAAGATTAGTCACTCCTCTTTCCCTTCACTTTTTTCCTGCTAAATCCAAGTAAAATGAAATGAGATAATTTTTTAGAAATTTTGTTTTTTTAATTGCAGTATAATTGACATACAGCATTTCATTAGTTTCAGGTATACAACAAAATGATTCCACATCAAAGAAAATTTAAAGTGATTATCTCTCGGTTGTGGGTTTAGAATGATGTGTGTGTATGTGTATAGTTTCTTTCTTGATGCTCCACTTTCCACTAATCATTGCTTTCCTACTTATAAACTCATTTTTTTTGAAGGAGCTCCCCTATTTACTGATAGCAGGTATACGTTTTCACACTGAATGCGCCTGCCTACAAGATTTTAGTTTCTCAAGGACCGGACTTGGCCTCTGCCCTGCTCCTGTTTCTCTGGCCTGGCTCACTCAGCCTCGGTTTGCCCCCACTAGGTCCTGGAGGGCACCCTGGGCAGATGAGAGCCCTTGGCTGGGCCTCGCTCTCTGCTCTCTCACCGGCACCCTCCACGCGCTGAGGGAAAAGAGAGGGAGGCGGCCAGTCCAGGTAAGCGTGCTGACCAGAGCCCATGCTGCAAGAGCTTGGAGCTCTCTGTACCAATCATTAGACTTTCAAAGTTGCATAAAGTATATATCAGAAGCCCAAATACTAATGTCAAACCAGCACAAAAAACAAAGTAATCAATAAATAGTCTGGGAGGAACAGACCTGACTCAGAGTTTCTTCTCATGAGTAAGTGTTTGTGGGGACAAGACATTTTTGGAGAGGTGATCAGCTCATTTATTTGTGGAAATTTGAGGAATTGTCACAAGGGCCTGAAAGGATAATGAATTTAGGAAACTCTCAAATGTTGGTATCATCATGGAAAAGCCTTTCATGGAAAGGAGAGAGAAAAGCACAAAATTTGTTTCCTCCCCTTAAACTACAGATTCTTCTCCTTGCCATGCTTTCCTGCAGACAAGGAAGGTCTTTAGAAGAGAGAGTGAGCATAGAACGAGGGAAAAGTGCAGAGAGGACATGGGAGCTTGTCATGAGGATGAAACCCCAAGAGGCAATGAGTACGTGACCCTGGGACCATGAGTCACAGAGTGATGCATCGGTCTGTGGGTCAATTTCTTTTCTTTACCCCTAGATCTTGGCATTATCTTGACTTTCATCTCTATGTTCTGCTTGTTGCATTTATGCTTCAAAGAGGAAAGGCCATTTTTAACATCTTCATAGCACCTATATGCTTCTTTTTGGAAGGCAAAGTCATTAGGATGCATCTACATCCCAAATTAAATATAATTTTTTTGTAACTGGGCTTCTCTGGTGGCTCAGATGATAAAGAATCTGCCTGCAATGCAGGAGATCCTAGTTCCATCCCTGGATTGGGAAGATCCTCTGGAGAAAGGAATGGCTATTCACTCCAGTATTCTTGCCTGGAGAATTTCATGGTCAGAGGAGCCTGGTGAGCTATGGTCCATGGAGCTGCAGAGTCGGACATGGCTAAGCGACCAACACTTCCACCTTTTTGGTAAATATTTTTGAGAGAATACTATGTTGAATCATATGAAATTTCCATTTTTAAAGTCCCCCCCCCCAAAGTCATACATTAGCAGTTTTATGCTGTTTAATAATTTTGCCTTAGAAATTATTTGGCTGTAAGTGCTGCATTTAATTTACCATTAATTGGAATTCCCTGGTGGTCCAGGGGCTAGGACTTGGTGTTTTCACTGCAGTGGCCTAGGTTCGATCCCTGGTTGGGGAACTAGGATCCTCCAAGCCAAAAAAATAAAAAAAACCCATAATTTATCATTATCAACAATTTCTCTGCAATGACTACATATAGGCTGGGGATTTATATAAAGTGAGAACTTTTTACCTATGGATTATTACTAGGGTACTGACACTTGAGATGCTCATGAATATGAAAGGGAATAATTAATGGAGTTGACTTAATGTGGCATTGGTAAACCATTCTTTAAATATCTATTAACCAAAACCTCCTCGTTGTTGTTTTTATTTTGGTTGGCTCTGATGGGCGGTTTGTGTGCAGGAGGTTTATTAGAGGGCCTATTGGGGAAGGAACCACACTGGGAAGAGGGAGGGCTGAGCTGTAGGTAGTCACAACGGGCCTCAGCAGCTGCACAGAGAGCTTAGAGCAAGGATGGCCTTCACGCTGGCCAGTTTGGGGCCCCAGTCTCTGGATGCAGGCTGCCATCTGTCCTGGGAAGGGACCGTCCAGAGTGCTGGCAGCTGAGAGCTGTCAGCCAACACGCCCTGCTGTCCCAACACAGGGATCTGGGAAGAGAAGTCTAGCATTTACGAGACTGCCAATATTTTTAAGGTCTTCTTGTAGCACCCTAGCACTGGGCTTGGGGTGGGCAGAGGGATCCATGGCCTGTGTAAGGAGCTGATGGGATTGAGGCTTTTAAATAGACTTTTGGCTTTTAGGGAGAGAAAGGCTTAAACAGTGGAGGGAAAGGAAGGGCATTCGCCGAGACTTGCCAGCAGATGTCAAGGTGGAGAGAGCTCCGGGCAGAGTCAGGAGTCCTGCCTGTCGGAGCCTCAGTGGTCTCACCAGTGAAGCAAGGGGGCTAGACTTAACGACCCCTGTATCTTCTTCCAGCTCTGGCACTGGACGGTGCTCTGAGTCTCACCACAGTGGCCCCAAAGCAGAGCAAATCAGTGTCACTAACTGGTTCAGATTTGAATTGGGCAGCTTGTAAGTCGTCTTCTGCTTTCTTGCTCAGCCTCCTGGGGATTAGTGAGGCAGAGGTGAAGACAGGATCCAAGCCAGGCCATTTTATAGAGGATCATGTTTATTTCTCCCTATGTTATCTTGGGACTCTGAACAGGCACATCTGTGAATAGGACAGTTCATTTCATTACTGGCAGATCATACAGCAGGTCACAGAAAGAAAAAAGAAAGAAAAGCAGGAAAGGAACCAACAACTAGAAAACCAGTTACTCGGTCTCACGCCTGCTGTGTTCACTCGGGCAGCACGTGAAGCAAAGCAGAGATGATTCATGTGGTCCCTCTGAGCACACAGACTTGTGACACATCCCATATTTTTTCAGGGGTGATGAAAACGTTTTGGAGGTGGATATTGGTGAATGGTTGTATAACAATATAAATTCACTTAAAGCCACAGAACTGTGCACTTAAAATGGGTAAATGGTAAGTTTTAGGTTCTGAGTATTTCCCCACAATTTATAAAAAATAAAACAGACATGGCCCTAAGGGTTTGCGGGTTGCATAGAGATGTCACAAAGTAAAAGTCATGCAGTTACACTGATGAAATCAATTACAGCCAGGTGAAAAGCAGTCTCACAACCTGAATGCCGCCCATGATGTGCTCACCGCAGTATAAATATAGAGTGGTGGAAGGAACCAAGCTGGACATCAGCTGGCTTCAGAGCCAAACCCTGCCACTTCCTAGCTGTGTCACCTTGGACAAGACCCCTAGCTGCTCTGAGCCTGCCTCTTATTTATAAAATAAAAATGACGATGTTGGACTCACACATCTGTTAAATTGAACAAGACATTGCAGGTCAGGCATTTAGCATATTAACTGGCTCCTAGCAGACCTTCTCTAAAGTGTTTCCTTTCTGCAAGTGAAAGGTTGCAAATACAGTATGTAGTGGGACACAGAAATTAACTTGAAATACAGTAAGGATAAAATAAAAAACCAAAAAATATGGAGAAGTTATTTGGGTAGTAGTCCCTGGCAGAGGCAGACCAAGTGCTGAGCAAGAATGCTCTAAATTGCTAAAAAAGACTTTAAAACTTGTTATTAGTCAGAGTAATGGCCTAGCTGTCGAAACTAAGACCCCTCCCCCAATTATAATAGCTTAAACAAGATGGAAGCTTAATTTTCTCAGTGTAATAGTCTGGAGGTGAGCTGTCCATGCTGGCAAGGCAGTTCTATTTCTCAACACAAGATTTCCATCTCTGAGTCCAAAGTGTTTGCTTTAGCTTGTGACATCGTTTAGGTAGCGGGAAGGGGGAAAGGCCAGGGGCAGAATGCATGTTTCTTTTAGGGGCATAACTCAGAAATGACACACCTCATTTTTCTACCCACACCCTGTTGACCAAACGCAAGCTCTGAAGGATGCTGAGAGAGTAAACTCCAGCTGGAGTTGCGTTAAGCGGGAAGCTTGGATGTTTCTGACACTTGGCCATCTCAACCACAGAACTCACGTTATATTTTCTCTATTTTATAACCACAGGTTTTAACACACACACACAAAAGAAAGAAACAAAGCTAACACATTTCCCAAAATGGAGGCATAGTTTCTTGCTCATTAATTCCTTGATGAATGAATGAATGCAAGAAGGACGAAGATCTGAGGCTGTTGGCAGCCAGCCTCTAATGCGCAGCTCTCCTCTGCTCACTGTGCACACTCTCAGGTCCTGTCTCCAATCTCAGAGCCTCTTTCTCCCTGCAGTTGCTTCCAGTGTCTTCGGTAGCCCGATGTCCTCTTATGAAAAATGGAATTGGGGAAGGAATTTGGGAGGGAGACAGGTAGCTGAGGAGAATGGACACATCTCCTCTTTGGCTTTCGCTGCTCTTTGCTCTAGTTCTCTTAATTGTTCTCCATGTGGTTTTCCAGGCCTGGGACCAGCCTGATACCCTCATCCAGTGTCCAGTTGGAGAAACAGTATAACAGTGGGGTGCCAGGATGTGGGGGGAGTTAAGGCTGTAGGCTTTGGAGCCAGACAGCTTCGTTTTGAATTCCCATTTGGTCCACTGTTATCTGGGTCACCCTGAGTGAAGTATCAATACTGTCCCTCTCTAGTCATCAGTTTTTTATCTGTTAATATTAAATAGGGGTTAGTAATAGTCTGTGACCACGATATAGAAAGCTCTGAAACTAAGGTTTTTAGTAACTCACTAGAGGGCAAAACCTGGCCTGATCAAATCTGCTTGGCAGGAAACTAACATTGATGTGAAACTGTTATTTTGATTTAACCCACTTAAAAAAATCATTGTGCATTTTGCTACAGAGATGTTCATGTGTTTGATTAGGGGACAGTCCCACACATAGGAGTCATGTGTGTGGGTCATGCTTTTTATAACCTGAAAAATTCTGAATTTGTAAAACTCTGGACCCCAAGAATTTCCAGTAAGGGGACTGTTCCCCAAGGGCTTCCCCAGTGGCTCAAATAGTAAAGAATCTACCTGCAATGCAGGAAACCTGGGTTCCATCCCTGGGTTGGGAAGATCCCCTGGAAAGGAAATGGCAACCCACTCCAGTATTCTTGCCTGGAGAATTCCATGAACAGAGGAGCCTGGTGAGCTACAGTCCCTGCGGTTGCAAAGAGTCAGACACGACTGAGCAACTAACACACACACTGTGACCCATTACTGTCCTCCTTAGAGCGTGTCATCTAGAAGGAACGCAAGACTTTGGTTGTGGTTAGTTTGCCAGCTCAAAGTATAATATGGGGTGAGGGGAGTGTCTGCATAATATCAGGTCAATGTCAAAACTCAAATCCATCTTCATTCATTAGGTGGCAAAATATGGCTTCAAAGGTATGGTTAGGTGGATTTGCATGGCCTCTGGGAGGTGCTCAGGAGAGTCCCACAGTGCTCTGGCCTCAGCCATTCCCCAGCCAGTGGTTTCATAGATGATTTCTGATAAATGAGTTCTCGAGGCTGTAAGCAACAGAAGGCTACATGCGCTAGTTCAAAACAAAATATTCTCAAGGAACATGAGGTCATGAGACAGCTGGACCTTAGGGATGTTCTGGAACTAGGAGTCAAAGCCCCATGGAAACTTAGGGATCCCCTTCTGTCTCTTTTTCTTGCTTGTCTGCAAGTCTGCTCTATCCATCTATCTATTTGTTAGGGGAGTTTTCTCTACTTTCTAATCCGCTTGATAGAGATGGCCATTACCAACAGCTTCTGCATCATATTTCCTCCATTTATGGGTACAACCTGTTTGGGGTTGAATTCGAGTCCACATTCCCCAGAAGGGAGACACTGGCTGGTCCAATGGCTGAGGAGGTGTGGTGGTGAAGAGTGACAGGGGCACCTTCTCAGGCCCCGAGTGCCCAAGCTGGGCCTGATTTCCTTCCACAGGCCTGCATCTGAGCGTCTGAACACAGGACTTCCCCAGTGCCCTGCGAGAGTTCATGACCCTTTCTTGGCCATCCACTCCTTGGAGCTGCAAGCCGCTTTCATCATAGCTCTTCCTCATTCCTTCTGCTGGGAGATAAAATCTAGAGAAGCCTAGTCCCAGAAAGTCAATAGCAGCAGAAACCCCTCACCTTCTCTTGACTTGGGAGACAAACCCATGCCTTCCCGGGGTTTCACTTAATTGCCCCCGCTTTAAACGTGTCATTATCTAGTACTTGGCATGTTTGCTAAGTGGGACAGAAACCAAAGGTCTACTCTAGCCCACTCCATGAAGTATTTACTTCTTGCACTTTTGGAGGACTTTTGGGGAGGGGAGCAAGCCTTCTGACTTGGGAGGACACGACACGTAAAAACTCCAGGCTGCTGCTCCCAGTCTGCATGACTGAAGATAATTAGCCTAGGATGAGTTTTTTCATATAAAGATAGAGAAGAAAGAAATGCTTCTGTCCTTGAGCATTTACTTGGGGATCAGAAAGTTTATTCTGAGCTGAATTCCGTAAGATCTTGTGCAAACATGTGTTGCAGTCGCTGGTTCTTTCTTGGCATCTGAGCTAATGTAGAATTCTTTCCAGCCTCCCAGTTCTGTGGATTGACCATCTGGGGAAGGACTAGTGATGCAGTGTACCTGCAAAGAGCAGATGCTTCTAGGCCTCCCAGCAGGGGCCTCCCTGGTCAGTTTGGTCAATTTCCGCAGGGAGTAAAATGGACCCTCTCTCCCAATTGCCATGCCAGCAAAACATAGCTATCTCCAACTTAAGGTGTCATACTTCAGGTGCTTGCAACCAGTATTCAACAGCTGTCTTTGCGGTTTTGGCACAACCAGGTCTTGGTGGAAAGAGGTGTGGTCTTGAAGTCAGGGTGCCTGGGCTTCTGTCACGGCTCTGCCACTGTGAAAACATGGGCAAGCTGCTTACTCTTCCTGGATTTTGGTTTTCTTGTTGTGAAACAAGAGTTGTACTCATTGAGTTCCTGCTCTAACTTGCTTTCGAGTGTCACAATTCAGAGCATTCCACGCCTTTACCAAAAAGTGTGTATTCTGGAAAGGTGAAACTCAGAAGAGCCAGTTCTGTTAGTTTGCTAGGGAGACTTTAACAAAGTGCCATGGACTGGCACGGCTTAGACGATGGAAATTGATTGCTTCGTAGTTCCAGAGGCTAGACATCACAGATCAAAGTGTCAGCAGAGTTGGCTCCTCCTGAGGTATTTGGAGGAGAACCTGTCCAACACCCCTCTCCACGCGACTGCTGGCCTCCGTTCTTGGTGTTCCTCGTCTTCTCTGCCTTTGTGCTCACGTCGCATTCTCCCTGTGTCTGTCTGTCTCTGCGTCCACATTTCCATTTTTTTTTTTTTTAATTTTTACCTTATTTTTATTTATTTATTTATTTATTTAATTTTTTTTTTTCAGTGGGTTTTGTCATACATTGATATGAATCAGCCATAGAGTTACACGCATTCCCCATCCCGGTCCCCCATCCCACCTCCCTCTCCACCCGATTCCTCTGGGTCTTCCCAGCCCACCAGGCCCGAGCACTTGACTCATGCCTCCCACCTGGTCTGGTGGTCTGTTTCACCACAGATAATATACATGCTGTTCTTTCGAAACATCCCACCCTCACCTTCTCCCACAGAGTTCAAAAGTCTGTTCTGTACTTCTGTGTCTCTTCTTCTGCCCTGCATATAGGGCCATCATTACCATCTTTCTAAATTCCGTATATATGTGTTAGTATACTGTAATGTTCTTTATCTTTCTGGCTTACTTCACTCTGTATAATGGGCTCCAGTTTCATCCATCTCATTAGAACTGATTCAAATGAATTCTTTTTAACAGCTGAGTAATATTCCATGGTGTATATGTACCACAGCTTCCTTATCCATTCATCTGCTGATGGGCATCTAGGTTGCTTCCATGTCCTGGCTATTATAAACAGTGCTGTGATGAACATTGGGGTGCACGTGTCTCTTTCAGATCTGGTCCATTTTTATAAAGACACTAGTCATATTTGATTAGGCCCACCCCGATGATCTCATTTTAACTTGATTACTGTAAAGACCCATTTCCAAGTAAGGTCACACCCTGACTGTTCTAGGAGTTAGGATTTCAATGTATCTTTTCTGGAGAACACAATTCAGCCAGCCCATAACAGCAGTTGCAATGCATGGTTAAATATTTCTGTATGGAAGGGATGAAGAAATGGACTAAAAATAGGTTTTAAAATTTTTTCAATTAGGTGATACCTTTCTCTTCCATGGAATACTTGAAGTTGAGTTTATCAGCCAATATTGGGTTTGAGATGCAGTGTCCTTTCAAGGGTTCCCTCTGAGGGAATACTGCATGTTCCTTTTTTTCCTTGTCCTCCCTGCTCGCTTGCTTATCCCTTTCTTTTGTGTCTCCAGTCCAGTTGTATTAATTCCCACTCTGTTCTCTATTCTCCTTCATCTTCATCTTCTTCATCTTCAGAAAATAAAGGGAAATCTGTTCTTTATTCTGTGGTTCACTACCCAGAGTAAAAGTGCAGCCATTGTTCTCACTGCATCATGACTTCTGCTTTCAGAGCCTTTTCTTCCTCCCCACTTTTCCAGGGACTTAGAGAAACCTTTGGACTGGAGGAGTCCTGAGATGTTTTCAAGTCCACAGGTGGCTCGGGTCTCCTTAAACGGCCTACATTTTTAGGCTCTGCATAAGCATCTCTCCTCCTGAGGCATATTAG